>NC_136527.1:67587018-68187018 GCF_053919585.1 Euprymna scolopes | reverse complement strand
TCATTGTTCAGAATTTATCTATATTTATATTTTAAATTCTATTTACATTTTTAATAAAATAATTTTTTAAACGATCATTTCTTATCGAAAAAAACGGAAGTACTGATTTGTCCTTGTTTTGAACTACGAGTGGACATAAGACAGTAAAAACCACACGTTCGCGTTAGCCGTCTTGCCTTGTGCATGAAGAAATGTGTTCCCCTAGTTTACAAATAGTCAAATTTTACTTATAAAAATAAAATACAGTCGAGGGTTTTTTTCTTTTCTCAAAGAAATACATAAATTTTTGATTTATTATATTTTAATAATTCTTTATCGAGTTAATTTAATACAACATTGAGTGAAATAGAAAAGACATATCGTCAGCATCCAATACTTACTGAACAATACAAGCAGAACATGGGCTTCCAATTAAAAAAAATCAATGAGATTTAAAAAAATGTTTTACACTTTGGACGTTACAGGTAAATTTCCATAAAAGACTTCTTTTTTTTTGTTTTAATTTACAATATATTATTTATTCATAGTTGATCTTCAATTTGTGATATATAAAACTTTGGTGAGTACATTAATTATTAAAATTTTAATAAACATTTCAAAATTTTCATTATTTTGTTGTACAAAATGTTCGGAAAATTTGTCCTAAAATTTCATTAATTGTTTGGCGGGTAACGGAGACGTATCTTTTAATAGAATGGATATTTATGCTGATATTGTTCAAATGGATTTCGACAGACTTTTTAGTACCCTTTTTATTGTTTAGATGTACTTTCTTCCAGTCCATCTGCTTGTGGGAAATTGTAATAAGCTTGAATTTCCATTTCTTAGCAAATTGTTCAAAGTCCAATGATTGGTATTCCGGTCCATTGTCGCTAATCACTATTTGTTGAATACCAAACTTGGCAAAAGTGTTTTATTTTTCATCTTGTTAATCACTAGGTGTGACGTACAGTTGTCTAGTTTATGGATATCGAAATATCTCGTTGTATAGTCTATGATTACAACATGTACATTGATATATAGAAAACATATCAGTCGCAAATTTCATCGATGTCGTTACAGGTATTTCGGAGTGTAAGACCGATTCTGATGGTTGCTGGTTTCTATAGTTTAAAATATGTGCATGTGCTTATCATATTTTTTATTTGATTGTTATTATTGATGCATGCGCTTATCATATTTTTTATTTGATTGTTTATATTGATGCATGTGCTTATCATATTTTTATTTGATTGTTTATATTGGTGCATGTGCTTATCATATTTTTATTTGATTGTTTATATTGGTGCATGTGCTTATCATATTTTTTATTTGATTGTTTATATTGGTGCATGTGCTTATCATATTTTTATTTGATTGTTTTTATTGGTGCATGTGCTTATCATATTTTTTATTTGATTGTTTTTATTGGTGCATGTGCTTATCATATTTGTATTTGATTGTTTATATTGGTGCATGTGCTTATCATATTTTTTATTTGATTGTTTATATTGGTGCATGTGATTATCATATTTTTATTTGATTGTTTATATCGGTGCATGTGCTTATCATATTTTTTATTTGATTGATTTTATTGGTGCATGTGCTTATCATATTTATTATTTGATTGTTTATATTGGTGCATGTGCTTATCATATTTTTATTTGATTGATTATATTGGTGCATGTGCTTATCATATTTTTATTTGATTGTTTTTATTGGGCCAACATTTTGCAAGGCCTCTGTTCTTAAAGTGCCTAGGGCCATTATTCGTGTGCTCTTTAATATTAGACACTTCACAAGCGATATCGCATCACGACTTGGCATCGATGGCGCTATTATAGGTGGTACCTCTTTGTTTTCTGGCCAAGCTGACGTTGCATATTTCATCAACGTCTTTAGCGTTGGATCTTTTCTAGTTTCTTCTCTGTATATGTCGAGTTTTTAATCACTCATTGGATTCTGTTTCAAAATTATCTAAATATATTTATCCATCTCTTTATCTGCTATTTCTTGAGTGGTATCCTTTTAATATGCACGTGAAAATCATTCAGATACACACGTGACAATGTGTCTGCAATTACTAATTCACGACCCAAGGTATATATCACCTCAAATTTATAGTTCCGGTTAGTGCTAATAAAAGTCTCTGCATTGATGGGGGGCTTTTCGTTATAGATTTTTTAAAACTCTGCCTCAACATTTTAAGATCATTTTCAGTGAGAAAATGTCTCCCATAAAAGGACTGGTGAAATATTTACAGGCAAACACTATACTCAGGGTTTCCAATTAAATAGGACAATAATTCTATTCTGCAGGATTCGTCGAACGTGATACGTATGATAATGTTAACCATGTGTCTCCGTTTTTATGTTTTGAAAACCGCAGCAAAAACGTTTTTTTTTACTAGCATCAATGATGATTTATATTTCATTACTTGGATCATAAAATTTTAGAATTGATGAACTTGTTATTATTTGTTTCAATTTCTCAACTGCATCTAAGGTTTATTGAACCATCAGATTGTTTTGTTGTGTAGGAGTTATCTTAACGGTGTAATTAATTCTGAGTAATTTGGTATGGATTTACACAAGCAATTCGCCATTCACCCAAAATCATTGAATGTGTTTTCCATTCTCCGGGAGAGAAATATTTGATTTTTCATTTCTGCAAAAATTTCGTCGGCAGTACCTTACTTAAAATGCTCCATTTTTAAAGCTTTGATTAGATCTCTAGTGTCTAAACTAGGCACCGTCCAAAATGGCCGAAAAATCAAGTTGTTGTTTTTTAAAACGAAATTACATTTATTAAAATCCATTATTTCTGAGTAACTTTTTTTCCAGAAAGATAAAACCCTGCATTTTATCATATAGAAAACAGAATAATGTAAAACTTTTTCTACTATTTTTAATTCAATTTTAAATGTTAAATTTTCCCAAAAAGTTAACAATTGACATTTTTTGTCTTGCACAAAAAACGTACATAAATATAAAAAAAAAAGGTTTTTGAAATAATTAATTAATTTATTTGTTGTCTAACTAAGATTTAGGATGATTTTCTATGAGAATATGCAAAAGTATTATAATATAAGTACCTGGATTTCAAATAATTCCACTTATTCATATAGGCAACCAGTTACTTCGCGTCTATCTAGAGTTTAGATCGACACTGTTTACGTTTGTAGTTGATAAAAAGCAAAATATGGAAGACCAAACAGGCAAAAAAAAAACTTATTTTTCAGTGACGAAAATTTCAATGTATTATTAACGCTGAGGCTGGCCAGTACCAGATGGGTGACCATTTGTATGAGTTTGGTTTTTAATGTGTATGTGTGTGGGGGCCAGGCTCCCCAAAATGGGGGGGGGGCAATTTAAAGCTGAATAAAAAAAAATATTTCAGCGCGTTTGGTTCACCGTAGTCGAAAGGCGGCAAACGTTTTCAAACGGGATCGAAAAAATGATGCTATTTTTAACACAAAGGACACAATATTTTTCGAATTTTTTTGTTTTGTATCGATTCTTCAAAGCAGGGACTGTTTAATAATGGTCATACATTATTCGGCTCGCTAAAAAAAAAATTGTTAATTTATTTATCAAAGATTTTAAAATGGCTTTTTTCGTATAAATATTATTATTTTTCTTTTTGCTTAACTTAAATTAATTATTTTACTTTACGTATTCACTGAATTTCTCACTTCAAAACCCAAAAGCGGATAATTAAACACAATCGAAGTTCTGATATTCAAACGTCAAAATAAGGTATGCAAACATCTTTTTAAAAATCTATAATTCTGTCCCTTACAACAACACAATATGTTGTGTTCAGTTTCAGATGATTATTTTAAGCATATTTGTACCCCCTCAAAACAAGGGGGTTTGTAAGCAAAAAAAAAATATATATAAATATCGTTTATGAAAAATAAGTACGGATATAAAGTTCATTTTTCTCTTAATAATCGCTGAAAATTTCGTATTGATCGGATAATTATCTGATTTTTTGGTAGATTTTTAAAAAGATGGTCCGTCAAAAAGTACTTACCTGCCCCGCCCCCAGTTTTGGCGGTGCCTAGTCTAAACAGTGTTACCCTACCATTCTGTTTTACACTATTACGAGAGATTTGCTGGTTCCTGAATGTGTTTTATTAATGCGATTTCTATCATTTTTTTAAAAAATCCTTGAAAATTTGAGTATCAAACCAAATAGTGTATTCTTTGGAGGATTGCGCGAGCCTTTTCTAGCCTCACACAAAAACACGCTTTTACATTTCAAACCACTTTTCTGGTCTTACACATACGCGTGCACAAACATACGCGCGCACATACATGCAAGTACACATATTCATGTTCACGTGCATACACTCACATTCATGCGCCTACACACACACACACGATAATGTACACACACATATGTGCACATATACGCACACATGGACAACGTCACTTCATCTTTAAAGGAATGCGCAAAAGACCACCGGAAACAACTATCAAAGCAAGAGCAATAAGCTTTTCAACTCGCGTTCCGAGCTGAATGGTCAACAAGCCATTCGCCCCTTTCGGGCCGCCAGCGCCCGCGCACCTCACGCCACCTGCTACTGTAGGTGAGGCCCGAGTTAACAGACAGTACGTACGCTTTACACGTTTTCTATCTCCATGGCCTGGAGTCACTTTCTTTCTTTTCCTTCCCCGTGGCTTTGGCCCATCAACAGACAACAAGTTAGCGTCCACGCTCTCCGCTTGAAGACATTTCCACCTGGACAATACCACCACTGCGCGCAGCTTTACTGATGCCAACCCTCTATCCTTTTCTTTGTCTACACGTTGGACTGTCATTCCCATTTCGACCACATTACTCACTCTTCTTTCCACGTTCGGACATGAACACGTGTTACACCTAAAACATTCATTTTTCAACAGAAAACAAATGACATGTTTATTTTATTCAGCAATCGAGTTTTTGTTTCCTTCATTCCATTCGTTTTATTATTTTCTTTTGTAGCGAGCTAGTATATTTATACCCTGGTCCGCAATAGGATTGACAACTGGTTTTACGTCCAGATTCACCATAATATAATGAATGACTGGTAATTTGCCTCTGCCACCAAAACAGTATTTTTCTATTAAGCCTTTTATGTGTATTTTTATTATTTCGTTAATCCCTTCTATTACTCCTAGTTTTTCTGATGTTTCCGCATCAATGACTGCATTTGCACACGTATCAGCAACAACAAAGTGCGAATTGTTATATTACAAAAATGGACGTATGGAAGCAAGAAGGACAAGCGAATAAGTGTAGTTATTAAAAGTCAAAGCGATCGAAGGAAAAACTTTTGATATTGTCAAGATGTGCCAATGACGGCGGCGGCAGTGACAGGAACGTTAGTAGGCCGCTTGAAAAAAAGACGGCATCGGTTGGCAGACTCGGGGAGTTGATGGCCAATGAGAGGTAGTCTAGATTGCTGCTACCGATGTCGCTGGTGAAAGGTTAGTGACAGCTGCTGCTGGCTTAAACTGCTAGTAAAGTCGGCCGGGGCTGGCTACTATCGCTGGTAGCTACTGCTGACGGGAGTAACTTCACTGCTCGATGGGCTAGCCTGATCTGAAATGCTTGTCGAAAAACCGGCTGTATTTATACTGTACCTGCGGACGTAGTTGTAGACATGAGTAGTTCCCTGGGTTAATGTATCGTTTTCGTTTCTGATTCGTGTTTGTTTTTATATTCTACAGCAGGGAGTCATCTGACTTGGGATTATATTCACTTGTCATATCAAATTGAAGCTGATAAAGTCGTGAATGTATTCGAGTGAGGATTGTACTCTTACAGTACGTAGGTCAATTATTTGTGTTCATGTGTATGCTGGAGACACGTCGGCTGTGATGTTTATGCTTTGAATTAGATTCAGATTTTTGGTTGGGATGACTTGCGGATTATGCCGTTGAGGTAGACACGGCAAGAAATAGGTTTTGATGCTGTCGTGTGCGTTTGGATAATTATTTGTGTTGATGTAATATGTTAAAAAAAATCCGTTTGTTGTGATCCTGCGAAGTGCATAATCTAACTTTGGGGGGGGGGCTAATTAAACTCTTTTTTGTACAAACATGGTGTTTTTTTTTAAATTTAATTCAATATCTAATCACTCTACTAATTATCTTTGAAATAGAGACAGGCAACTAATATTTATCATTCGAAGGATTTTTACAATTAATTTATTTAACTTTAAGATTTAGTTGTAATTGTCAGTCATGAAACATTTTTCATTATAACATTTTTTCCACGTGTACAAATTTTTTTTTTGGGGGGGGGGTAATCTTTAAAATACAATCAAAAAGTAGTCGGAAACAAAAGAATTATGATAAACCGGCTTTCAAAACTATGTCCCACTATCTTTATTCCACCATTTTTGCACGTACCAGATTACGATTTCAAAAAGGTGAATTGTAGACTGACATGATGATAATTTCTGCAGTTATGAAATCTGTGTTAGTTTCATGTTTTTCCTAATAAATCGATAATTTACGCCTCTAGTTGTTGCGATTTTTAAAAGATTTTTGTTTAGAGCCTTTATATAGATTCAGTATATCCTTTTTTTTTTTTTTTAGATCCTTTATATAGATGTCTGTATACAATATCACGGGTACTTGTGCACTTTAACACCCGTTTTCCAGTTAGTTGCCCCCGGCAAAAAACGGAAAACGCCGGAATTTAACAAGCGAGTAAAGAAAAACTAACCGGCGTACTATAAACGAACGAACGTATGTATATAAAAAAAATTAAACATAAAAAATACAGAATAGAAAACAGAAACAGAAACCTAAATTACAAACATTTTACTGTTTTATTATCTTTTTAGACAATTGTTTTTCTTTTATTGAGGGAGAAGAGTAATAACTTTTTTTTTTAAATTTCGGCAGCCGACGAATGCAGTTTATGTAAAACAATTTTTGATTGTGCATTTTATTTTGCAGTAAATAATTTCTAATTTTAAATCTTATATATACATATATATATATATATATTATATATATATATATATATATATATATATATATATATATATAAAGCCGAATGTGTGTGTGTGTGTGTGTGTGTGTGTGTGTGTGTGTGTGTGGTCACGAATAGCCTCTTATATGGTTGACTTCTTTTAAAAAACTGATTACATAAAATGATAGAATATGTATCGAGACACAGGAATGGGTATGTTTGATATGGCAGAACGCTGGTTCATTAAAATTGTAGGGTCTGCGTTCGCGCATGGTCCACAAAGTATGAAAATAAAAAAAAGTAAAAAAAAATGCTTACAAGTGTTTTTGATGTAGATATACATAAAACATACTTATCAAAGTATTCTTAACTTAAATAGGGATGGTATAATAAAATTGTGGGGTCTGCGTTCGCGCCTGGCTCCCATAGAATGGAAATAGGAACACACTTTAATAAAGACTTTTCATATGTATCTGCGTAAGTATACTTTGATAATTATGTTTCAGTTTGAAAAATATGGTATAATAAAATTATGGGGTGCTCGTTCGCACCTGACCTCCATAGAATGGAAATATGTCACAAAGTTTAACAAGGTTTTTAATATAGATCCACAGAATATTGTGATAAGTGTTTCAGTGTTTCATTGTAAATAGGTATGGTATAATAAATTATGGGGTTTATCTATTTTATTTTTACTTTCATCATATTTTGCTTTGGTTTTGATACCCCCAAATTCGAAGCTATCTCTTTACAACCCTTCCTTTTCATAACCTATCATACTTTCATAAATCAGAGTCCATTTTCTGTAGGCTGTTTTTGAAGCCAATCAACAACGGATACTTTTGCTAGTATATATATATACATATATATAGCGGTTGTCAGTTATTGCGGGGTATGCGTATACATTTTGAAGCAATGTGTCGTTGTTTTCGGAGAATAGTCTATTTCTTTAAGGATAGTATTTTCAACCGATTGAAGTAAAGCAGCTGACGACAGCAAAGTAAGGCTGAGAAATGTTGTTAGAGAATGAAGAAGAAGGAGGAGGAGGTAACTTTCTACTGTATGTTTGATTCCACATTCTTTTATTTCATTGTTTTGCCTCCTTCCACATCCTCTCCACATGATTTGTGGTAGCCATAGTCGTAGCGTCCACGAAATGAAGGATGTGCTTAACCGTAAGATCTTTTCCTGCAATCGGAAGCTATCGTGGTCCTGGAACTATGTATTTTTTTCATTAACGGAAAAAGGGTTTCTGATTTACGGTCTGGGACTGTGACAAGAAACCCCTCCTTTTCAGCATGGTCGTATCCTCCCATGAACTGGAGCGGTTCAGTAGGGGTGTCAGAAGACGCCATTAAAAAAGGAGTGATTAATTTAACTCGATATCTTTCGAAGCTTATAACAATATGAATATTTTTCAATAAAAGGAACAAATACCAAACTTTAAAATAATAAAATGTTTTATCGAAAAATATACAATATTTTTTAATCGGTTTTCTCTAAAAAGATTTCACGAAATTCAACGAATTTTAACTTTATCTTAATATAATAAATACATATAAATGCAAAGAAATATCTTACCTATATAAAATACTAATCAACGAATGCTTCCATTCTTCATTTATGAGAATTGTCCATATTTATATTTCATGTTCCATGTATTTTTTAAATAAAATAATTTTTTAAAACAACTATTTGAAATGACCGCTATTACATAAGCATTAACCGGTGTGTGTTAGCCCGTGTTTCTTCCCGCTTTGAAATACGGATGGATAAAAGGACAACAGATACGGGTGAGCCGTAAAGCCTTGTGCGTGAAGAAAAATGTGTCACCGTATTTGAAAAATGATCACATGTTACTTATCAGTTTTTGCCTTAAAAAACACTCGAAGAAATCTATTTTTTTCTCTCAAAGTAATACATACGTTTTTGATTTAATATATTATATTTCTTCTTTATGGAGGGATTTTTTTTAATATCTAAAAAAAACATTGAATGAAACAGAAGAAATTGTCGTAATTCTACGAAATTTTCTTGACAATATAAGATAAGGTTTCACTTAAAAAAAATTCAACGTGGTTTTTCTAAAATAAAGATTTTAAACTTTGGACTTTACAGATAAATTTGCAAATAACTTCTTTTTTGTTTTAAATTAACTTATTTTATTTATTGATCTTCTATCTTCAATTTGTGATATATAAATTTGAGGTAAGAAAATTATTTTCATTTGAATAGACATTTCTAAACGGGGGGAGGGAGACTTAAAAATAAAAAACGCTTGTCTAGAATATGGCATTCAGTTTATTGTTAAGAGCATAAAATTTCATATTGACCCTGAAAATATCGTAAAAATTGAACCATTAGAAAAATTTTGAGAGATTTTTAAAGTTTAAAAATAATTTTTAAAAAAATGTAACTCATAAAATTCAATTGATTTCATTACGTAAAAAATGGCTACATAAACTCGCGCAGGCATTTTTGTAAACATTTTTTCAATAAACAATAATATTTCTATTATTTTTTTTTAAAACACAAAAGCCTCTCAGCACTTTGTCCATTTAATTTTTAATTAGTATTTAAGTACATATTAACACAATCTTTGTCTTTTAGGAAGTGGCGCTTATATTGAAGTCTACAAATTAGAACGGCTGATGTAGCTCGATGTGTAACGAGTGGTTGTTAGCTGAAATGTTTTTTTTCATTGTGTAACAACTGCAATAAAATGTTATTTGTGGTATTTACTTTTGTCAATGTTAAATCATATTCCGAATGGGACAGAGTGGGGTTATATCAGAATAAACAACGATGCCAATGGTACCGTGTTACATCTTTGGCGATGGATTTACATATGCATCTTTTGTGTTTGATGATTTCGAGATATTTTTCATTGCATCCTCATTGCTATTAGGGTATTTTTTTGTACAGATGTTGAAGTATATGATCACAATGTTCGGCTTTTAAGATAGTGATATTATTAGGATAACAAGGTTTGCAAAAACTAAATTGTAGAATGATATGATAATTCCAGTAATGAAATCAGTAAAATTTACGTGGTTTTGATGATGCGATAATTTTATCCTAATCCATTTTGATGTGATTTTAAATGAGTTGACGAGTCTTCATATGACGCCCAGATGTTTTACATCAACGTGAGGAAATTGAAGGAAGAAGAATATTACAATGATACAGTTTGTAGAGTTTTAGTTATTTTAAAATATTATTGTCAATACTGACATTAGAGGATGTAAGGCTTCTCTCGAAAATCTGGACGCGTATGCTATTCGCATTCCCCGATATTTTGGACATGTCTCAGTTTCAAAGTGTTGGGTAGAATTCGCAGGTTATAATAATTACTTATCAGGAATGGCGACGCGAACGCTTTTATTTCAATAAGAAAATAAAATAGCTTTGACTTTTTTTTTGCAGAGTTGCTTAAGCCACTTAATAAGACTGAATATTATTGTCAAACAATAACTCACAAATAAAAAAAACTAAACATTCATGAAAACATTTCCCTTAAAAGATAATTATAGGAAATTATAATTAACAAATGATAGAAAATTGAAATGTGCAATTCATTTGTGATCATTATTAATGATAGATTCGTACATTATATTTTTAGAAATGTTGAATTAAAATTGGGTAAATTCTGTATTTTATTATCAACTATATAAAATATTTAAAATATGACTGAAATATAAAAAATACACGACTATTTTTTATACAAGACATTTAAGTCGTTTTGTAGAATAATATTTATCAGACATTTTCCAATAATTCTGAAAAACCAAACTCAAATTTTGATAGCTGTTTATATAAATGTTAAACAGATTTATTTAAAATGCTCGTCCGCCCGTGGAAATATTTCAGATTATATAGAAGAGTATTCAGACATTTATATAAATATAACTAAGAGACAAATTAACAAGTAAATGTTTGTTCATTAAAGTTAATGTTTTGTTGAAATTATTTTTTATATATATTGATGGAGATGAGGCATCCATTCGAATGCAGCCATTAACCCGTTTTTAGAAACTCCAACTGACATTTCAGCTTATTATAACCGTCCTTTTGTGTGAAATACTATCTCCTGACAATTTTTAATCAGGTTAGTTTAGAAACTGTTTTCAATGGGCCCAGTTGATGCCGTACCTGAAAGTTTGGTATATTGATATTTGGACTTAGACTAGGGTTGCTACATTATTTGTATTATGCCATAAAACCATCTGTATGCGAGTGTTTAAATTATTTGTAAACGTGTATCATCAACGTGTCTGTCCATGTGCCTTTTTAAACTTGATTTTACTGAAAAGGCTGAGGTACACACTTTACAAACAAAAGGTTTTTCACCCGTGTGTCTCCGTATGTGGTTTTGTAAAGATGCGTTGTGTGAAAATGCAGTGTGACACTCGTCACAAACAAAAGGTTTTTCACCCGTGTGTTTCCGTATGTGGTTTTGTAAAGATGCGTTGTGTGAAAATGCAGTGTGACACTCGTCACAAACAAAAGGTTTTTCATCCGTGTGTTTCCGTATGTGGTTTTGTAAAGATGCGTTGTGTGAAAATGCAGTGTGACACTCGTCACAAACAAAAGGTTTTTCACCTGTGTGTCTCCGCATGTGGCTTTGTAGAGTGAATTTGCGTGAAAATGCAGTGCAACACACTCCACAAGTAAAGGGTTTTTCGCCCGTGTGTGTCCGTATGTGCATCTGTAAACTGTATTTCCGTGAAAATGCTGTGTGACATTTGCCACAAACAAAAGGTTTTTCACCCGTGTGTGTCCGTATGTGTATCGTTAATTTAGTTTGTGTTGCAAATGCAGAATTACAAACTTGACAAACAAAACGTTTCTCAGCTGTATGTGTCATCTTATGGATTATCAAATCGGATTTCTTTAAAAATGATAAATTACACATTTCACATGGAAAATGATTCACTCCAGTGTTTCTCGGCATGTGTATATTTAACAAAAAAATTCTGAATGTTTTAAACTATACAAATTGTGATTTTTCTATTATTTGTTGACATGTGACAATTATTCAAATAGTGAGGTATACACCTCTGAATCGTACGTTTCTATCGAGGGGTTATTTGTATTTTTTGTTCAGAAAATTGTTTTCTCTTTAAAGACAAAGACATCGTTTTATTCTGATTATATTAAAAAAAAAATCCTTTGTTGTTCATCCATGGACCTGTGAAGAAAAAAGACGTTTTGTTGATAAAATATTACAAATGTATATTATTCCCATGTTTAAACATCAATTAAAAACGGATTTAAATAATTATATGAATTTGTAAAATATATAAATTTATATTTAATTTTGTAGATTTCAAAAATTCTCTTTGAAATCAAACGTATTTTATTTGAATATATTTTAGGGTAATTGTTCAATTTTGAAAAGCAAAATAAATATAGCCCATCTGAAACGTTATTTACTTTTAAGCTTTTTATGGTGTGATTTCATTAATCTAAGGAAACCAAAAGAATCTGTGTTCAATTTTATTTGAATTTTTTTTTAACAAAAATGCTGCAAAATCTTTGGAAATTAATTAAAAAATAAGTTGTAGATTAAAAAATCCTGTTGGTTTCAAATTAACATTTTAGGAAAAGCTAATGTTTTACACATGTTTTATAAAAAAAGTTGGAAGCAGTATATATAAGATAATAAAAGAGTTCGACATAATTATTTGCAAACAACACTTCCAGGTTGATATTAGATATTTATCAAATGTCCGTTTTCTGAAAGACAATCAGTAATATGCGTTTTAAGAATTCCAATTGTCGAAAAATATTATAATGGATGGCAGTAAAATAGATATTAATGACTTTTATAAAACTATCTTATCTAAGGGTTTATTCCATAAATTTTAATAAATTATTTAATAAATAGTAATGGATTGTATAATAAATTCTAACCCAATTCAATATCTTAACTTATTCAATAAATACCAATATGTATAACGTTTAAAACTAACAAATAAAAGTGAGTTCATTCTAATACATATTTTAAAAAACAATGATTGTATGAACTTTTAAACAAACATGTTATCGATTATAACAAAAAATGTTCAATGGAATAATCTGTTTATAGAGATTAACACAAATTTCGTTTCTGATTTGATTAACATTTGTTATTTCTATTATTTGCTTTCATCAAACTATTGTTCTCATCTTGAGAATCATTTTCACAACGTTTTCGTCGATGTAACTGACCTTTTTCATGTGTATCTTGTCGAACTCGGGAACGTTTCTGTCGAACTCTGCAATTGCACGGAATTTCGAACGGAAAACTTTATTTACTTCAGCTGGCATTATGTTCCAGTCCTGCCAGCCATGGTTGGAGAGAGGACCTAAAAACTTCGGAACAGCTGAGAATCAAAGCTTAAACCTGAAGGAGAAGATCACTTTTACAATTGATGTCCAAAGTACTTTAACCATTACGCCACAAATCCTTATGGACTGATCTTAATATGAATTTATGAACGTTTAAACCTTTTTATTTCTTTATGGACTGATCTAATTTGAATTTATGGACCTTTAAACTTTTTCCAAGTTACATATCTATACTCCTATAAATTTGAGTTTTGTGTAATGATATTCATATTAAAAATCCTTTTTAATTTATTTCAAAAGATAATACAACTTTGTTATATATGGGTCGTGGAATTGCATTCATCTGCAAAAGATCTAATTTGCATATTTTTAATATTCATTTTATGTATTTCTCTGGTTTTCTATTAGAAAAACCATCTTTAGTTTACTATTACGTGTAATTATATTCATGCAGATATTGTGCATGATTTATACTTGCGTAATATTTGCATAAAAAGGTTATAGTAAACACAGACCTCTTATATATATATATATATATATATATATATATATGCGTATATGTATTTGTTTTTAAAAGAATGCCTACCTAACCCCTGTCAGCTTTTGGTCTAAAGATAGGTAACTAGTAATAAAGGGTATTCGAACCCATGCGGAACTTTATATTTGGGTTTGAGCCGGAGAATATCAGTGTAAAAGTGTGAAAATTAAAAATAAAATGTAATTTGTAAAGGGTCGGTCGAACGACGGCATTAAGAGTATACATGCGGAACGTAATAGCTATTGTTTCATGTTTAATTTCATAGCATTTCAGCAAACATGTTTTCATAGCTCGGGCATTAACGTAAGAGGAAAAATTAAATCGTGAGCTGAACATTTGGTTTCGATTCTCAGTGGAGACACACGAGTCGTTTTTTTTAAATTAAAATCATTACTATATATTAAATCCAATATAATCTCTATACATATCTACATAATAAAAAAAGGCGCAGTTTTTTCCCTGGACTAAAATATCGTAGGTTTAGAACATCAGGTGGCACATGCAAATTTATTAGGTTTGCGTTATTCGTCATTACCTCATTTAACTATTGCACGATATTTTGGACACATTAATTCGTAATATTAAAGCATTAAATTTAATTCACTGAGCGCCATCATCATCATAATCTACAGAGGAAGTAGTTCTCATTTTAACCCTATTTTCTAAGTATTACCGCCTTCGTTCACTTACAGCGCGTATTTATACTCACAGGGGATTAAATAAAGACCCCTTCCTACGTAATTGATCTATTACCTATTACACACAGCATTTACCTTCCCTTCGTCTACAATAAAAATACTAATGTCTCCCCATACTTGATTCTCACATTTTGATTGGCTAACACTACCCACTCCAATATTCATGGATTATTGGAATGATTACACTCCCTTTAATTAACGAACACTACGCTACATTAATGTCTGCCATTCGCAACCTAACAGTTTCCTTTGTTCTTTCCTTTGTTTCTCTGGGATTAAATCATCGTATGGACAGAGAGATAGAGATAGAGATAGAGAGAGAGAGAGAGAGAGAGAGAGAGAGGAGGGGGTTAAAACAACATGACAGATTGAGCTCATTCTATTAACACGTCATTTCTTGGTTTAAATAGAATACAAACAAGAGATTGCTGCAATTCAGTTTTCGTGGCGCAGTGAAAAGCAGGCTCGCCTTATAACCAACTGATTGCACGTTCGTACCCAGTAAAGGAATACTTTAAAAAAAAATATTATATTAAATTCTATGTTAAATCTACTAATTAAGTGGTTGTCTCTCAGCATATGCGCTGCTTCTTCGAGTCGTCTTACTCTCCACAATTCTTCTGTCATGATTTTTTTTTCTGTAGGGGAGGGCGCTTGATTCTAACAAACTGTTTCCGTAGAGTTGAATTACTCCCGAATACTGTCCTGATGTCAAATGGTTTACATATTTTTGAAGTTTATATATATATATATATATATATATATATATATATATATATATATATATATATATATATATATATATATATATATATTAATAATAATCTATATATCTATAAAAGTGAACGTGTCTGTGTGTGTGTTTGTGTCTGTCTGTGTACATTTCCCTACACAATAACTGTCAATTTTCATTCTATATGCTCGAAATTTTATATACAGGGTATTGAGATTTAGGAAAATCTTTGTAATTTGTTTTTGGCTAGAAATTTGTTAAGGTGGTCAAAGTTTAACGATTCGACCTTTGAAAACTGTACCAAACTCCTCCGCCAATTCTGGGTCTAAACACTTGAAATTTTAGATGTAGGTTCCTTGGACAGGATTTAACTTAATAACTTGATTTGAGCCCAAAATAATAAGGGGTCATAATAGGGGTCAAAGTTATAAAAAATTGACTGCTTCGGTCTCTACCAAATTACTCAGCCAATTTCTGGTCTAAACATTTGAAATTTTACATAAAGGGTATTCAGAGATAGGGCAAGCTTTGTAATCGGTTTGGGTCGAAAATTTAAGCTACCAATATATAAATCTATGTATATATGTTTGCATGCCAGCCTTAAACTTTCGACAGCGGCGATGGGTTTTCACAAAATCAGTATCGTTTTGAAGGTCGACCATTCTGACGATAAATACCGAAAAATTGGCTAAAAACATTAATTTCTTCACCCTCAACTGGGCACTTTTCTACAGAGAGGGATCCCTTTTTTTCGCCGATATTTTTGAAAGTCATCCCCTCTTTTCGATTGTCTAGCCTTAATTTAAACCTACGTCACTTCTGGTTTGGCGGTGATCGTAACAGCTAATACGTCACTTTTTTTTTACGTTTTTTTCTTCGTAGTACGGGTTCGAGCCTGCCTTCCTACTACCATTTTTTTTTTTTTGCTCAATACACATCTCCAAACACATCGGGCCAACGCCGGGAACCCATGCTAGTTAGTAATACATAGTGATATTTACTAAAAATAAAAATAGGTTTAAGGCTCCCATAATTCGTACTAGAACTGTCCCAATGACCCATGGTGAAGTGCTTAGAGTATTTGGATAAATCAATTAGAAAAGTGATATTCTATGAAAGGTGAAGGTTTAATTATTATTACTATTATTTTAATTTATTAGTTTAATTAATTATTATTAATATTAAAAATACAATTTCCAATTACTTAGACCTATATCAAGTCATGACTGGAGGGGCACGAGCGTGCTGCCGCCGTGAAATAAATAAAGGTTCTGTTCGAAATTCCATCCAAATTCCAGAATTCAACAAAACATTCAAGAATTCGACAAGATAAATCTGAAGAAGGTCGAAGGTTTTAGGTGATTATGTGTGAAAGCTCTTTAAATTTTGTATAATCATTTTAATATTTAGAAGAAAGTATCTGTTTCGCATGTGAACATAACGTTAAAGTCACATTTTTCGGTCTAATATCACAGCAAAAAGTGATGTGTGTGCATTTTACGATAATTTATTTTTAAAAGATAAATTATGTGTGCGTTTTTTTTTTGTTTTTTTTTTTTCGGTAGAAAATACAATCGTACGTTTACATTACTACAAACCCTTTGACTGGATGGCACTTTTATAAAATACGTCTCTTAACCAAGTCAGAACATTTACCACCCTCCATATTTAAAAGTAAGTATTTACTGTGTTAAGCAAAGAAAAATTCTGACGAGCAAGGCTTCATCCTCCGTAGATTTCAAATAAAGGCTAAAAAAAAAAGATTAATAAAAAATAAAACAATACAATATAAACGGTTTTACTAAATATGTACGATCAAATTATTTCTGATCATTGTATGAGTCATGTATGACCGATTGCTCCTGCTGTTTGTCATATAGAAATATATAATATAGAAATAACGTGTAAAGTTGCTTGAATCAGCAGCAGCCGAATCGAACAATTAGTCGAACCAAGTTTTGATGGTACATAAGTTTTATGTACGATTTTTTGCTCCTGGTGATGTTTTGCTATAAAAACAACTTTAACACGAACTTGCTATTGGATTTGTCAGCGCAAAATATCGTAAAAATTAAAAATTAAATGAATTTACTCACAAATTTCAATCGAGAGATTATTTTTGCTGAAATATATTTTAGATTCATGTAAAAAATATTCACATTTTTTTTAAATATTATTTTTTCAAATTCTGTGGGCTACTTTTACTCGTTATTTTTTTTTTAATGTTTTCTAGTAAACCAGAAAGTAAACAAAATAGAAATACAATTATTTGTGTTGCGTCGTTGCGAGAGATTTCAAATTTTGTTATAAATTTTCGTTTCAAAGTTTTAGAATATAGTGTGTGTTAAAAAAAAAAAATTCGAAGTTAAAAAAAAAGTCACTTCGGTTTATTTAAGATTTGGTTTGAACATTTTTACTCCAGTTTAATTAAAAAAAAATAAAATCGCATTAGTCGATAATATAAATTTAATAAAAAAAATGATTTTCTCTGCTTTGGTGAAAGGGATGCGATGCGCGCTCTTGTCCAAGCTGCAAAGGATGTTTATTCCGTAAGCCGATCTTAACATGGGGAGGGTGGAGTGGCAATTCCGGAAGGAATTTTCTCAGTTTCAACTTCCCCACGAATTTCGGAATAAACACCATTTGCAGGTTGGACAAGCAAAGCACTTTTGTTTTCTTTTTTTTTTTTTTTTTTTTTTGAGAAACGAATCCAAGTTGCGTTATCATGAAACGGAATTTTATGCAATATTATTAAAAAAAGAAAAGAAAAAGAAAAAAACTGAAATTAATTATTTGAAATAGTTATTTACTTTCCTCCGCACGAGAGCACTAGACACAAGGTATGGGCAAAATGAATGCCGATGCTCCAAATGTATGAACATTTGGACCCCTCCCTTTAGTGAAAAATTCACTAAAAATCAGGAAATTAATTAATTTTAATGAAATTTTCAGTAGTTATCAAATAATGATCGAGGAATATAAGGAACTAATTATTATTTTAAAATCTTAGTGGAAATGTATTATTTTGTTTAAACAAAAAATACTTTTACTAAAGTCACGGTAATCAGTAGTAAATAAAAAAGCAAGAATTTATTATTTTTTTAAAATCTAAATAAAGCATCATAATTTGTAACAATAAAATAAAATAAAAATTCTTACAGGAACATTATGGAAAAAACCCTGAAGTCCGTATTAATGGATTCGATGTAACTCGAAGAAAAATTAATTTCTCGAACTACCAACATTATCATTGAATTGAGCATTGTTTAATTAATATTTTCGCAAAAAAATTATAATAATTGCGAAAATTATTTCTACTTTTTTTTTACGCTTACATTTTTACTGCAATCTTTACATGTAAGAGTCTAATAATTCCATTGCACGCAAGAACGTATAATCATCAATGTAAGATAATGTTCATATAATATTGGAAAATAAAGTAGAAAAATTAAATTGAAAAAAAAAAACATAGAAAAATAATTTAAATAAAAATGCCAAAAATTATACGAACGTTCCATGTCGGTAAGTACGGATGCGCAGAGTTGAAAATAAAACCAGTCTGTTTTGCCCACCCTCCTCCTCCTCTATTCAACTACCCGCCTCTTTGTGTTCATAAACTTTAAATTTCTCGTAAACATTATGATAAATTTTAATGTAAGTCTGTAGTTTTTTAGTGTGTAATTTTTTCAATGATTATAAATTGTTTTCTTAACCATTCTGTAATAATATTAATAAATAATGGTGCAACCTTTTTTTTTTTAAGAATAAGTTGTCAATAGAATAATTAATGAATTTAATTAACTCTTATGCATTTTTAAGTGAAGGAAGGAGGGCCTTCAACTAAAAAAAAAAAAAAAGGAAAAAAGTCGCTCGGTATGCCGAAATAATGTTAAATAAAGTCATAAATTATGTCTAATTTGTCCTTCCATCCATATTTGAATTTTTGCCGCTAGAGCGTTTTGGATACGATGAACAAGTTTCGTTCCAACCAGTGATACATTTTTGGATAATTCTTACTTTTTTTTGCAAAAGTTACGTACATTTATTGTATTAATTCATTATCTTAAGACTTTAATTGAATAATTAACTTGAAAATAATTCAAGAAAACTTCTATTTTTCTTTTTATTATTCCATGTATTTTATTATTTCACACTTTTTTCTTTGAGAAATTAACTTTAAACTATAACCTTTCAAATACGATAAAAAAAATACTCGAAAAATTAAAATATTATGATTAACCGACGTTAAAACCATACGAAAACCTACCGAAGCAGCCATTAATTGCCCGTACCTATTAGACACTAATGTTTTAAATGTGGGGAATACTAATTTCTAAAAAGAGGCATACGAGATTGAAAATGTTGCTTCAATCTTCAGGGATTTCTTCTACTTAAAAAAAATATATTTTCTAGTGTTACATTGCTATTGTGTTACGAAATTAAAATTAAAAAAATGGTCACTTGCAAAATAAAATTTTTAAAAATCTCTCGGCTCAAAGTTGTGACTGACTAAATTTGTTTTGTTTCTTTTTCAATAACAAAGAATTAAACTTGTTTATTTTAAAATGATTTTTAAAAAAAGTGATTCACTGGGTTGAAAAAAAATCTCAATCTTTAAGAATTTGCCAAAAATAATCACGACTGTAAATAAGTCGTTTTATTGTTTGTTTTAATAACTTTTTTTTCTTGCGCTGACGAACTTAAAATATTGCTCGTGTAAGAGGGAATATTTAATAAAAATCGTCACTTCCAGTTTAGAGGTGGTCGTACCAGCAAAGACGTCACTTTTTTTCACGTTCCTTTCCTCCTTCGCGGTACGGGTTCGAGCTTGCCTTCTTACTACCACTTTTTTTTTGTTTTGCTCAAAACACCTCCAAACACCCGGACAACGCCGGGCACCCATGCTAGTATTATATTAAAAAATCCCCCGCCAAAAAACTGAAAATATTTTTTTAAATAGTTATTTACTTTTCTCCCCACGAGAGCAGTTATACACTAATGGTTAATGTGGGGAAAACTAGTTTTCCAAATGAGGCACACGGAATTGGAAACATTGCTCCAATCTTCAGGGATTTATTCTACTTTTTTAAAAAAAGGTTTTCTAATGTAACATTGCTATTGTGTTACGAAATTCAAATTAAAAAAAAAAGTCACTTGAAAAATTAAATTTAAAACAAACAAAAAACTCTCGGCGTAAATTTGTGACTGCCTAAATTCGTTTTCTTTCTATTTAAACAATAAAGAAATAAACTTTTATTTTACAAAGATTTAAAAAAAAAAAAAGAAAAGAAAAAAAGTGGGTTAAAAAAAAATATCTCAATTTTTCAGAATTTGCAAAACTAATCGCGACTGTGCCTAAGTTGTTTTATTGTTTGTTTTAATAACATTTTTTTGCTGATGAACTTAGTATATCGCTCGTGTAAGAGAGAATATTTAATAAAAGTCAGGAGTTTTCTTTAAAGGTAAGGACTTAAACAATATATTTGAAAAAAAAAAAAATCACTCGGAACTCCTGAGTAATTCGTTTTGTTTATTACAAGATTGTTTTACGATATTTTACGCTGACGGACACTGTCAGCCTGCCTGCGTTGAAGTCGCTTTAATCAGCAGCAGTGGCAATTTAGTCGTACAATGATCGTACATTATTTTTAGTCGTACATAGAAAAACAATACAATATACAAAGTTTTCGTAAAATTTATTCATGTTGTAAATTTTGACAACGAAACAGATGTTTTTTTTTTAAATATTACATTTTGTTTAAAAAGTAAAACTATCCGAAAAGTAATTTTTTTTGCAAAATAATAAACCGGCAAGTTCAAACATCAAAGGAAACTAATCCAAACTAATTTTAGTTATTATAACTAAGTTTATAATTAATAAATAAATTCAGTTAGTTTCGAAAGATTTGTACTTTTACAGAAATGTTACTTTTTTATAATTATTTTCCACGGAAAAGTTACATGTAAATAAAATAAACAGTAGTAAATGGCTGTAAGATTTAAAAAAAAAAAAAACGTTAATATTTTTTATTTAATTTTGTCACTATGTAAAATAAGGGGAGAGAGAACTTAGCCCGCTTTTTCCAAATATTCGAAAAAAAATCGATTTTTTTTTTTACTGAGATCAAAGTAAGTAGTAAAGAGTTAACGTTTGAACGATTGTAAAAAAGACGATATACCGACCTGTATATATTCAATGTTCAGAAACTGTGTTAAAGTATCTTTTTTTTTTTTTTTTTTTTTTTTTTTTTTAATCATTTCAAATTTTGTTATTTCTTACTTTCTTTACTACTCAAACGAAAATATTGGCGCTAGACGCTAAATTGTTATGGAACCTAATTCCTGAAAAATATAAGAAAAAATGTATTTACTCTATCGATGATTTCGCTTTGGGATGGTGGTTGCCATTTCCACTTTACGTTAGTGGTAAGGCAAGTTTTTTTCATCTATTTTAAACAGACAATTTGCAATCCCCCTCCGATCCATTCGGATAAAATAAAAAATAGGAGGCATTACATTTGTAACACTTCTTGTATAAGCGATATTCACCAAGAATAACGCTAAAGTAGAACTTCTACCAGGTTATGGCTGATGGAATAAGGATAATCTACTCTCGTTAAATAAAGGGGCCAGTCCGAAATCCGTATATTTTTTCGAGTTCACCTATTAGTTTCATTGCATTCAGAAAGATTTTCTTAAATAAAGTCGAAGGTTAAATCGGCCTAAACATCGTGATTATAATAACCAAGATGAGAAAATAATTCCAATGATATGAATAATTATTGTTTGTTAAAATAAATTCAGTTTTTTAATTCTCGTCGTAATTTTTTGGTTTCCGACAAAAGGAGGGTGGATCTGTAAATTCACCCTTGTCCATTCGTGTGCAATTTTCTCAATAACTACGCCTTGGATTTTTTTTTTTATTTTGCACAAACATTAAACATAATGAGTAAAAAAAAGTAACAGAACGGACTTTCTGGGAAAACTCCGGGTGCCTCCCTAGGGTACCTTTCGGGTTAAAATGGCTAAAATTGACACTTGTGCTTATTAAAAAAAAAAAAAAAATGATGCCTTGTATTTTTATAAAACTTTTGATTTATATATGTTGTTTGTCTGTACTCCGCGATAACTCAGGTGTCCCAGAGGCTCTTTTAGAGCTAATTAAAATACTCCATTTTTGGGACTATTTTACCATATTTGTTCAAAATTCTGTGTATGTCCATTTAGCAGTTTTGCATTGTGCTGAACTCAAATTGAAATATGTTAAGGCCTTGGGGACTTTTTGGGCTAAATGGGGGTGGGGATGATGGACTTAAAATCATTTCTCTATTTTATTATTATTATTATTATTATTATTATTTTTTTGCATGGTGCAGAACTCAAATTTACATGTTATAAGCTAAAACTGCACCCTTTATTTTCACCAGGATATGACGTCCCATTGGGTCTTTTGGGGCTAAAATGTTGGTAGTGAGGGGGGCACATTCTGAACTTATTTTTTTTATTCCTCGTTCACTATGCACTCACGGGGGACCATGCATGCTTCACTTGTTCTCTTTTGAAATATTGTTCATTTTTAATAAGGTTAAGATTGAGACTGTAATAATATTAATATGTGTTGGGTTTGTGAAACAGTCCGTAATAAACCCATCATATTTTATATTAAAAAAAACTATAAGGATTAAATAAATTAAATTTGAACTAAGCTAAAACATTTTTATTTCAATTGATTATTTTTAAAGCAAATTAAATAATCATATTACATATCACAGAGTTATAAAAAGATTGAATTTTAAGTTACAAATTAAAGGCAAAATAAATCATACATTTTCTTAGTACGACGCCATTTTCATTTCTCGAATTCAATTGAAATAATATAAAGTTATAAAAAGATTGGATTTTATGTTACAAATTAAAGGCTAAATACTTGTATCAGATTTTCCTTTTTTTTTACATTCGAATAAAATTGGTTTGATTATAAATTACACATTAGAAAAGTTAAGAATTTTTATTTCATGTGTTTACGTATACTCTTTATCAGATTTTGAACATCATTTAATTATTCTAAAATATTGAAATTATGTTTAAAGTATTAAACGTTAATCCTAATTACCGGCATTTGCTATTCAAACATTAATTCTATTTCGCTTAGAGTAAAATATTGAACACGAGAAAGACGGGACCCTGTGTTCAGAATGTGATCTAAATAATAATTCTATTAAAAAAGCAACTGAAACATGCAAAGCGGAATGGCCTTTATGTACTGAGAAATTTTTATTTCTTTAAAACGGCAGAAAACTTATTCAATTAATACATAATTCAACAATTGATAAAATATGATTATTAAAATTAAATCAAAAAATTAATTTCATACTCGTTAAAAGGTTAATCAAGAATTTAGTTTGTTGCTGTTTTATTTTACGTTTTATTTTAAAAACGTCAAATTTCACAATAATAAAATAAAATGTGGTAGTTTTGAAAAGTTAATAAAACATATTTACAAAATGTTAAACCAATTCAAATAATATTATACTTACGTTTATCTTTTCCGATTTGCTTGTGTGGTGGAGACTTCGCCGGTTTTGCTTGCTGTGAATGGCATGATTAAGTGAATCTCATCGAGTTTATATTGGAATAGTCGGCGCATGCTCAAAGGGTTCAAAACAAAATTTTCTAATTCGTCTCTCTATCAACTTCTGCTTCATTATTGAGACGGCTCGTTCCCTGTTAACTGGAGCATGGCTTTTTTCTGTGCAGTTCGAGTTAAGTAAATCTATTGCCAACTGCCTGAGACACCCCGACCATAGAATGCCGATATGGCGGCCCAGATAATTTTAAAAGACCAGAGTTTTCATCGGTTTTTTCTCTGCCTTAACCCGGTCTACCTTCCAACCTTGTGTCACATCCTTATATTGTTGTAAAGAAGTAAATACCAACGAATGCGTAATAATCAAATTAATTTTTAATTGAACATATGAAAATGACTTAAATTTGTGATTCTGGTCAATTTCTGATTAAATCATAAAATTCATTCATGAACATGTTGCAAATAAAATGATTAACTCAAAACATAATACAACAATGTTGCATATTAAATATTGTATTACGTTAATAACTACTTTTATGTTGTTTTATTTTTAATTTCAAAAATGCTATATTTACTTCTCCGCTTTATTCTACATATAATCATCGACATTTATCGAAGAATAATTAAGGGTAAATTATCTAACAGCGGCCGAATATTGATTTCTCGCTCGTCCAATCGTCAAATCAACAACCAAATAACAGTAATGAACGACGTTTCCTCGTTGCAATATTCCAACAATTTGTCCCAGAAAATACGTGTTTTTTCAGGACAACTTTTCCACTGATTCAAATAATATATGAACCAACGTGTCATTTTCTGTGCAACATCCCTTCTAATCATTACGATTAAATGTTTCTTAAAAGTGCAATTCAACCGGTAATTCTTTTTTGGCACGCCAGCTCGCCAAAAAAGTACGCCACGCGCTAATTTTCATTCCGTCATAACAACTTTCTACAGAAAAAAAAAGTAATTTTTACATTTTTATCTCGCGAATAAACATTAAAAAATATGTTAAAACCCGATTTATTATTTTTAATATCCAACAACGGAGTTGAAGTCAATGTTTTCGATTGTAAAAATAAACTAATTTTTTTGATAAATCTGTGTGGCTTACTGATGAATTATTTTTTCAAGGAATAAAAATTGAATAAAGTTTATTTTTACAAGAATGTTTGGACACTTACCTAGCGAATAAACATAAAATATATACATGAAAAGCCGCGTTTATTATCTAAAAAAAAAAAAAAAAAAAAAAAAAAAAAAAAAAAAAAAATCAAAATTATACACCGGATATGAAGTTGACTTCTTTTTTTTTCTTAAACGAAACTAACTTTGATTGATAAAATTGTGTTTTGCGTACTGATGAATTATTTTTTCTAAAGAATAAAATTGAATAAAGTTAATTTTTACAAGAATGTTTAGACATTTACGTAGCGAATGAGCATAAAAATATATATGAAAAACCGTATTTATTATTTCTAAATAATCAAAATTATACACCGGGTATGAAGTTGTTTTTGTTTTTTGATTTTCTTTTTCTTAAACGAAACTGACTTCATACGGTTTTACTCACTGAGTATGGCGTCCTTCATTTTTATTAAACGCATGGCAGCGACGAGTAACAAAAATACTGCAAGACTTTAGAGCAACCTAACTGTTCTGTTTATGTCTGCCGCAATCTTTTATGTACAATTTTTTTCTATTTAATCCCACCGCTACCACCATGTTAAATGTTAGGTTATTAAGATTACAAGAGAAAACACAAGTTCATCTGCAGCTTACAAGGGATGCATCTCAAAAACATGCCAAATAATTATATTAAATCAGGTAACAAGAGACGCTTCCAAAAAGCATGCGCACCCGTTTTATTCAAGAGCAAATAACTCGTATTAAAGGAAGACTAACATGTCATACTATATGTCTTTAGCTAGAATGTTAACTAATAATTTTACCATAAATAACTTTCCTATATACCATATTTTGGGGAGGTTTTATTACACACCCTGACCAAGTAGTTGTCCCGGTTGGTGTATTATTACTGGACTGACTTTGTTGACTAATTCGGATTGGGTGTTGATGCGTGCGTGTGTGTGTGTGTGTGTGTGTGTTGAGCGGTTTAGCAGGTTGTATGGATAATTAATGTGTAAAAGTTTAGTTTGATGTTCGAATTTTTTATAGATAAATGTTTGTGTCTTATCTGCATTGCTGACAGTTTTCTTTTAAATACTTTAGGTTTCTACTAAAAAACCTATCCTGTTGTAGTTTCAACAATGTTGGACCCTGATTTATTGCAGGCTAGTCTGACAAATGCTGGAATTTATTTTCTTGTACTCTGGTATTTTACTCGTACTAGTTGTCTTGTATATAAGTCCATTAGGTCTTTTGTATGTTGGTAGCGCTGCATTCTCTGCAACAACTGTCTATGGAGTAGGCGATCCTTGATTACCTTCTGCAGAGTATTGTTGTTGAGGCATTTGGTGAGGAGACTGTCAACCAGCTTAGAATGGAATAGTAATTCTCCCAGAGCTGGTATAGATCATAGATATAGTAGACTCACATCTATGTCCTAGTTGCCTAATATGACTCTTCATAGCTGTCTTTACGATCTGTATATACCGTTTAGTTATGCTGTTTTATTTGGAAATCTGAGAAAAGAGGTGATGTGCTTAAAATTCCATTCTTTAGCGAATTCTTTGAAACATTGAAGGTTGAAATGTAACCCATTGTTGCTTATAAGCCTTTTCGAGACTCCTTGCTCAGCAACGATTTGCTTGGTGACATTGCTAACTTCCTTACTGGAAAATACTTTTAGATTTCGGATAAAAGTTTTTTTTATTTATAATTGCCATGGTTACTTAAGGTTTTATTAAACGTATGTGAGCTCCACGCGTCGCATCGACCAGTAACAAAAATACTGCCAGACTTAAGAACAACTTTACTATTCTCTATTTATATATTTTATTACTGGCATCTTTCTTCAGATGCCTTATGTTTTTACTAAAAGTCGTGGTTCAGTACCGCTGCACGGTCTCACCAATGTAAACAGAATTTTTTTGAAATGTAAAACGGTATTCTACTCGGAAAAACGGTATATTAAACTGCAGAAACAGCTGTTAAACCAAAAAAGTTATTTAATTGAATACGCCCCCCTCAAAAAAGGACGAAAAACATCACCTGTTAAACTATACAAGTTCTATAATTGAATACCACCCACTCACCCCCCCATAGAAAGGAAAGCATAAAAAAGTTTTTTGTAAACTCGTGAAAAATTTACATCAATTAAAAAAGCATTAAAAGCTACATAACACATCACTTTTTTTTTGAAAACTGTTATTTCAAAATGTCCGCTAAACATTCCTCCGCGATGTGATAAGTCACTTCACTACGCGAGTGCGCACGTGGACGCATCATGTAAGAAAACACTACTGAAGGCAGTGAAATGGCGTAAAATAGCTCCAGGATCCTGGGGTCATACCATACAAACGGTAAATTTGTGACATTTTTGATTATCAGATTCGTGGTTAGCGACCTGGAATACCCCCCCCAAAAAAAACAACAACAAAAAAAAGAGTGGTCGGTGTTGTGTTGTAGTGTAAGGTAACATTTACCATTTTTGGAAGTCCCCCCCCCCCAAAAAAAAAAGAAAAAAAAAGTCCATTAATGTCGGCATCCAATTTAGAATTAATTCTAAGCATAATTTCCGATAAGTTGAACTATTTAAATTTAATACGGTCAGTGAGCAATACTGTTTCATCTGAACGTAACTTTACTTATCTATTATTATTAGGAGCAAAGTGTAGTATCTGTTCTGATACTACACTTCACCTTTTCTGCCCTCGATCAGTGGAGGAGAAATCCTTCTTTACTGAGAATTTTCATTTTTGTTCTCATTCACATTGTCTCTTTTTTGGGGCGGGGGGGAGCTGGATTGTCACCACATAAAAAAAACGACCTTGTGTCTAACTCTGCCCTCGTGGAGAGGCAAGTGAATAGGAACATGGAAATATTAAAAACTAAAAGAGGAAAAGATATACTTGCTTTTGAAGGATATATTTACACAAAGCATAAACCAAAACAAATTCGAAAAGAATCATTAAGAAAAAACTAATCAATAAAGAAATTTATTAATCTATTTTATCGTAAACTCTTCTAGCGTTTATCAAGAATCTTTTAATTACATTTTTTGTTGTTTAACGTTTTGTTTTTTGAAGGAGATATAGTTTTTTTTTTTTTTAAGTCTCCCCTTCCTAAATTTTATTAAAAAATATTAAAATTTATTAGCTTTTGGAGGGTGGGGGCCTCTTTTTAAAACTACACCTCCCTTAGTATTTTCTTTAATTCTCTATTTTTGAGCGATTATCAAGACCTCTAAGATGTGATCCCTTCCTGTCAGACATTATTTCTTGTTCTGACGTAACACTGTACGCTAATTGTTTGTTATTTTTACTGAATAAACGCTTGAAAATAAATTAAACCACTAACAACTTCACAAACTAGGAAGAAAAATCGATTTTGCCCCTTTTGAAAACAGTAAATATATATAAATATTCTCAAAAAATATTATGCGGTCTGTAGTCTCGTTTTTAAACTGCATAAACGTTTTAAAGTAAGTGAAACCACTAAGAACTTAGTCAGTTAGAAAACGATTTTGACTTTTTAACAAAATTAGAAAATCGATTTTATCTTTTTGAAAACAATAGTAAACAATTTTATTTAATTAGTGGACTATTATCATCATCTAGTTTTTCTACGACGTTTCGGCCAATTATATCTTCGGCCTTCGTCAGGTTTACCGCAACGGTATAGATATGTCGAATCCCGTTGCTGTTAACCTGACGAAGGCCAGAGGTATAATTGGCCGAAACGTCGTAGAAAAACAAGTAGAAAATAAGGGTAATAGTCCAAATAATTAAATAAAATCAATTATACAAATTTACTCATCTCCAAAATAATCAAAACAATAAATTTAAAAAGAAAATAATAATAATAATTCAAGAATATAACAGTAAACAAGTAAAAAAAATGTTTTCTATTATTTTGTGTGAGAATAGTCTCTTTTAAAAACAATATCTCCTTCAATAACAGCCTTTAAATGGGTTTTCCATCGATATTTATTCAGTCAATGACGAGTTTTCCATTGGCGAGTTTCCTCATGGCACCGTATTTTGTATAGAAATTATCGGTGAGATACAAAACAAAACAAAAAAATGTGAACATGTCTATCATTTATAGATTTTGTTTCACAAATTTATTCAAGATAGAAAAAAAAATGACGCAAACAAATTGTTAGTTGATTTTTAAATAAGAAATTTGGTAAAATATATTTATATTTTAAAATCTTTGTTCTCTGCGATTAGTAAAGCTCCAAATATCGAAACATTCATTAAACAACCTTCAATCGACGCCATTTAATGAAATCATTCGAATCGGAAAATTAGAACGGAATCTCTAATTGTATCTAAATCGGGGGGGGGGGGGGGGAATTAGAATTGTCCCATCTTTAGTAGAAAGACAACCGAATATAAGAGTACACAAGTAAAAATATATTCTTTTTAATACTATGTGTGGGAATAGTTTCTTTTTAAAAAAATATATCTCAATAACGGCCATTAAATGTGTTTTCCATAGATATTTATTCAGTCAATGACGAGTTTTCCATTGGCGAGTTTCTCCATGGCGCCGTATTTTGTATAGAAATTATTGGTGAGATACAAATAAAAAAAATAAAAATGAACATGTCCCTCATTTATAGATTTTGTTTTGTTTTGGCATAATTATGCAATGTGTAGTCTCGTTTTTGAACTGAATAAACGTTTTAAAGTAAGTGAAAAATCATTGTTCTCTGCGATGAGTAAAGCTCCAAATATCGAAACATTAAACAAACTTTAATCGACGCCATTTAATGAAATCATTCGATAGCGACGGCGGTGGTCTCGTTTGCAATAGTTTGGTTTTCTTCGGCCGCTTTTGTTATTAGAATCGGAATCGTAAGGAATCAGAAAATTAGAACGGAATCGGTAATTGTATCGGAAAAAGGGAATAAATTAGAATCGTCGCATCCGTAGTAGAAAGACAACTGCACGTTTATATTGATAGAAACCCTAAGTCTTGGTGACACCCAAATAAAATAATTCTCTTATTTATTTAAAAGTAAGTATTTACTCTTAAAAACAGAAAATAAATTTGGACGAACTAAGCTTAAACCTCCGTATGTTTTAAATAAGGACTAAAACATAAATTGATACAAAACAATACAATATACAACGTTTTCGTAAGATTTTTTCATGTACTTTTTTTTTTTTTTTACAATGAAACATTTTTTTTCAATACATTTTATTAATTAAAATTAACCGAAGAGAAACATTTTTAAAATTTAATAAAAACATAAAAAATTAGTGAATAAAATGTGATAATTTAGAAAAGTTTAAAAAACATATTTACAAAATATTAAACTAATTCAAATATATTATACTTACTTTTATCCAATCTTATTTCAATTTGCTTGCGTGGTGGAGACTTCGTCGGTTTTGCTTGCTGCGAATGACATGATTAAGTGAATCCCGTGAAATTGTTGGCGCATGCCCAACTGGTCAAAAAAAAAAAAAGAAAAAAAAGGCATCTTTAAATATTCAAGAAAATTATTCATAATTATTATTAATATATTAAACAAATTAAAATAATATCAAACTTACTTTTATCCAATCTTATTTCGATTTGCTTGTATGGTGGGTACTTTGTCGGTTTTGCTTGCTGCGAATGACATGATTAAGTGAATCAAGTGGAGTTTATATTGGAATTGTTGGCGCATTCCCAACTGGTCCAAAAAAAAAAAAGAAGAAAAAAAAAAGGACATGTTTAAATATTAAAGAAAATTATTCATAATTATTTCTTACGGAGAATTTAAAAATAAGACAATGAATTGATAAATTGGAATCTGGGCAAATGCAGAGATGGAACTAAATGTTAAAATGACTTTAACAAATTCTGGAATAAGATAGATGCTTAAAAACATTAAATCATTTTTTTTAATTGAAAAGAAATTTATATCGATATTTACAAACAAGAGGAAATTATAGATGTTAAACTGCTATTTTTCTTCCACAAAAAGTGAAATTCTACTTTAAAAAAAACTTTTTTTCCAATTACATGTTAATACAATAAAAACTTGGAGACAAACTACAAACAATTATTTTGAAGCAGAAGATCAATTTGGCATAATCACATTTCTGAACAATTACACTGGTTTACAAAGAAATTTAGGCTAGTAAAAAAACATCCGTTTTTACCTAATTTATAAATTCAGGGTTAATTTTAATGGTGTGGAACTTCTGACTTATTTTGTAGTTATTATGCACTAAATGTAAGTGATAGCATTACATTATATATATATATATATATATATATATATATATACACAAGACGGATTTTGACAGTTAAGGCTGCAGGTCTCAATCCACACCCAATACTGCTCTGGAAGTCATTGGAAGATTTTGTCTCGCTGGCAAGAGAAAAAAAAACTGACGCAAACAAATTTTTAGTTAATTTTTAAATAAGACATTTGGCATAATATATTTATATCTTAAAATCATTGTTCTGTGATAAATATCCAAATATCGAACTATTAAACAAACTTAGACCGACGCCATTTAATGAAATCGTTCGATAGCGACGGCGGTGGTCTCGTTTTCTATAGTTGGATTTTCTTCGGCCGCTTTTGTTATTAGAATCGAAATCGTAAGGAATCGGAAAATTAGAACGGAATCGGTTATTGTATCTAAATCGGGGGAAATAAATTAGAATCGTCCCATCCTTAGTAGAAAGACAACCGTACGTTTACATTGCTACAAACCCTAAGTCTGGGTGACACCCAAATAAAATAAATCTCTTAACCAAAGTCAGAACATCATCCTCCATATTTAAAAAATAAGTATTTATATTTTAATAAAAGAAAATAAATTTGGATGAACTAAGCTTCATCCTCCGTATGTTTTAAATAAGGACTAAAACATAAATTAATACAAAACAATAAAATATACAACGTTTTCGTAAGATTTATTCATGTTGTACATTTTTTATAACGAAACCGTTTTTTAAATACATTTTATTAACAATTAAAATTAACCGAAGAGAAACATTTTAAAAATTTAATAAATACATAAAAAATTAGGGAATAAAATGTGATAATTTGGAAAAGTTTAAAAAACATATTTACAAAATATTAAACTAATTAAAATAATATTATACTTACTTTTATCCAATCTTATTTCGATTTGCTTGTGGGGTGGATACTTCGTCGGTTTTGCTTGCTGCGAATGACATGATTAAGTGAATATCGTGGAGTTTATATTGGAATAGTTGGCGCATGCCCAACTGGTCAAAAAAAAGGGGGGAAAAGGACATGTATAAATATTAAAGAAAATCATTTATAATTATTTTCCACTGAGAAAGTTACATGTAAACCAAATAAACAATTGTAAATGGCTGCAATATATTAAAAAAAGAACAGAGAACAGAGTAACCAGTAAAAAGTTAACAGTTAAACGATTGTATAAAAGACGATATACCGACCTGTATATATTTAATGTTCAGAAACCGTTGAAAAGTTTCTTGGGTTTTTTTTATCATTTCGAAATTGTATTTCTTTACTACTTAAATGAAGAAAAAATGTCGCGGTTTGCTAAATTGTTATAAGATCTAATTCCTGAAGAATTTATGTAAAAATTTACTCTCTATCCATAATTTCGCTTTGGGATGGTAATTACCATTCACACTTAACGTTATTGGTAAGGCAAGTCATTTTCCAGCTTTAGTTTCTATTTAAAACAAAGAGTTTGCCTCATATCATCCTTTGCTGAACGATTTTAATTTTCTGCAACAAATTCATTTTTCCTTTGTTCCAATTTTTCTTATTCATTCACGTGCCCCATTTTTACGTGTGCAATTTGTAAGGTGCACCCTTATGTAACGTCAATATTTTTAAGCTTCAATAATTATTACGAGGGTCGATCCAATAGTAAAGCAAGCGACCTTTTTTGTTCCAAACTTCTATGGAAAGTGCTTGTCTGAGCTCCAATCCCTGGTACCCTCTCGCCAATCTTTCACGAAAAACACCCGTCTAGCTGAAACCACTGTCAAAAATTTCCCCACTCTTTATCTGTGCCAAAACCAAAACGTAGATTCCATGAACAAAGTTTCTTTCTTAGAAGTGCACGCCTGTGGAACTCTCTTCCTTTTGCCTGTTTCCCACCTGACTATAACTTGGATGTTTTCAAGTACAACATAAACAAATTCCTGACAAACCGCCCCCTTAAGTAAGACACTATCAAATCTCAACACTAACGTACTGTACACGCAATAGTGAATTCGGGTGTTGATAAGTGGTGACCACCTTAAAAAAAAACAACTTTTTTCTTCATAGTCACCATCATTCGAAATGTAGTTCTGCTTCCTGCTCACGTCTATCCCATTTATCTTTCTTAGAGTCTTTCGCCGTCAAGGTGAGAAAATAATTCAAATGATATGAACTTTAATAATATTTATACATGCTAAGTTTGTGAAACAATTTTAAACTAAGTAACCCTAGGTTTTAACGAACACACAAGCCCGCAATAAATCCATATTTTGTATGAAAAAAAAAACAACCAAAAGGATAAAATAAATTTGATTTGAACAAAACTAATACATTTTTTTTATTTCGATTTAATTTTTTTAAATAAAATAAAATTATTACATATCACAGAGTTATAAAAAGATTAAATGAATTTTATGTTACTAACAAATTAAAGACAAAATAAATCGTACATTTTATTAGTACGACGCCATTTGCATTTTGCAAATTCAATTGAAATGATATAAAGTTTTACATAAAAATTTCATTAAGCAAGAACATAGAGACAAGTATTTTAAACATTAAATTTTGTAAAAAAAAGGGGGGGGGGGAATAAGATTATGTATTAGTTTGCAGTGTGTTCCCTGACCTTCGTAGGGCCATTGTTGTGCGCACAAGCTCGAGTGTACTTCTGCTGCGTGCTTATTCATTCAACAGTGCCCACCATATATAATGAAAGGAATTACATTTCTTAATATCTCGAAAACTGTTTGTTTGCAGAAAACTTAAATGCGATATTTGTTTTCAGCATACCCAAAACCGGTAAAAGTTGTCATTTTAAAGGTGATTTTGACAGTGGAAAGTAAGAAAAATAAAAGTATCGACACAATTATATATATATATATATATATATATATATATATATATATATATATATATATATATATATATATATATATATATATGCATATAAAAATGGTAAATCAAAGATACGGATTTGATAGTACATTTGTCAGTGGTTCAAGTACTGAACAAATCATACAACTAGAGAAATACTAGTGTTATTTTATATCAACTGACTTACTAATTTGTGGGTGAATAATTTAGAGACAAGCATAATACATAACTTATTTGAGAGATGGTGAACCACATTCCGACCAGATAAAGTTGGAACAATATGTAACTCATTTGGAAGACGGTGTAGCAGACCAAATAGAACTTTTTTCTTTCACGAATCAATGCCTCTCCCCTTTGCCATTTGGCCAGATATTGACCAATCAGGGGTGCGGCGCACCGATCCTTTCTATCCTCTAAGCAAATCGGCCAGCATCCGGTTTGAAGGAGACACCAAACAGAACGGACCGTTTTTCTTCGCTCTCTCCACCTCGGTGTTATTTCATCCGGTATTGACGATCCCACTTGGCATAACTACCGTGATATCACCAGGTAGCCGGAGTCCAGCTTTTGACCAGGAACATATCACCCGGTGAACATTCTCCTTAATAAACCTTTTCTATGTTACATTTTATGAAGTTGTTGCGTTCGTCATTCCAGAAGCTTGTATTGAATTATTTATTTTCTTAGGCTGTTCCCTAAAAGCATCAAACCCCTAAAATGTTCAACCACATTCTGGCCAGATAAAGTTTGAACGACATGTGACGATTTTATACGGAACAAGGATTTTGTTTTATTTCTTCAAGAGAAGTACCAGTCAGACATAGATTTAAGGATACTTTTGTCCGCCCTTCCCAAAAGCGCTCAAATTATCTTCATTAATAAAAACAATATAATTTATGCCATTAAAACGTTATTTGATTAAATAACACTGTTTACAAAAAATTTTTTTTATTTGGTTTGAGGCAAGAATAGGGATAGTTGGATTTTTTTTGTTAATTTTGGTGTGCTCAATTTAAATTGATAAATAGTTTTGCTCTATCACCGCTAGATTTTTGGCTTTTAACTAGTCTCATTTTTGTATAAACAGAAAATATGTGAATATTTCAAAAGTTGCAGCAGTTATAACAGATAAATCAGGGTGGATAAAAACCACTGATTGAATCAATATACTTGGATGACACAATTACACAATTCAAAATACCACAGACAGTCAAAAGTCTATTTGGTGTATTTTGCCTCTGGAATGTCACGCAAGAGTATCCCAACAGAAGTTCCCCACCATGCCGGGTTTCCATTTGCTTTGATAGTTGCTCTCCATATTCGTAATGTCTTGGTGGAATCTTTCTCCATGCTCATCACTCGCTGCTCCAAGGTTTGGCAGGAAGAAATTGAAGTAGGAATGGATAAAATGAATCTTGATTGACATTCGGCACTCCAGATCCTCATAAGACCGTAGCAACTTCTCAACACAGGCTAGGTAATTTGGTACACGCGTGTTACCAAGGAATTGACTACAGGCCGACTTAATTGCTTCCCATGCTTTCATTTCCTTTCCTTTAGGTTAAGAAGCTCCTCAAAATCAGCACTTCTCAGATCAGAGGTCCGACAAATATGACCTCTTTGAGATTAGCAGCATTAAGACATGGGGACCAATTTTACAGTCAAAATAGTGAAAGTAGGCGGTTCTGAGGAGAGAAATGATGGTTCGAGCTGTGAAACTGTTGTGAAGTCCCCATACACATAGCAGAAAGAATTGGCCTTGTTAAGGTATCCCCGATGTTTTAACGTGCTTGAAGCCATTGGCGAATCTTAAGATATAACAAAGTACAACTAAATCATATGCAAGGCAAGAAAATATGCACTCTAGCAACCCAAAAGATGTGTAACACGATAGTTTAGGGACAGCAACCTTCAGCCCCGCCTGCCAGCGAGACAAAATCTTCCAATGACTTCCAGAGCACTATTGGATGTGGAGTGAGACCTGCAGCTTTAACTGTCAAAATCCGTCTCGTGTATATATATATATATATATATATATATATATATATATATATATATATATATATATATATATATATATAATATGTAATGCTATCACTTAGTGCATAATAACTACAAAATAAGCCAGAAGTCTCACAACATTAAAATTAACCTGAATTTGTAAATGCTTTTATGCACAAAATGCACACTATGCATCACTAGATGTGATGAGAAAAACGAATTTCAAATTTGAATTCAACCCCAAATTAAGTAAAAACGGATGTTTTTTTTACTTGCCTAAATTTCTTTGTAAACCAGTGTAATTGTTCAGAAATGTGATTATTTTATGTTAAACATTTATGCCAAATTGACCTTCTGCTTCAAAATAATTGTTTGTAGTTTGTCTCCAAGTTTTTTTTTTGTATTAAGATGTAATTGGAAAAATAAGTTTTTTAAAAAAGTAGAATTGCACTTTTTGTGTTAGAAAAATAGCAGTTTAACATCTATAATTTCCTCTTGTTTGTAAATATCGATATAAATTTCTTTTCAATTAAAAAAAATGATTTAATGTTTTTAAGCATCTATCTTATTCCAGAATTTGTTAAAGTCATTTTTACATTTATTTCCATCTCTGCATATGCCCAGATTCCAATTTATCAATTCATTGTCTCATTTTTAAATTCTCCGTAAGAAATAATTATGAATAATTTTCTTTAATATTTAAACATGTCCTTTTTTTCTTTTCTTCTTTTTTTTTGGACCAGTTGGGCATGCGCCAACAATTCCAATATAAACTCCACTTGATTCACTTAATCATGTCATTCGCAGCAAGCAAAACCGACAAAGTATCCACCATACAAGCAAATCGAAATAAGATTGGATAAAAGTAAGTTTGATATTATTTTAATTTGTTTAATATTTGTAAATATGTTTTTTAAACTTTTCCAAATTATCACATTTTATTCTCTAATTTGTTATGTTTTTATTAAATTTTAAAAATGTTTCTCTCCAGTTAATTTTAATTGTTAATAAAATGTATTTAAAAAAATGTTTCGTTGTAAAAAATGTACAACATGAATAAATCTTACAAAAACGTTGTATATTTTATTGTTTTGCATTAATTTACGTTTTAGTCCTTATTTAAAACATACGGAGGTTGAAGCTTAGTTTGTCCAAATCTATTTTCTGTTATTAAAAGAGTATTTATTCCCTTATTCCGATACAATTACCGATTCCGTTCTAATTTTCTGATTCCTTACGATTCCGATTCTAATAACAAAAGCGGCCGAAGAAAACCAAACTATTGCACACGAGACCACCGCCGTCGCTATCGAATGATTTCATTAAATGGTGTCGATTGAAGTTTGCTTAATGGTTCGATATTTGGAGCTTTACTCATCACAGAGAACAATGATTTTTCACTTATTTTAAAACGTTTATTCAGTTCAAAAACGAGACTACACATTGCATAATAATGCCAGATTTCTTATTTAAAAATCACCTAACAATTTGTCTGCGTCAGTTTTTTTTATCTTGAATAACGAACATTTTTTTTTTTATCTCACCAATAATTTCTATACAAAATTCGGTGCCCAGGAAACTCGCCAATGGAAAACTCGTCCATTACTGAATAAATATCGATGGAAAACACATTTTATGGCCGTTATTGAAGGAGATACTGCTTTTAAAAGAGACTATTCCCACACATAGTATTAGAACAAATATATTTTTTACTTATTTGCAGTTATATTCTTGAATTATTTATTTTTAAATTATTTTGGAGATGAGTAAATTTGTATAATTGATTTTATTTAATTATTTGGACTATCATCCTTATCTTCTAGTTGTTTTTATACGACGTTTCTGCTAATTATACCTCTATCCTTCGCCAGGTTAACAGCAACGGGATTTGACATGCCTATCCAGTTGCGGTAAACCTGATGAAGGCCAAAGGTGTAATTGACCGAAACGTCGTAGAAAAACTATATGAGCATATAGTCCAAATAATAAAATAAAATTGTTTACTGTTGTTGTAAATTAAGGGTTTGTATTACTGTACACATAGACTCGAAAAAGTTGTCATCACTGTCATCCGTAGTTGTTGCCGTCTCACCACATTTTTTTTTTTTTTTTTTTGCCAATTAACCTCTGGCACGCTTTTGGGTGGGATTGAAACCGCTATCTTCAATGTTCATCTGGAACTGTAGAGATTCAACGTCTCTATCAACTGCACCACGGGCCCCGAAGGGCGATCAAGGTTGGATTCTTTTTGATCTTATAAATCCACGTTTATTTATTATCTGATCTTCCATAGTCGGGTCAGTACCGATTGGTGTATGTATATATATATATATATTATTCCTTAATTGGAATTCATTTTTGAGATGAGCATTATATATATTAATTTATTAAAAATGTGGTGAGACGACAACTACGGATGGCAGTGATGGCTGAGAATGCAGTTAGGAGATTCGAAGTTCCTATCCGTCGCGGTTACCACCTGACGAAGGCCAGAGGAATTAGTTGGCCGAAACGTTGTGAATAAACAATCCAATAAAAAATGGAAAACAACAACTAATAAAGATGAGACTAGTAGTCCGAAATAAAAATAAATCAATACTGTTAAACAGTATTCTACTCTGTAAATCTAGGCGCGTTACTTACGGAATGACGGTTAATTAAACTGTAGAAGCGCCTGTTAAACTACACAAGTTCTATAATTTAGTATCCCCGAAAAAAGAACAAAATCAATAATATTTTTAGCAAACCGCTTGTGAAAACTTTTTTTTTTTAAATCAATTGAAAAGTATTAAAAACTCTGTAACACACACACATCAATTACAAAAAAAACAACTTTCTTATTTCAAATGTCTGCTAAAGATTCCTCTGCGATGTGATAGGAATAAACTACTGAACTCGGCGAAATGGTGAAGATAGTCCCAGGGGTTCATACCATGCAAACGGTAAATTTGCGACGGGTTCGATTATCAGATCCGTTGTAAGCGACCTCGAATACCTCTAAAGCAACAAAACAAATTAGAGTGATCGTTGTTCTGTTGTAGCGTAAGGTAACATTTACCCGAAAAACATACACAGTCGATCATCGGTGGGTATGAACAAGAAAATGGTGGCAAAAACTGACACCCGAAATACTTGAAGTTCTAATAATGCTTTAAACAAAATACTGTAACATAGAAACGCAATATATGTTACCGTGACATATATTGTGTGAAAAATCGATTTTATCTTTTTACAACAAATAAATGCGTATAGATATTTTTTTGAAAAAATATGGTTCTCTTGTAGGAAAGGTCTCCCTTATTCTTACTTTAGGTTTTTCTCGGTCACATGCCCCCGTTTACAATTCGTAGCGGTAGGCTGACATCAATGGATATTTTTCTATAAAAACGGTGATTAACAATATTTTTTTTTTTTTGAAATGTTTAACATATTTCGGGTTTATTTTAATATACATATGGATTCGAAAAAGTTATCAAAATTGTAGTAGAAAGCCACCCAATAAATGTCACTGTAATATTTATTGGGTGGGTTTTTACCATCATTTTGTTCTATTTCTTATTTTGAAGTGATTATTGAGTCCTCAAAGACACCGTGGCCAGCTTTTCTTTTTCTTTTTTCGAACTGAATAAGCATGAATAAAAATACTAAACTTAACAAGTTAGGTAGTAAGTTAATTTTTATTGTGTTTTGATATTTAATTGTTACATTAGCTGTGTCAGAGACTGTCTTTCCAAGCTTATAACTACTCGAAAAATGCAATCAAACCCCAATTTCCTTTTTCAATTAAAGGAGAAAGGACCAAGGTTTCATAAAAAAAGTTCTTTAGAAAAAGTTTTAAACTACGGACTTTACAGGTAAATTTCTAAAAAAAAAAACACACTTCTTTTTTGTTTTAAATTTGAATATATTATTTATTGATCTTTCATCTTCAATTTGTGATATATAAAACTTTAATGAGTAAATTATTTACTTTTTAATAGGCATTTCAAAATGAGCAGCGTGAATTAAAAACAAAACGTTTCTCTAAAATTTTATATTCGGTTTATTGGAAAGAGCATAAAATTTCATTGACCCTGAAAACATCGTAAAAATTGAATCAATAGAAAAAACTTTGATAGATTTTCAAATTTAAAAATTGAAAAATACTTACCTCGTAAAATTCAATTGATTTCATTACTGTTTTTAGAAAATAATATTTCTATTACTTTTTATACAACTTTAATAGTTTATTTTGCAAGTATACTTGCAAAATAAACTATTATATAATTATATATTATTATAATCCATAAAAAAATAAACCCACTTTTAAAAGTGAAATTACGTGGTCTTTTTTATATTTTATTCGCAGTTTCGTGTTAGGGGTGTCAAAAATTCCCCTAAAATTCTGATACACATATTGTTACATACATTTAAAAACTTTTTGTAATCTGTGTATAGAAATACAACCCCTTCAATTTTTGTAATACTATCGAAACTCAAGGTGAGATTCTCTCACGGCGCATACATTTTGTTCTCACATAACACTCGACTGTACTTGTTTTTTAACTGAATAAACGCGTTAAAACAAGTGAAACCACTAAAGCTCGGAAACTAGGTAGATAACGAACACTTAGAAAAATCAATATGTCTTTTTTTAAAACAGTAAAGAAGTAAAAATTAAAAAAAATAGTATGCGTGGTGTACTCTTTATAAAAACAATCTCTTGTAAGAACGTTCATAAATATGTTTTCAATCGATATTTATTCAATAATAGATCGGCAAAAAACGGAGTTTTCTGGGACCGCTACAACACCCATAACTAAATAATTGCATTCCAAAATGAGTTTCTACCTTTTTATGTTTGACTGAACATTCTAAAAGAAAATAGAAAAATTGAAAACATTATTTTCGAATTTAGACTAGTGGGTTCAGTTTCTTCTATGAAGTTAATTCTTTAACACTAAACCCAAGTCTGACTGGAATGATAGTCAAATCACAATCATTTTAAAAAGTTAATGACATTGCCCCTAAAATATACAGAAAACCGTCCTAAAAGACGAGACTAGCTCAGAAATCGGGCTGTTGATACGTAATTTCACTTTTGATTAGAAGGATTTTTTGAAGACTTTCATATAAGATTACAACAATAATTTTTATATAGTAAAATAATCCACTTAACTTTTGATTAGAAGGATTTTTGAAGACTTTCATATAAGATTACAACAATAATTTTTATATAGTAAAATAATCCACTTTTATATTTTCATGAAAATAATTTCACTTTTTATTAGAAGGATTTTGTGAAGACTTTCATAGAGGACTATAACAATAATTTTTATATAGTAAAATAATCCACTTAACTTTTATATTTTCATGAAGATATAAAATTTAACTATGAAACGAAATATAAGAAAAGCATTTTAATAAAATATATTTTCAATTTAAAAAAATATGCACTTACATTTTTGTTAGACAAATTTTCAGTCTCCATCTGTATATTTGCGTCAGTGTTATCAGCGGGAAGAATATAAACTTAACTGATAAAATTGTTTCATTTACAATCACGGATCATTCATAACTTGATTTGAGTTTATGTACTTTTATCAGCATATCGAATAGTTGCTTTTTATGACAAGTAAACACTACTAAAAGACAGAAGATGCCGGAATCAAAGTAATCAAAATCTGTCAAGCGTAAAGTAAAAAACCTCGAAGTTCTTTAAAGCATTTTTTGTGTCAGGTTTTTCAATAACGGAAAAAAAGCCAACATATTTTTTTCCACAAGTAAAATAAATTTACATCGTGTTTTATGTTATTATGAATATAGATTTTAATATTACTAGGTACTTAAAATGATGAACATTTATTGGTTTTATCTTCAGTGCCAACAATGTCAAATTAAATTAAACATGTTTTTTTGGAGGAATCTACTTTGGAATCGGAAATTAGTATTTTTTCCGATAAAGATTTCGATAGCCTGAAAGTTCCGATTTTTCCGATTCCCCATTCAGGCACCGATTAATCGTCCCCAAACTACTTTCTACCGAACTTCAAGAAACGTAGACAAAAATTCTTTCTTAAAAAGCAATTCTTTTTAAATGCACACAAATCACTATTTGCTTTGGCAGTCGACCGAAAATATGTTAGTTTTACGCTATCTTCATATGCGAAACAGGTACTTTCTTCTAAATATTGAAGTAATTATACAAGGTTTTCATAGTTTACACACGTGATCACCTAAAAACATACAAAACAAAAAATTTAAGAATGTAGTTAAGGGTCATCATTTGCTTTAAAATGTATATATTCTTTCTTTTAATTTAAAAAAAAACTTAATATATTTATGTAATGTATTCTCTTATTTGTCTGCAAGTTAAAAGTTCAATTTTCAAAGTAGGTGATAATAAGTAAAAATAGCATAAAATTTAACATTTGTATAAAATGTATCGATTAAAATACATTTAAATTAACCGCAACACAACTATAAGTCTTACAAATTCATAAAATTATTGAAATCAGTTTTTTATAAATAAATAAATTTAATAAATGTTTTAAAATAATGAGAAAAATGTACATTTATAATATTTTTCATTAATAAAACTCCTTTTTATTCACAGGTACATGGATGAACAACAAAGGATTTTTTAAAATATTTACGCAATAAAACGGTGTCTTTGTTTATAAGGAGAAAAATATTTTCCTGAACAAGTTCATTTACAAAAAATAGAAAGAAACCCTCGATAGAAACTTAGGCTTCAGAGGTGTATACTTCATGATTTGAACATTTGTTACACGTCAACAAATACAAGAAAAATCACAATTTGTATAGTTTAAAACATTCATAAAATTATATTAAAAATATGGACATGCCGACAAACACTGACGTAAATCATTATCCATGTGAAAAGTGTTATTTAGCAAACCTGATTGCTTTAAGAAAAAAGCATAACAGGACACACGGAATTGAAAAACCTTTTGTTTGTGAAATTTGTTATTTTGGGTTTGCAAGTGAACACCATTTAACGAGCCACATGCAGACACACACTAAGGAAAAAAGCGGGGCAACGTTGGCAGCTGGTTTGGCTGCCCCATCCCCAGCATTACAATATTCAAAGGAAGAAAAATGAAAAAAAAAGGAAAAATCTTTTGAATGTGAAGTGTGTCGTTCTGCGTTTGCAAGAAACGATCATTTAACAGTACACATGCAAACACACACTAAAAATACTTAGAAGCAATCCCTGGAAAACTAAGCTGGAAGGAAATACTGATAGCAGCCATAAAGGGAACAGTGTCTATTCTTAAAGATGCCTCGGATATAAATGTAAATTATAATAGAATAAAGTGTTAGCCCCAGGAAGGAGCCCCTTGATCTCTTCAAACGAACAAAAGTAAAATAAATGAGAAAAAACTTATTCTTGTGAGGAGTGTAACTCTTCATATTCACACAAATCCACATTACAAAAATATATACGGACACACAAGCACAAAGAACCTTCTGTTAGTGAAGTGCGTACCTCGGTCATTGCAGCAAGAACAAATTCAAGAAGGCACATAAAGAGACACACTGGTGACACAAATACTTGCTACTTAAGTACAGAGCAATCATACCCGGTGAAGCAAGTGCAAGTGAAATACAAACCATTGCACTGAAAGGGACGACTAGAATCCTGAAAAGATCTCTTGGTTGGACTCACTAAAATAGGGGTAAATGCCAGACATCTGGTTGGATGTCCCACCCCCTAGAAGAAAAAAGTTTAAGAAAAATGAAAAAAAAAAGTGACACAAATAATTTAAACGCCGACAATCAAACAGATATTACACATGATTTTATGGCTTAATATGGATAATGTAGAAACTCTAGTCGAACTCCTCAATCAAACTAACAATATACTAAACTTTTATGTACGGCAGCAAATTGGCCTAGGAAATAAGATCCAACCTTTCTGGTTTAAAATGTGCAGGAGATATACTAAATATTTCACACAAGTGGACGGTTAGAATAACCTAAAATATTTCAGTTGAAATCTCTAAAAAGCGGGTTAATGTCTGTCATCCGAAGAGATGCCTCATCTCCAGCAATATAAATTCAAGATAATTTTAACAAAGAATTTAACTTTAATGAACAAACATTTACTTGTTTTGTTTGGCTCTTAGTTATATTTATACTAGCTGGCAGCCCGGCATTGCCCGGTTGTACAATACGCTTAAACATGATATTTTAATTTATGCAGATTGCATACATACATATCTATTATTGCAGACTCGATCATCTTTTTATTATTATATATTACAAAGAATGATTCACCCGATGGACTAATTCGCAAATAAATAAATAATAATGATAATGTCGTTCATCAAATTCCGTCTGTGTTTGTTTACAATATCACATCAGCTGATATTTGGACTTGACGATGCTGATTGTTTAGTTTTAAAATATGCACACGAAGAAATGATTTGCAGCGATTTTAAATGGTGCCTTTTCTTTTATCGTAAGTTGAACTCATTGATAAGAAAAAAAATAAAATAAAATAGTGGGGTACACCTGAACTTGGACGGGGGATCATTCGATCTGCAATCGAATGCTCTAACGATAGGCTATATCTACAGATTATAATAAATCTGTTTTTTTTTTTTTCAGAAGAAATTTGTTAAACTTTTATCTTCCTTGGCCGGTGTAACTTAAGTATTTTCCTGTAAAAATTATGATTTTTTACTAATGAGAAAGAAAAACTATTTTTAAGATCGGATTTTTTTTTTCAATTCTCGCTACTTATCGGATGAGCTTCATTTAAGAACACTGCCAGACATATAAATTAGTCTTGCGTAAAATTTGCAGAATTTAGATTAAGCCGTTTTGGAGTATATAAGGAAGGAAATCGCACACATTGACTTTTTTCTAAAATATAATACTAGAGGTAAATGTTCAAGTAGTGTCGTATATAATCTTAAAAAGCTTCAAAAGCCGATAACATATGTTTTAATATTCAAATAAACACGCTATCACATTTTGAGTTTGTTATTTTAAGAATTATTTCTCAATGCCTGATAAATATTATTCTGTATTACGGCTTGAATCTTGTCTTGCCTAACAAATAGTCATATTTTTAATATTTTATATAGTTGATAATAAAATATAAAATTTACACAATTTTAATCCCAAGTTTCTGAAAAAAAATGTACAAACCTATGATTTTATTATGATCACAAATGAATTGCACATTTGTCAAATATAATTTCTTATAATTTTTCCAGTGTTCAAAGTTTAATATTTCTTAAGATTTCATGATTTGTTTTACGATATGTTACACAATTTGAGAACAAATAATATTCAACATTATGTGTTAGCTGACAAAAACTTCAATGCTGTTTTTAGAATTAAAGTAGAGTTTGCATCGCTATTTCTGTTAAGTAATTATTATTACCTGCGATTTCAACCCAACACTTTGAAGCTGAGACATGTCCAAACAAATAGGGAAATGCAAGAAGCCTACGCGTCAAGATTTTAGGAAGAAGAATAACGCCATACAATGTCAGTATTGACAACGATATCTTTAAATAATTAAAGAACATCTGGAACCTTATATAAAGATCAAATAAAATGGACTATAGTAAAATTATGCATCATCAAAAACATAAACATTACACGAATTTCCTAATTGTTCTTTACTGGAATTATAATCACATCAGTCTGCAATCAACTGCCTGCAAACCTTGTGGCCCTAGTAATACAAGCATCTTAAAAATCAAATATTGTGATCATACACTCCAACAGCTGTACAAAATGGATGCAATAATAACATTGAAGATGCAGTGAAAAAATCTTAAAATCATCAAACACAAAAAGAGACGCATGTGTAGATCAATCGCCAAAGACATGACCCTGGCATCATTAATTTTGTAATAACCCCAGTATAACCCCATTCGGAATAAGATTTAACGAAATTACTCAGTCGGAACTGTTTAACTTTCGTCACCCTGAACAAGAAAAAATGATAAAATTTTTTTTAAAGATACCGAACAGTGTCTAGATTAGACAAACAAGAAACATTTTACAGCTATCATAAGTGCAGTGAACGAGAAAGATTTCGCAGCCGATTTCATCAAAAAGCTGAGTCGATCGATTCATTTGTAGCATAACTAAAACATCCTCATAAAAATTGTGACCGCTATAAAAAAAACATAAAAAAATGACAAAAAAATTACATTAACGACACCTTCTTTCTATATACTCATCTCATTGATACAATTTATTTATTTTTTTTTTTTGTTCAAACTTCATGACGGATACTTTTACTATTATGATACAATGGTTGCGTGTGTCATGACATGACCTGCTCTTCTTTAAAGAGGAGTTACTTGCCCTTCAATAAAACTTTTCATTGTGCAAAACAATAAAAAAGTCAAATGTTGTGGAAACACTCATTTTTTTCTAACAATTAGTGATAGTCTGTAAAACGTAACCGTGAAGACAGGCAAGTTGACTTTATCCTTTTATTATCTAGAAAAGTTGACTTTATCCTTTTATTATCTAGAAAAGGGTGTTTAAGGTGATCTTTTGAAGATGAAGCTGATAGGCACGATCTAGCGGCAGTTTAGGATAAATATCGGGAACAAATAAAGCTAAGGTTTGTCACAGTAAAACGTAATAAGGAATCCTGACAGGCAGCCATATATGAACAGGATTATCAAGAACACACTTCACAATGACACATCAAGCTTATATAAACCGACAGGACGAGATAAATAACGACTTTCAGAAAATGTTTTGATTCAGTTAAAAACACGTAAAGTAACCATTCGATCAGTGGTATTCGTCATATTGGATGTAATATTATCAAACCTGTAATGGATGCATAAATTGACAATTCAGGTGAACAAATGTGCTGAAAGAAATATACTCCTCACGAGGACTTTCTATACTCGGACTATCCTCTCTTCAGTACTTGAAGCTTGTTACCCTACACTGTTCCACCCAAAGAACAAGGTGTGCTCCAGTCAATTATACGGTAGGTAATCCAATTGCTCTTTCAAACGATCAACTCGACGAAAGCATATCCGGATCAATTTAATCGCATTGGAAACTTTACAGAAGAATACCACATCGTGCTTCGAGCAAATAATCACTCGATAGTTCATAGGCTTAGAAAATGCTATATGGGGGTAGGAAATTTAATTTAACAGATTTGGATTAAATGCTTCCCCAAGGAATAACCCGCACTATTGATGAACCAACGAACTGTTAACAATATTTTTTATGTGAGCAATAGAACCAGCATAATACGCCAATGTTTAGATCAAAACGACCAGAACAAGGACAGTATGCTACGACAAGACACAAATAAAGTTTGAAGTCACAAAATATCAAGGACAGTAAATACAAGTTTGTAGGCGTTTTTTGTAGAGACATTTAAAAATGTCGTATTCTCTTGAAAAGTCTGGATACTATTGCTATACATCTTCTGAAATGATTAAGTTTTATCATTTCAGATTCAAATAAACAGCTACAGCAGGGATCGGAATACACCCTACTAAAGCTTTATTATCACATTATTAGTGAATTTCAAAAATACAATCTAAACATAAGGACACTTTAGGAGAACAGTATGCAATAAAATTCTGTTTTTTAGACTTGAAAAAAAAACGTATAGAATGCTTCAACCTAATTTTGACCATTTTGCATGAATAGAACATCAGCTTTCGAGTGACATAAGAGATTCAAGGAAGGCTGAGAGTCTGTGAGAGATGAGTGGTGTGGGAGGAATAGAGAAAGTCGGAGTTGACTGGTTAAATAAAAAAAATTACAGCTATATAGCTATGCAATAAGTGCACAGTTTGTTAGTGTAAGAATTGTACACACAATTCTCTTTGAGGAACTGAAGATGCGGAAATTTTCGCGGAGTTTGTCCCAAACTATTTGATCAGACAGTTTATTACCCCCCCCCTATTCCAAGGCCTTGCTCCCTGTTACTTTTGCTTATTCCCTCATCTCGGGGAAAACCTTTGATGCTGTCATTATGAGACAATTGAGAGGAAAGAGGCCGTGACGAGGGTCAGTGATACACTCGCACGATAGGGCTTCTATCGGCCAGAAGTTGTTGGAACGGTGCAACTGCAAGGAATTACTTCAAATTTCAAAAGGGTTTCAAGTGTGTAATATCAATAAAATTGTCCATACGAAAACATTAAATGTGTTATCAACAAAAAGTCAAATTCTTTGGTGCTATTTTCAACGAGAACGCAATACGCCAAGATCCCCAAAATATGGAGAGAATAAAATGATCCCCACGCACAATGAACGTAGCAGAGTTACAAAATGTACTAGAAATCATTACCTCTATGACATGTTCCATTCATAGACCTCACAGTCAATCTCAGGGACCTCCTTAAACAGGAGTTTGACTATGAATGGAGCAATAGTCACCAGAAATCGTTGCAAAAGATATGATTTGATATGCAAGGCAATGCTACTCTACGCCAACATCAGTTTGTAGGATTCAGATGTGAACGATTTCGCACATATATTTGCGACTGCTCGTTCGAATTGGAAATATTCACTAACTTTTCGAAATTATCTATCTAAAGAACCTAACCGCTGAACTTCCACAACTTCAACAAATGCTTTGAAACTCCAAAAATACGATATGATCATAAAACATCGTGAAGGAAAGAAGTTTGTACTAGCATATAGATTACCAGACTCCCCAACAAAAAGCAAAAAAAAATACTTTAGACATTAATGTAGACTTCATAAAATTTACTGTTGAGAAATTAACGCAGATCCGACAAGAGAAGAATACCAGAACCTTGCAGAGAACGACGCAAAGACATTTAACTGTAGTGGTCTTATAGAAGCGAGCCGTTCTATAGAGAATGACATTTTACGCAAACGTTACAGGTTATAGATCCCTTAATAAATGCGACCTGAAGTATTAGTAAAAATATATTATGGTTACAAAAGACGTGATAAATGCAAGCTTAAGACGAAAACCTGTTTTCTTAATAACATATAACGAGATTGACAGAGAAATAGAACATTGAAGCATATGTTAAGAACAGCAGAAATCTATAACTGCCAAATGACTCATGCCTCATGACATCACAGTACAACCATGGAAATTATTTAAAATATTTTTTATCCGAAAACTAAAGATATTTTCCAGTGATAGTTATCGGTGTGATCAAGCAAATCTTTGCTGAGCAAGGAGCCCCATAAAGGCTTATGTTTGGGAGGGTTGTTATCAATTACACCTAGTTTTTTTCAGTAAAAGTCAGTTTTCACAAATTTTCATGAATAATGTCCCTAAACAAAACTTTACACAAAAAATAGAACTTCTACCCAGTCATGGTTGATGTAACAAGAACAACTTACTCACAAATTATTCAGTTTAAAATCCGTACCTGAAAAAGGTTGTAGGTTAAATCGGCCTAAACTTTGTGAATAGAGCTAATAAAAAACATCCATAAAAATCTAAATAAAATATCATTAGTTTTAGTGAATCAATTTTTAAAAATGATTCTCTAATGGATTTGTTTTATTAACTTTAAAGTCGATATTGTAAAAAATATTCATATGTGCGTTGCGTTTGTGAAATGAGGTTTAATTAAGGAGTTACATCGTAAGAAATTACCAACAAAAAGATATTTTAAAAAATCAACCAATAAATTAAAACTTTATTTGAACTAAACTAAAACTGTTTTCTGATTGACTAATTGTTGAATGTGAAAGTTAAAGAAATGTTAAATCCGATGCCTCCGTTCAGTCTCGAAAGACAAAGGATAACCCTTGCAGCTGCGTGTGTAATTGTGAGGCAAGGGTTGCGCAATCTCCAACCACACCTTTCCTGAATCGGCAAGGAAAAGTCCAGAACGACTGGAAACAATGCCGAGATAAGCGGAGAGCACATACAGCACCTGGAAGTTCCAAATGGTCACCCATTTAGTACTGACCAGGTTCAACGTTGCTTAACTTCATGATCCAACGGGAACCGGTGTGTCAACGTGATTATGCCGTTCTAGTTCGGAGATGGTCAACGATTTTCTAGTCAGATAAAGTTTGAACGACATACACTTTCTTAAATTAAGACATTTTAGGAAAGAAAAAAAGAGTACTACATAATTTTTTAAGTGTTTTACTCACTCCATCAGGAAAATGGTTCGAGTAAAAGGTAATCATTACAATAAAGGTTTATGCTAAAATGATTTCACACTCTAAAATAATTGCATAATTTACGTGGGTCTTGCTCGGTAACGTTAAAAAAACAAAATAAAACAAACAACGGTAATAATTTCATATCTTTTATTGTTTTATTTTTTAATGGCAAATGTGTTTTTTTCTGCTAATAAAAGTTTTGTGTCTTATAATTATTGAACAAATATATATTTTTGTGTTGTTTGTGTATGGAAAGTTATTTTGGTATTTTTTACAGACCTGTCCCAGTGTAGTATAAACGCCCTCAATCTCCCATGTTAAGAACGGCTACGGAATAAACACCCCCAACCTACCGATGTTGAGGGTGCTTATTACGATAGCCGGTCTTACCATGGGGAGGTAGAGTGTTCAAATTCCAGTCTGAAATTATTCATTTACTTCCATGTCAAATATTTGTTGCTTGAAGAAGTGCAATGTTACTCTGCCCTTTCTTTTCTTTTTAAACTTTTTTTTTGAAACTTTTTCCTTTTTTTTCTTTTTAAACTTTTTTTAAAAAACTTTTTCCTTTCTTTTCTTTTAAAATTTTTTTTTTAACTTTTTCCTTTCTTTTCTTTTTAAACTTTTTTTTTAACTTTTTCCTTTCTTTTCTTTTTAAACTTTTTTAAAACTTTTTCCTTTCTTTTCTTTTTAAACTTTTTTTAAAAACTTTTTCCTTTCTTTTCTTTTTAAACTTTTTTAAAAAACTTTTTCCTTTTTTTTTTTCTTTCAATTTTTATCCTCTGTTCGCTCACGTATCTTTTCGCTCAATTGGTATAATGCGACAGTTTCCGTCGTTCGTCGGGCGTTGTTGAGTGTGACTCAGGGGAAAACGGGCTTTAAATTGCAGAAGTACCGATAGGATTTTAAAATTGAATTCAATTTTTGCGAAATCATTTTTTTTTTTAAATTGTTATGTGATTGGTTGGTTGGTTGGTTGTTTTTGTTTTACGGCATATCAACCCTTTTCAGGTTATTTAATGCCAAACCCAGTGATTTTAAAGAAAAGTTTTTCAAGTCAGTTTCTATTTAACCCATAGTGTGGACCCTAACAGGTACTACCACTCTGGGTCAGAGTGGACCTGGGAGCAATGGCAATTAAAGGGTGGCTCCACACTCCCCAAAGCCCGCAAACTGGGGCCTCACCATCGGATATAGTTTAAGGTCATATCCAGGACCAAAATTGTTATGTGAATTTACAGATTATTAAACAAAGCTACTTTCTCTTTGTTTGGTGTCCGTTTTTATTTGTATGTTTGGTTGTCCGTTTTAATTTGTATGCTTGGTTGTCCGTTTTAATTTGTATGTTTGGTTGTCCGTTTTAATTTGTATGTTTGGTTGTCCGTTTTAATTTGTATGTTTGGTTGTCCGTTTTAATTTGTATGTTTGGTTGTCCGTTTTTTCTTTGTATGTTTGGTTGTGCGTTTTTTCTTTGTATGTTTGGTTGTCCGTTTTTTCTTTGTATGTTTGGTTGTCCGTTTTTTCTTTGTATGTTTGGTTGTCCGTTTTTTCTTTGTATGTTTGGTTGTCCGTTATAATTTTTATGTTTGCTTGTCCGTTTTGTCTCGTAAATTATTGGGCCGATATGACTGAAATGTTGCATAAACATTTGTTATCATAACGTGCAGTGACATAAATGTTTTATTATCCGTTCGCTGCACAATCACTAATAGGGTGTTTGTATTTAATGCAAAATACGTGCAAAATTAATGTCGATGTTCAAAATGGATAAACATTTGGATCATCATTTTATTTAAAAATTCAACAAAAAATCAGGAAATTAACCAATTTTAATGACATTTTCATTATTTACAAATAATGAACACAGTATATAATGAACCCATTATTTTTATTTAAATCTTAGTGAAGATGTATTTTGTATAAATAAAAAAATACCTTTATTAAAGTTACGGTATTCAGTTAAAAAAAAATGAATAAATTTACTTTTACTTTTTTATGAAAATAAATCGTAATATCAATAAATGCAGAGTTAAAAATTTGAAAAAATATCATCATTAGAATTAAATTTAATTTTGTAATTTTAAACATTCAAATATTAATGGAAATTTCATAAAAACATATTTAGAAAAAAACTAATTCAAGTCATGTTTCACTTAACTTTACTTGAATTGTTGATGGAGACTTGCAACATGGTTTCTATTTTACATATTTTTACAAATATTAATTAAACATATTTGAAAAAAAAACACATTCTAATAATAATCTTACTTTTAACCAAGATATTTTCAGTTATTTGTAGACATTTATGCTGACGACACTACCATTTATGGTAGCACATCTAAGATAGTAAACGACCAAGTTCTCTCCGATTCTCTCTCCTCTGATCTTGAGCACGTAGTACAATGGGGAAAGGAGTGGCTGGTTACTTTTAATGCATCTAAAACCAAGCTTCTCTCTTTACATCATCAACGTTCTAATCCACACCTGGCATCAATTGAAATGAATGGCTCTTGTTTTGAGGAGGCCTCAAGTTTTGACAAGCTTCTGGACTTGACCATTACTCCTGATCTTAAATGGAACACGTACATCAAATCTGTTGCCAAGGCCGCTGGAAAAATGGTGAGATCTTTGTATCGATCTGGTAGATATCTCACTGCTGATGCAATTTTCTATCTATATAAGAGCCAGGTACGTCCAAGGATGGAGTATTGTTGCCACATCTGGGCAGGAGCTGCTAGAAAGGACTTGTCCTGCCTTGATAGAGTTCAAAATAGACTTCGTAGCCTCGTAGATGTCCTTTTCTCTTCCCTGCAACCTCTATCTCACAGAAGAGATGTTGCGAGTTTGTCTCTGATGTATCGTTATTTTCATGGAAAGTGTTCGACTGAGCTTCAATCTATGCCCCCCCCTTGCCTAACTTTCACAAGAAACACTCGTCTAGCTGTAAACACTATCAATAATTCCCCCCACTCTTTATCTGTGCCTAAACCTAAACGTAGATTCCATGCTTCTTTCTTAGAACTGCACGTCTGTGGAATTGTCTTCCGTTTTCCTGCTTTCCGGCTGACTACAATATGGTTGTCTTCAAGTCTAACGTAAATAAGTTCCTGATGAGCCGTTCCATATAAGTTATCAAATTTACCGAATTTTCATTACTAATGATTACTATATTGTCCAATTTCTACTGTACACTCTTTAACCCTTATCCTTGAGTGGCCTCTTGGCCTCGATGATTTGGTGATGTCTATGTAAAAAAAAGTTAGATTGTCGTTGAGACTTTGTCGGTTTACTGGTTGCTCGTGTGTTTTGCCTGTTGTGAATGACATGATGAAGTTAATCTCATCGATTTTATATAAAAAATAGATGACGCAACTCCATCGGTCAAAATGAAACATTTTATTTCGTTCCCTCTCTCTCTCTCTCTCTCTCTCTCTCTCTCTCTCTCTCTCTCTCTCTCTCTCTCTCTCTCTCAGTGAATGCTTAATAACAAAACCGTTTTATTATTTAACAAATAAAAGTGACTTCCATTTTTATTTCTGTTCATTTCCTCATTTTTCTTCAAGCATTTAATTCCGATATAAACAAAATGTTTCAAAGAAAACAATTAGCTTACCCAAAATAATAACCCGAAACCGAATTCACAAACAATTCCCTCCAAAATGTTTCATTACACACTTGAAGACCTTATCATCACTCATAGGATATAAAAAACATTTTCACTTATTCTTTTATAGTACCAAACAGTTGACCATTGTCCTATCAACACTTTACAATAAAGTTTCTTGTAGATTCTTGCTTCCAAAATTATTAGACAATAGTTTCTATGTTCGAAATTGCGTGTGAAAGTTCAATGCTTCAAAATTATTACCATATCAGTCTCCTTTCTAAAACCCTTGAATTACTAATTTTTTGTGTTAAATTTCTTTTTACCATAATTATGAATTAACACAATCCTTTCTAATGTGGATATCCTAACCGTCATTGTTTAACTCATAAAAATACAAAGAAGCTAAAGAAAAAATAGAATAATTAAAAATCACATAATGTATATGCAACAGAAAGATGCAGGTTGTCATCTATACACCGTAAATTTAAACAACATGACACTAATTCGAGTGAACTCCAGAGGGCGTATCTAGGAACTTTATTATTCGTGGTCTTAATAAACGATATTTCTGATTCAATTGTGTCAGAGTAAATTATGTTTGTCCACCACACTCTATTCTCAATATGTAGGCAAAACAACAACACAAACATCAAGTCAATCGTTGAATCCTAAATAATGACCTAAATTAATGGTAACATTGTATGTCACCAGAACAAAAACATTTTTGTTTAACAATTATAAAAAACCTTTTCAAGTACAAAGTGGCATACTCTAGCTTTGTCCCCAACATTCAAACTCCTCACTCTAATATTCATAGATAACATGAATTTGAACAAATACATATACGATACAACGAAGATTGCCGCAAGAAAGTAAACTTCATTTATCGTGTTAGAAAACATATCACACCTGCAAGTCCTCTATATTATTACAATGCTATCAATGTATGGCGGATCGTTTGTAAATCTGGGATCGTGCACTAACAACTAGTTTCTTCCTCTTAGAAAACACCCAAAAGGAATCTTTAATTTAATGGGTGTCACTGTCTATCATGCTCCAGCACCTGTATCATCACCGCAATGATGCATCTATGTTCTTATTTTACAAATGATTTAATACAATGTGTTTCGTAAAATCACTACCTTTAATGTCTACTCGACGAAAATTATCTTGACCAATCTGATAGTCAGCTACACCTCATTCATTCACTGGCGAGACACCCATATATTTCAAAGCTTTCAACTTTAAAATCTGCCATCCTCGAATCGTTGGCTATTTAAATTTCATCCTGTATCTCTGTTTTTCCAACCATACTGACATTCACAAATTTGAAATCGCTTGAGGATCCTTCTCATATCTAGGCTGGTGCACTAATAACTATTCTCTCTTTCTCTTACACAGTCCAAAAAAAGAGTCTCTAATCTAATAGGTTCCAACCGTCTATCAAGCTTCAACTGCTGTACCATCACCGTCAATGATATTAACCTGTCCGACAGTAAGCTACATTCCATTCATGCACTGTCGAGGCACCCATATATTGGAAAGCTTCCAACTCTAAAAGCTTCTATCCTCGAATCGCAAGCTTTTGGAAATTCTCATTGAATCTGTTTTCCCACCTATAGCGACATACATAAATGATTAAGTATACTGCAAGATTACTGAGGATTTAACTGAATACGTTTCTTTGGCTTTATTGAAACGCTTGTTAGTTTTATCAGATGTTGAGCATTTTGTCCTTTTTAAATTGCCTGGGCAGCCATGTCGGCATTCCCGGGTCGGGGTGCCTTATGCAGTAGGCAAGAAACTTTATTTACTCGAGACGGAAGGCAATACCTGAGAGGGTGGACCTCCTAAAATTGCGCAGGACAAAAGATATTCCCTAGTTAACAAAGAACAAGCCATCTCAATAATAAAGCAGAAGTTGCGAGACGAATTACAAATCGTATTTTGGACTAGTCGGGCATGCGCTGACTATTCCAATATAAACTCGACAAGATTCATTTAAACATGCCATTCACAGCAAGCAAAACCGGCGAAGTCACCACCACACAAGCAAATCGAAATATGATTGGATAAATGTAAGTATAATATTATATGAATTAGTTTAATACTTTGTAAACATGTTTTATTAACTTTTCAAAATGATTACATTTTATTCTCTAATTGTGAAATTTGGCGTTGAAAAAGCGAAAAAAACAAAAACACCGGCAACAAACTAAACCTTTTAATATGTATAATATTGAATTGTTAATTTAATTCTAATAATAGCATGTTGTTAATTGTTGAATAATGTATTGATTGAATGTTTCTGCCGTTTTAAAAAAAGTAAAATTTTCCTTGTGAAAAATACAGAATAATTAAAAGCCCTTCCGCTTTGCACGTTAGTTTATTGAGGGTAAAAATAAACGCATGAAAAATAAATTCTTAACTTTTATAATGTGTAATTCATCAAACCATTCATTTTATTTGCATGCCAAAAAAAAAGAGTAGGATGAAAATCAGATATAAGTAAAAATAGTAATTCTCATAAAATATTAATTCTCATAAAATATTAATTCTCTTTTATAATAATAAAACAGAATAAAAATAATGTAACACTCTGCAATGACTTTATAGCAAAACTATTAAATGCAAACTTTCAAAATAATTTCCTTTTTAATTTAACTTTGAATTTGAATTTCTTACAAAAAAAAAAGACACGTAATTAATGAATTGATGAAATGGTTTTAGGACATAAATCAGAATTTAATTTTATGAATGAAGATAATTTGTGTGCTTCTGCGAAGGGGGTAAAAAGTCCCCTTAAATCAATATCTGACTGGTGGTACTTCTGAATAAATCAAACAAAATCCTTGTTCCATATAAAATCGTTACATGTCATTCAAACTTTATCTGGTCGGAATGTGGTTGACCATCTTCTAAATAAGTTATGTTATACTTGTCTCTAACTTATTCACCCAAAATTTAATAAGTCGGTTGATATAAAATAACACAATTATTTCTCTAGTTGTATGATTTGTTCAGTAATTGAACCACTGTCAAATGAACTAATAAATCGCCATCGTTGATCCCCCCCCCATTTTTATTTGAATACCCGTGTGTGTATTCATATACATTGTTTCCGTAAATTTTTATTTATTTTCCACCTTAATAATCAACTTTAAACTGACAACTGTTACAGATTTACGGGTATGCTGAAACAAATATCGCATTTAACTGTTCTGGATATTAAGCAATGTAATTCCTTATGTTATAAGTGGATGCCATTGTTGTAAGCAGAAGCATGCGCCAAAATATACTACAATGGCCACTACTTAAAACATAAGGTATTACATTATTTATTGATATCCGGAAAACTATTTGTTTATGAAATATTTGAATGCGATATTCATTTTCAGCATACCCCAAAACCTACATAAATCGTAATTTAAAATGTGAAAGTAACAAAAAACTTTTTGTTTTCCTTTGCTATGGCCTAACTTTTAACTACTGATTATAATTGTTTTTTACTTTGCCTCCCTACGCGGGCAGAGTTAGACATTAAGGTCGTTTTTAATGTGGCGAAAAGGGAGAAAAATTAAAAATTGTCTCAGTCATGAAGGATTAATCCTCCACGGACAACAAAAGAATTGAAGTATATCATCAAAACAGATACTACACTTTAATCTTGGCCCGCTGGCGTTGTGCAAGGTCCAAACCGGCTATTGTCATTCAAACCGGCCCTACAAATGACGGTGAACAAACCACAAACGAATACTATTTTATTTAAAATTTTATATTATTTCATTTAAATTCGAAAATGCAAATGGCGTCGTACTAATAAAATGTATGATTTATTTTGCCTTTAATTTGTTTGTAACATAAAATTCATTTAATCTTTTTATAACTCTGTTATATGTACTATGTAATAATTTAATTTTATTCAAAAAAATTAATTGAAATAAGTGTCTTAGCTTAGTTCAAATCTATTTTATTTAATCCTTTTGGTGTTTTTTCATTGCGGGCTTTTGTATTACTTAACACCTAGGCTACCTTAGTTAGAAATTGTTCCACAAACTCAACACACATTAATATTATTGCAATCCAAATTTAAACCTAAAATGAACAAAATTTCAATAGAGAAAAAAATTACGACGAGAATTTAAAAAGAAAATGAATTCACTTTAACAAACACTAGTTATTCAGATCATTTGAATTATTTTCTCATCTTGGTTATTTTATTCACGATGTTTAGGTCGATTTAACCTCCGACCTTATTCAAGTAAATCTTTTGGAATAGGCGGAGGAATTAATAAGGGAACTCTAAAGAAAAAAATACAAGGATTTCAGGCTGATCATTTTATCTAATTACGAATGTAGATTTTCCTTATTCCATCAGCCATCACCGGGTTGAAATGCTACTTTTGTGTTATTCTTAATATCGCTTATACAAGAAATGTTCTAAATGTAATGCCTCCTATTTTTATTCATCCCAAATGGATCGGAGGGGTATTGCAAATTGTTTTATGATGACTGAACTCGTGCATTCATTACATGAAAGTTTTATCTTTGTTGCAGATATTGACGGTGTGAAACTCTAAAAAAACAAATCATGGGAGATACGTGCGCCGTAAGCAGAAATGCGTTATTAAATTACTGGGAAAATGCATTTCCAATGGTAGTGACTATGAAGAAAAGTTTTGAACACAAAATATTTGTTTTAATGCAACCAAGCTTGTCTTCATAGCGTTTTAAAAAATGTTAGTTAAAAAACAGAAGGGTTTTTTTTCCGTTGGAACGACGCTAGTAATAAGGATTGAAACTCCAGAAATTTGGCTGTCAAGGGGTCAAAGTTCAGGAATTTGATCTTTAAAAACTCTACCAAACTGCTCCGTAACTGGAAATTTTAGATATAGGTTACTTAAACATTGATTAAACTTTTTAATTTGATTTGAGCCCAAAACAAATGGGAAGGGGTCATGATTCGGGTCAAAGTTTTAAAATTTGACCTCTGTGCTTTCTACCAAATTACCCAATTTTTTGTCTAAACATTTGAAAATTTACATAAAGGGTATTCAGACGTAACGCAAACTTTTTAATCGTTTTTTTTTTTTTTTTTTTTTTTGTCGAAATGTGGCTGCCAAGGGGCGAAAATTCCAAAGATTTTACGTTTACGGTCTCTAGCAAACTATTCAGCCTATTTTGAGTGTAAACATTTGAAATTTTAAATGTAGGTTATCTGGGCACGAGTCGAACCTTTTAATATATTTATATATACATATGCGCATGTTATGAACGATACATAGGGTCCGAGCAAAGCCGGGTTGAACTGCTGGTAGGGATTAAATTTAAGATTGAAAAGGACTTGCTTTACAACTAACCTTTAGTGTGACTGTGAATGGCAACCACCATCCCAAATCGAAATTATAGAGAGTAAGTAATTTAAAAAAAAAAGTCTCTTAGCGATTTAGCAAATTGCTCCAATTTTCTCGTTTGAGTAAAAAAAATTTCAAAATATTGAATTGATTAAAAAAAATGAATTTTAAAACAGTTTCTGAACGTCGTTATATCGTCGTTTAAACAATCACACAACTGTTAGCTTTTTACCAATTAATCCGTTCTCATGAAGAAAAAAATTGATTTTTTTCCTCTAGATTCGGAAAAGGGGTAGCCTCTTTCCCTTAATTTTACATATGAACAAGAATAACCCCAAAATAATAGCGTTTCTTTATTCTTTTTTTTTTAAATATATATTGTAGCCTTTTCTACTGTTTATTTTGTGTCCATGTAACTTTCTCGGTGGAAAACAATTAAAAATAAGAATTATATTGCTGTAAAAACACCAGGCTCAGTAATTCAATTAAATTTACTATAATTAAGTTCATAATTAATAACTGAAATTAGGATTGGATTAGTTTGCATTAATGTTTAAACATGTCGGTTTTTATTTCGCAAAAAAGAAAAAAGTGAATTTTCGGTTATTTTTTTAACTAAATATAAAATTTAAAATAATTGTTTCGTTACAAAAATTTACAAGATGAATTAATTTTACGAAAACTTCGTAAATTGTATTGTTTTTGTATTAATCTCTGTTTTATTTAAAACATACGGATGATGAAGTTTAGTTCGTCAGAATTTATTTTCTTTACTTAAAACAGTAAATATGTGTACTTATTTTTAAATATGGAGGCGATGTTCTAACTTGGGTTAAGAGACGTATTTTATTTGGCTACAACAAAACTAAGGGATTGTAGTAATATAAAAGTGCGATTGTCTTTCTACCGAACCCCAAGAAACTTACACGAAATTAATCTCTTAAAAGTAAATTCTTGATAAATGCACACACATCACTATTTGCTTTGACATTCAACCGAAAAAATGTGGTAATTTAACGTTATGTTCACATGCGAAACGGATATCTTCGTCTTAATATTAAAATAATTATACAAGGTTTTAACACGTAATCATCTTTAAAAAGAACTGAGGAACGTAGTTAATAGTAATCATCTGCTTTTAAATGAATATATTTTTTCTTTCATTTTACAATGTTAATATATTCTTAATGTATTGCATCACTTATTTTTCTGCAAATTAAAAATCTAATTTTCAAAGTAGATGATAATAACTAATAACATAAAATGTAACATTTGTATGAATTTATCGATTAAAACAAATTTCTTTTAACTACGAAATTAATTCTTGTGCATGATTATCAGTTATTTCCAATCTGCTGTTGGGACATGCTAACTTGAAAGTTCATGCAATCATTTCTTTTGTTTTGCAACGATTATCAATCAGAATGAAGCAACTTTCACTTGTTGGGTTTAAACTTATTCATAATTAGCGGGGGTACCCGGCGTTGCCCGAGTGTTTGTTTCCGGGACGGGGGTGGAGTTTTAAAAAATGTTATGGTAGGTAAGTAGGAAGGATCAAACCCGGAGTCATGAGTAAAAGTAGGAAAATAAAGTGTGAAAAAAAACAAAAAAAAAAAACATCTGCAACGTTAACAGTTTGGCCACCAAGAAAAGTCCATTCCAGTTGTTTAGGAAAAAAAAAACCCAAAAAAACGACTACGGTAGGTCGGCGCGAACGTGAAAATATAATGTGCATTGTCCAGCACGCTAACCACTACGCCACAGAGCACTGCAGCTTAGTTTAGTGATTTTAAATAACTTCACATGAAAGAACTACGAAGCCAAACCGGTATTCTCTTCTCAACTGTTCCTTGTGAACGATCCCCAAACGGTGTTAAGTGGTGGCAGGGGGAGGAGGAATTTATTAGAGAGAAAATATTTTACCACTTCCATTGATCTTAACCGATTTTGGCCGTGACTTCTCAGCAGAAAAAGTATAGAAATCTAAGATTATCGAGGAATTTGAGAAATAATAAGCCTATAACACACCTCAGATATTGTTCTGTCGTTTGTGCATATTATATTTGCATGAAATATCTTGATTTTTAATCCTATTAATGTCAAAATCAGACGGGAAAAAATGATTTTATTTATATAGAGAAGATTACGAAATAAGTCAGGCAAGACATTAAATTCGTTTAGTATTTATGAAATAAGTTAGGATATACATTAATAGATGAGGTAGATATAGCAGTCGTTTTGCATTTATGAAATAAGTTAGGATATTCACTAATAGATGAGTTAGATATTGCATTCGTTTAGTATTTATTAAATAACGGATTAATATTTATTAAATAAGCCCTTAGATAATATATATATATATATATATATATATATATATATATATATATACTTCTAGCTTTTCATAAAACATGTGCAAAATCCATATGCAAACAACAGAGTTTCTTAATCCACTTACACCTGATTATTTTTTACATTACTTAATTTTTTTAAAGCATTTTTTATTAAAAACAAGTCATATCAAATCAAATTGAAAAATGTTTTATTTTTTTTATGAAATCACAATCTAAAAAGAGTAAAAGTAAATAACGTTTTCGATGAGTTATATTTATTCTGCTTTTGAAAAGTGAGAAATTGTACTAAAATATATTCAAATAAAATTAATTTGATTTTCGATGAGTTATATTTATTCTGCTTTTGAAAAGTGAGAAATTATACTAAAATATATTCAAATAAAATTAATTTGATTTAAAACATAACTTCCAAAAACCTACAAAATTTACTTTTTTTACAAATTTGTAAAATTATTGAAATCAGTTTTTTAATGACTACGTTTTATAAATGTTGAAAGATAATGAGAAACATGTATAATATTGTTCATCAACAAAATTTCTATTTATTCACAGGTCCATGGATGAACAACAAAGGATTGTTTTTAAAATACATACGGAACAAAACGGTCTCTTAGTTTTAAGGAGAAAAATATTTTTCTGAACAAGTTCATTTACAAAATAAAAGAAAACCTCGATAGAATTTTACGCTTCAAAGGGGTACACCTCTTGATTCTAAATATTTGTCACACGCCAACAAATACAAGAAAAAGCCCAATTTGTAAAGTGTATAATTTCAATTATCCAGAAAAATATATTTAAAATATGCACAAGCCGACAAACACTGGCGTAAATCCTTTTTCATGTAAAATGTGCAATTTATCATTTTCAAAGCAATCCCATTTGATAATCCATAAGATGACACACACAGTTGAGAGTAGGCATTCAAGTTCGCTCCTTGACAAACCTTTTGTTTGTGAATTTTGTCATTCTTCGTTTGCAAAAAAATATAATTTAACGAGACACAGACGGATACACACAGGTGAAAAACCTTATCATTGTGACAGATGTCCCTCTGTATTTTCACATAAATGCTCTTTAGATAGTCACATGCGAACACACACTGGCGAAAAACCTTTTGTTTGTGAAGTGTGCCACGCTGCATTTTCAGAGAAATCCAATTTACAAAAGCACATACGGATACACAGTGGCGAAAAACCTTATCTTTGTGACAGATGTCCCTCTTTATTTTCACATAAACAGTCTTTAGACAGTCACATGCGAACACACACTGGCGAAAAACCTTTTGTTTGTGAAGTGTGCCATATTGCATTTTCAGAGAAATCCAATTTACAACAGCACATACGGACACACACCGGCGAAAAACCTTTTGTTTGTGAAGTGTGCCACGCTGCGTTTGCAAGAAAATATCGTTTAACGAGTCACCTGCAGACACGCAAGCATGAAAACCCTTTTGTTTGTGAAGTGTGCCCCTCAACTTTTTCAGCAAAAGAAGGTTTAAGAAGGCACATGAAGAGACACTCTGATGACACGTTTTTACAAATAATTTAAACATTCACATGCAGTCAGACACTGGACATGGTTTTATGGCATAATACGGGTAAAGTAGCAACCCTAGTTTAAGTCAAAATATCAATATACCAAACTTGTCTGTCCGACAGCAACGGGGCCAATGAAAACGATTTAAAAACAAACCTGGTGAAAATGTGCAGGAGATATATAAAATATTTCGCACAAGAGGACGGTTTGAATAAACTGAAATAATTCAGTTGGAGTTTATAAAAAGCGGGTTAATGTCTGCCAACCGAAGAGATGCTTCATCTCCAGCAATATAAATAAAAGTTAATTTAAACAAGATATTAGTTTTCGTGAACAAACAATTATAGGTTGGTTGTTAAATCGTTTTCATGGACCCCGTTGCTGTCGGACAGACAAGTTTGGTATATTGGTATTTTGACTAAAACTACGGTTGTTAATTTGGTTCTTAGTTATATTTATATAAATGTCCAAGTACTCTGCTATATCATCTTAAATATTTCCACGGGCACGTGAGCATTTTTAATAAATCTGTTTTACATTTATATAAGCACGCCATAAAAATTTAGGTTTGTTTTATCGGAATTATTGCACAATGCCCGATAAATTATTCTGCACAACGACTTACATGTTGTCTTGCATAATAAATATTCATATTTAAAATATTTTATATCGTTAATAATAAAATACAAAATTTACCCAATTTTAATTTAAAGTTTCTGAAAAATAAAAATGTACGAATCTATCATTTCTTTATGATCACAAATGAATTACACATTTCAATTTTGAATCATTTGTTTATAATTTTCTGTGATTTCCAATCTACAAAGTTTCATATCTTTTATAGGAAATGTTTTCATGAATCATTTACGATATTTCTGTTGTGTTTCATTGAGTTGCATAAAGATAATGTCCAGCTTCATTTAGAGGCTTAGATTACTCTGAAAAACTCCGACGCTTTTTTAGTTAGCCTTGAAGTGAAATAATTGGTGTCACCATTCCTGTTAAGTAATTATTACCTGCGAATTCTACCCAACACTTTAAAACTGATACATGTCAAAAGATCGGGGAATGCATGTAGCCTGCGCGTCTAGATTTTAGAAAGGAGCTCAACGCCCTCCATTGTTGGTATTGACAATAATATCTTTACAAAACTCAAACTCTACTTCTTTTTCTTTCTTCATTGTCCTTACATTGATGTAAAGGAACTGGTTATCACATGAACGTTCATTAACTCATATAAAGATCACATAAAATGGATTATAGTAAAATGTCCTTACATTGATGTAAAGGAACTGGTTATCACATGAACATTCATTAACTCATATAAAGATCACATAAAAATGGACTATAGTAAAATTATTCCATCATCATCAAAACCATGAAAATTACACGAATGTCTTAACTGTTCATTACCGGAATTATCATCACATCAGTTTACAATCCATTTCCTGCAAATCTTGTGATCCTAATAATACGACCACCTTAAAAACTCAAAGATGTCACACTGTTTCATTGGCATCATTGTTAATTATGTAATAACCCTGTTAGTCTGATTCGGAATAAGATTTAACATTGAAAAAGTAATTACCGCTAATAATATTTTATTGCAGTTGTTAATCCATGAGAAATTACCCAGCTAAAAATCACTCGCAAAAAATCGAGCTAAATTAACCGTTCTGATTTGTAGACTTCAATGTAAGCGTCACTTTCTAAAAGACTAAGTAATCGGTCTTGATAATATTTTCACATAAGAAAACAAACACATGAGACCACAGATACAAAATGGATTCGTTCGTTGAAAACCTCGACATTGGAAACATTCCAAATATCATGAAAAAAAAACTGTAAAGATTTCTCTTCTCTAAGATTGTGTTAATATTTACTAAAACCCAATTTAAAACAGCAAAAAACAAATGCAAGGAAGCTTTTACCTGTGAAATCAGAAAATCTTAGATTTAATAACAACCGAGAAACAGTCGAAAAATGTGTTTCTTGTATTTGCAATTGTTGTATTCGACTAAAAACTTAGAGTAACACCATCTGACGTCATTTTCTTCGTTATATGAAATCATCAGGCAGTCGTTATGTTGGTTGCAATATAAAGTCGATGTTCTTCAAGATTACAAAGACAATATGGTGTAAGAAACGATATTAAAAAGGCAAGACACTCCACACCGAAACGTGAACAAGTTGAAAAACTAAAAGAATTATTTTTATTCTATGAATTTAAAAATAATAAGTTTAAGATTTTAAAAACCAAACTCCTAAAAGTATTACGAACTCTTAAAAATCATGTGAATTTAAATAACTTTAATAATTATCAAATAGAAATTAAAATAATTGGAAAAAGGCCAAATACAATTTTTGAAGTTCATACTTCAAAGAAATTCAAATGTAGTCAAATGTTACCTGATAAAAGTTTGTATGAGCTACTGCTACCCTCTTTCCTTCTCCATTCTTAAGCTTACTTTTCCCTGTAGTATTCATTCTTCTAATGTACTCACCTCCAAAAGACAGTCTGCTTTGTTTGTTGTCAATACACAGGGGCTGGGAGAGGAAAAAGGAAGCATTAGACGTGGATGCTTTTATGTGAAAGAGGGCGAGACTAACCGCGAGAATTCCCGAGATTTGAGAGGAATAAAAGACCGAACTCAGATGGATAGACGACCGTGCTTTTGCTCAAGCAGTGAAAACGGTGAGAGGAGAGAAATGTTCCTTCCGCAAACAAGTTCCAGCTCGCAGTGAGGCTGAAGGACCCAGCAGATTTCAAGCTATTTTGGCTTACAAATGCCAGGCAAAACATTTGATATCCGTCTTATCCCTGAATTTCATGGCATCTCACCTGATCACACTGTGTCCGAATGGTTGGAACAGGTGGAACTGGTGTGTGAAATGTGTGGGGTTGACAATATTGAGCGTGTTCTACCACTCAGGCTAAGATGTGGCGCGCTGTCTGGATACCGGAGATTGGTCATGGGTTAAGGGCATATTTGAAGCAAGTAAAACGAGCCCTATTCGTGGCTTTTGCCGGATCTTTTTGTGACATATGACAAGTTTGTCTCTCGTCATTTGCGCCCTGGGGAAACTGTCGATTAATACCTGGGTGACCTGCAGGATCTTGCACTGTAAATAGAAGAAACCCCCTGTGATCGATGGCTTAGTTGCGCTTTCGGGTCAGGACTCCCCATTTCTGTTAGCCAACAGTTGCGGAGATCTTTCAGAATGAAACGGATGGCCCTGGAGCAGATTCTTGCGAGTACCTGGGCTCTTATCACGGAGGAAGCAGGAGTGGAGGAACCCGTCGCTGCAGCAATCAGGAGACTCAGAATTCTTCCTCATGGACCAGTGGACCAAACTTCGACCATGACCAGTAGGATGCAGTTACCGCGCAGTGCCACAAGTGTGAAGATCCCAATCAATTTGCCAGAAACTGCCAACAGTCCGGGGCAAAGCAGGCTGGATACTTCCAGGGATATACTGTTATCGATGCAGGAATCAAGGACATGTGGCATCTAGTTGTCCGGGAAACGAGGCGAGGGGCGAGAGGCCAGCACCACTTTCTCTTCACATAAACTAGAGGGGGTGTTCCCCGTGATAGAGGTAAATATCAACGAGCTAGATAGGATAGCGCTTATGGGTTCCGGCAGCTCATCTCGGTCGTGAGTGAGTCTTTATGTCAACCCAAGATACGGAAGAATACCACAATTCTGACAGCAGGACGATATTGTGTGTTAAATCATGAGGTTGGCAGCATAACATTAATATTATCCAACAGGAAGTCTCTGAAGACTGACGTACTAGTGGTGGACAGCAAAGCATGGGGGTTTTATCTCCTTCTAGAGATGGACGTCATAAAGAAATTTGTCGGCTTGCATATTGATAAGGGAGGCAAGGCACATTTTGTTGGGGCAGCTTTTGCTTTGGGTCCGACCATTTAGTTGGCACAACCCGACTTTTGCGCGCAATTCAACCAACATACCAAAACCTGGACCGTGTCATGGAAGTGGTCTGGTGATCAGCCACCACAAATATTATACAATCGAGTGCCAGAGTATAACATTCCTGCGAAAGCCCACGGAGACGATGATGCTGAGCTACAGGCCTAGATTAATAATGAGCGGTATAACTGCATTGCAGCCGGAGGAGATTACTTCAAATTGGACAAGGTTTCATGTGTGTACTATCAATAAAATTGCCAATACGAAAAAGTCTGGTAACTTATGTGATTGTTTTCGAACAAAATAAGAGGAACAGAACCACAACTTTCGAATGTAGATGGAGGAAGCATAGACTGCATGTCTCATATTTAACAGTAATAAATGTGCTTTCAACAAAAAGTCAAATTCTTTGGTACTATCATCGTGCGGCTCGTGTTAGGAAAGAAAAAAAAGAGAAAATAAAAATGGCCGCCCCCTGGTATTTATGGACTGCAAATCACGTGATGTGACGAGAAAGGGAGGGGGTATGCAAATGAGATGTGGTTGGGTCTCTCAATAAAAGAGCCGTCTTCTTTATTTTGGGCGTCAGTGTGGAAAGTGCAGAGAGAAGAGAACAGTTGGATTTGAGTTTGAGACTTTTGATCTGGGCTTGAGTTCAAATTTAACGTCAAGCTATTTCGGCACAGTGACAAAAATGGGTGACCGAGTAAGATTGAGCAGCGATATCCTGATGCCATTTACTGGAGAAGATTACGTGGTTGCGTGGCTTAACAAGCTGAAGTTGGTGGCAAGGCTGCAGAAGATCGAGGATGTAGCCACGTTAATACCAATGTATTTGGAAGGAAGTGCTCTAGCGGTCTATCTAGAAATGGAAAAGACGGATCAGGCCATTGCTGAGAGCATTGAAAACCGGTTAAAGACCGCATTTTCCGAGAGCGCGTTTGAGGCTTACATCAAGATCAAAAGAGTCACCGGGACTGGGGAGTCGGTGGACGTGGACGTGGCAGAAATAAGGCGACTAGCAGGATTGGCTGGATATGGGGGACGCAGGCTGAGAAGACTGTAAAGCTGGCGCTTGTAACTGGTTTCCCTGATCGCATCTCCATGGAACTGCAGCAACTTACTGATATTGAAACCATGGAGGTGGAGGAGATTCTAAGGCATGCTAGAGTTTTGGCGAAACAGCCCGGTGAGCTGGGGGCAGTCGTAGCTGCTGTGGCAAGCAGAAAGGAGCGACCAGTGATGAAGCAAGGCCGTGGATTTACCGGTAAATGCTTTTGATGTCAAGGACCACACCTGATGAGAGACTGTCGTGAGCCACGGTCAGACATTATCTGTTTTCGGTGTGGCCAAGTAGGGCACATTAGCAGGAATTGCCCTTTGCTTCCGGGAAACGAGTAAAGGGGTGCTATTGCGCCAATAGTTACCCCTTTTATACTGAACAGGCGTATGAGAGTTTGTTGCCACAGTTAGTGATCACAATCAATGGAAAGAGGGCTAGAGCTCTAGTTGATACTGGATGTACAACAACACTTATTACTACAAGCGTCACCAACTCTTGGAATGGAACCAGCAACGTTAGAGCGGTAGATGGCAGAGAAGTGGAATGCTGTGGAGAGACCGATGCAGAGATTGTAGTAAGGAATATGCCATTGCGACTAAGAGTGATCGTGCTGGATAGACTGGTTGCAGGAATTGATGTGGTGCTGGGCCTGGACGCGATAGACCGACTGGGAGGAGCTACTATTGTTAAAGGCCAGGTAGAATTTGGTAATCAGAGTGCACCGGGAATGACAGAAAGTGTAACCAGGGGTGATACCAACAAGCCGTCGAAACCCCAACCATGTCTGATTGAGAATAATGACTTTCGAGCCTGCTTCGATGGCGAAAAATGGATGGGAGAATGGCGATGGACTGCGGAGCAACCTGTATTGACGAATCGGGTCAGCTGCTACAAAAGCACACTGAAAGGAGCTGCGGAGCCACACTTTGAAAAAGAAGTTGAAAGATGGATAGATGAAGGAATATTAATGCCGTGGCCAGGGAAAGTTGAAGAAATTTTGCTACTCATGGCTGTGGTCCAACCTATTAAGAAGAAAGTTAGGCCAGTGTTGGATTTCATTGAGCTGAACAAGTTTGTCGCTTGCCAAACAAAGGACGGAATCAACGTGTGTGCAGAAGTCGTAAGGAAATAGAGGAGGAAGAAGCAGGCAACTAAAATTGTGGACCTGAAGTCAGCCTACCTCCAACTTCATGTGGATGAGAAATTGTGGAAATATCAATTGGTAGGGTACAAAGGTCAAGTTTACTGTCTGACCAGATTAGGATTTGGTCTTAACTCCGCACCAAAGATAATGACAGCAGTTCTTAAGACAGTGTTGGCCAAAGACGATGCAGTGAAGAGAGACACCTGCTCTTACATCGAGGATATACTAGTGGAGGAAACAGAGGTGATTGCGGGAAGGTGGAGAGAGCATATCAAAGTCTATGGACTGACGACAAAACCGCCTGAGTCACTGGAAAACGGAATGGCTTTGGGATTTCGACTACAGAATAATAAGGCAGGAAAATTGATGTTTGTGCGAGGAAATGAGATCCCTGAAGCCAAGGTTGACCTAGCCAAGAGATCTTTTCTCTATATGTGGAAAGCTGGTTGGCCACTACCTAATAGCTGGATGGCTGCGAACTGCGTGCAGTTTTATTAAAAGGCAGACTGGGACAGACAGTTGGGAAGATGCAGTTGATCAAGAAGTGCTTCGCATGATACAAGAAGTCATTGGAGAAGTGAAAAATGGACCTTGTGAGAGGAGAATGGCATGTAAAGGAGGGACATGAATGGGTGATAGGACTGATGCTAGTAGTGTATCATTAGGGGTATTATTGGAAATAGGAGAGGTGGCTGTTGAAGATGCTGCTTGGCTATGCAAAAAGGATGATTGCGCCCATATCAATGTTGCGGAACTCGATGCTGTGATGAAAGGCATCAATCTGGCTCTAAAATTGGGGCTACAGATAGTGAACGTTAAAACAGACTCTGCAACAGTGGTGTCGTGGATTAAATCGGAGCTGTCTGGTGATAAGCGGATCAAAACAAAAGGAGCAGCGGAGAGGCTTATCAAGCGTAGACTTGGAGCGCTGGGAGACTTGGTTCGAGAATTCGAACTAAAGGTAACTATTACTTTAGTTCTGTCACAAAAAATAAAGCAGATGGGCTGACAAGAGTCAAGAAAGCCTGGCAACACAAGGAAAGAGACGGGGCTTCAGCATGTTGTGCAGTAGAGAATTTAAAAGAACTGCATAACCTGCATCATTTTGGAAAGGAACGGACCTTTTACCTGGCAAGAAAAGTAAACCCGCACGTCACAATGCAAGACGTCCAAAAGGTGGTGGAACAATGTATAGAATGCCAATCAATCGACCCTGCACCGGCTAGACATGAAAAAGGGGAACTGCATGTTGAAGAGAATTGGCAAAGATTGGCCATTGGCATCACACATTATCAACATGAACCGCATGTAACTATGATTGATTGTGGGCCTGGGAGAGTAGCGATATGGCGGAAAATCAGGAATGAAACAGCAGAAGAGGTAAAGCGAGTTGTCGAGGAGGTTTTTATGGAAAGGGGGCCAGTAGAAGAGGTGTTGGTGGATAATGGTACGTCTTTCCGCTCGGAAGCTTTTAGAGACTTATGTGCGAAGTGGAATGTGGGGCTATATTTTAGAGCTGCATACGTCCAAGTGGAAATGGAATTATAGAGAGGCACCATCGCACTATAAAAGCTGTGGCATCAAGAAGCCAGATTTCGTCCCAAGAAGCAGTTTTTTGGTACAATATGGCGCCAAAGGCTGGTCAAGACGAAAATTCAGTGCCGCACCGGTCTATTTATTCTTATGAATGGCAACATCCATTGACTGTAACACAGAGAGAAGAACAGGCCTGCGTGGACATCGCAGTTGGTGAAGAGGTGTGGGTGAAACCACCCAATTTTCGTTGCACGACTCGCTGGGGAAAAGATACAGTGACTGAAGTACTCTCCAAAAACAAGGTAGCGATTGACGGAATGCCTCGTCACATTTTAGATATACGGAGAGTCTCCTTGCTATCAGAGGAAGGAAAGGTTGATGCTGATATTAGAAGTGTCTAAAGAAGAGCCTCTTCCACGATCGCACCGTGAACGAAGACGCTCAACGTGGATGGCAGACTATGATACTAATTATTGATCTTAGAGATCAAGAGGGCGTGTGGTTAAAAATAAGGAACCTTACCTCATGCATCGTACGGCTCGTGTTAGGAAAGAAAAAAAAAGAGAAAATAAAAATGGCCACCCCCTGGTATTTATGGAATGAAAATCACGTGATATGACGAGAGAGGGAGGGGGTATGCAAATGAGATTTGGTTGGGTCTCTGAGAATCTCTGAGAAGAAGGCCAAACTATTTTAATTATCGTCTCTAAACACATAATGTACAAGATAAGGCAAGGTAATAGCCTTTTCTTTAACAACTCCATTCTATAATGCATTCAACGACGCTCTTAATTCATGCATATTTAGGATATAAGGTTTTTATACATTAAGAAATTAGATGCTTTCTTTATAATGTTTGTGGTGTTTTATCATGGAACGGAAGACAGAGCAAAACCTCTTTACTAGGCTTTACGGTTTCGATAGTAATTCGTAGTTCGTCGTCGATAACCTTTACAGATGATTCAGCGACGTCCTTCTTAAGTTTCTCGAAAGAATTCACAACTATAGGCGACATGGGACATTGTTTATTTTCAACCAGGAAACGAATTTTGTGTGAATACTTAGTTATCCACTTCGCGTAGTAAGAAAATATACCAAAACACCTTTTTTAACGAATTTGAATCTGAAGATGGAGGCATTTGCAAAAGGGGGTTCAACCGCCCAGGATCAGGTTGGATAGTTCCGTCACAGATTTGGTATCCAAGCCAATTGATAGAGCGGAGCGAAAACCTTGATTTTACTCGGTTTATTTCGAGGTTGTATGTTGAGACAGCCTTTAAGAAACGTTCCAAGTTAGCGTCATCCTCTTCTTGAGTTTTACTGCAAATGCTAATATCATCAATGTAAGAAAAAGTTCCGAATAACTTATTCTCGGGAATAAAGTAATTCATGAACCGTTGAAAGGCAGAAACCCCATTAGTGACACCGATGGGTATTCGTTTGAATTGATATAAACGATTTCCAGTTTGAAAAGCCATGTAGGGCCGATCCTCGGGACAAATTTCAATTTGGTAGTAAGCCTTAGACAAATTAACTGTACTAAAAATATGATACTGGCCAATTTGGTTTACGAGATCCTCAATCCGAGGCAAAGAATATGCGTCAAGTAGGGTGAAACGGTTAATAGTTTGGGGAAAATCAACCAAATCAGCCGTTTCTATCGGAGTTACGACAATTTGAGCACGCCACAGTGAATAGCTGCTTTCATTGACGTCGTCCTTAAGCAGTTGAAGAATTTCCTTTTCAATAAATCGGCCATCCTCCGCATGGTAGTTTCGGGATTTAGTAGCAAGGGGTCTGCAATCAGGGGTCAGGTTTTGGAACAATTTTACAGGGGCACAACTGATCTTAGTTAGCACGCAGATTTTTAAGGTATCCTGAGATCCACAAAAAGAAATAGTAACGCGCCAGTGTAGTTTCAAAATGGCGCCCCGAGTATAACGTCCATACAGGAGTCAGGAAGCACAGTAAAGTCAATCCCTTTATATTCGCAACCATTGAAGAAAATGTTCTCTGTGTAATATTCAGACAGTTTAAGGGAAATTGCGGATGATGCCATCGAAATTATGGAGTTCTGTTTTAAAGTGGGTAGTCTCATTGTTTTGACAATGCGGGCACTGATAAAATTATCAGAACTGTCGGTGTTTATATGGGCAGTTAACCTTTTTCCTTTAAACTCCAGAGTTTCGGTGATAGTAGGCTAACTATCACCACCTTTAGCGCGGGCCCCTATGATAGCAGAAAAAGAACGTGAAGGTGTCGTTAGAGTAGAACGGCAAACTTTAGAAAAATGCACGAGTTTACCACAGCTTCGACATACCTTATCGCGGGCAGGGCAAACGCCGGTGGTCATCCTTAAGGTGACGTCGCCCTCCACAGTTGTAGCACTTGCCATAAACAGGAAGGGGTAGCAGAGAACTGTACGGAGTCACACTCCATTCGAGAATCAGTTGGAACAGAATTTTTAGAAATACAAGTGGCCTCCTCGGCAGAATCGGTCAGCACATTTTTAGTTCCCAGAGTAGAAGTAACACCGACTGCTCCAATCTGGGAGGCATACGATTCCGTGTGAAAGTGAGTTTGTTCTAAAGCCCTAGCATATTGAGGAGCCTAGCACGTATCAATGAGGACTGGAGACCACGAATGAATGCATCAAAGACAGATTCATCCCTGTAAATGGTGGCTGTTACGTCTTTAAAACGACAGTCAGCGGCAAGTCGATTTAGCGGCAAGTCGAGGAAGGGTCGCAGACTCGCTTTCTTGTTGCAAACGCATGGAAAGCAGATGTCTAGCGTGAATAATGCTTGGAGACTTGTCGTAAATGCCTTTCAATAATTCCACGGCATGTTCAAAACCAGAGCAACCTTCGATAACGTCAGCAACAGAGGGACCGATGTTTAAATAGAGAACTTTTAGCTTATCAGAGTTTAACGAAGCAATAGTTGATAAGTAGTAATTAAAGTTGCGGAACCATAATTTCCAAAGCTTGTTGGCCTGAGGGTCTGCCAAAGAAACATCAAATTTATCCAGGCGAATTATCTTCTCCATAAGGAAAATAAAAAAATTATCTTCTCCATAAGGAAAATAAAAAAAATTAGTTCGGTAAATTGTGGTTTATATCATAGAACGAAAGACAGAGCAAAACCTCTTTACTAGGCTTTACGGAACTAATTTCACAGCCAATAATAAATGTACGTAGTAAAAAAAAAAATCGTGCAAACCTTTTACCACTGGCAACGCCCGCTTCAGAGAGTGAAAGAAGAAAGAAGAGAATGGCCACTGCGTCTATTTATAGACTAGAGATCATGGGAAGAGTATGCAAATAACTTTGGACGGTTTTGTCCTATAAAAAGCCTGTATTTGGGAGAGAGGGTGTCTTTTTTGTTTGGCAGAAGCAATTGCTGTCAGAAGTGCATTGGACTGCAGGATTGAAGAGTGAAGATTGAGTTGTGGGGTCATTGTATTTAATCACAAGCTATTTCGGCAAAGAACAGATCATGGAATCTGGGATGTTGAGATTGGGAAAAGATGTGATACCACCTTTTAGTGGAGAAGATGATGTAGTCGGATGGATAAAGAAATTAAAACTGGTTGCTAAGCTTCAACATGTGCCAGACCTTGACAGTTTTGTTCCACTTTTTTTGCAGGGAGATGCACTCGCTCTCTATCTTTAGATGAATAATTCAGAACAAGATGCAGAACTGATAGAGATGAGACTCGTGACCGCCTTCACTGAGGGGCCTTTTGAGGCATACGAAAAACTGCAACGATTCAAGTGGACAGGAGAATCGGTGGATGTTTGTGCTAATAAAATCAAAAGATTGACTGGACTGGCGGGATATCTGGGAAGAGGGCTGGAACATACAGCCAAACTGGCATTCATAACTGGATTCCCAGACGATGTATCTGTGGCATTACAGCAACTACCGAACCTTAGAGAGAATGGATGTCAGCAAACTGATACCGACTGCACGGCTTTTTGTCAGCAAAAGGGTCGTAGAAACTCGGACATTGGCCGCAAGTGCGCAAACTAATGAGACTAATAAGGGAAAGAAAGAATCAAGCCTTCAGTGCTTTAGATGTCAAGGACCGCACCTAAAAAAAGATTGCACAGAGATCCCTAGGGCCAGGGCAACATGCTACAATTGTGGAAAATTTGGCCACATTGCGAGATATTGTCCTCAGATTCAGGGAAACGGGCAAGGGGGAACTTCTGCGCCGCAAGCTACCCTAGCAATGAAATGAAGGCGCGATACTGGCCTCTTCCTATAATAGAAGTAAAGGTGAATGATTCTGTAATGACTGCACTTGTCGATACTGGGTGCACCACTACTTTAATCAATTCCAAACTTTTGAAGGGATATGGAAGGGGCGGTACAGTGAAAGCAGTTGATGGGAGTAATATAGAATGTAAAGGAGCCAGACAAGTGGAGATAAAAGTCTGTGGAATGCACGTAAAGGTGAGGGCAATCTTGATGAATCACATCGTTTATGGGATCGACGTCATAATTGGAATGGACGTGATTAATGAGCTGGGAGGTGTAACCATAAAGAAAGCCAAAGTGAAGTTTGGAGATATACAATGTGCCGTGGCTGCCCATCAGCTGAATGTTTGCAAAATCGAGGATAAAGACTTTGAAGCAAACTTCGATGGAGATAAATGGACAGTAAGATGGACATGGAAGGGAGAGCCTCCAGTATTGCAGAACAAAGTCCAATATTATAAAAACTCTCTGGAAGGCGATAAGAAATTAGAATTCTAGAAAGAGGTGGAAAGATGGATATCGGATGGTATTCTGTTACCATGGAAAGGAGAAAGAAAAGGCGTGTTGCCATTGATGGCAGTATTTCAGGCCAGAAAAGGGAAAGTTAGGCCAGTGTTCGACTTTCGTGAGTTGAACCGTTTTGTGGCGTGTCATACAGGGAGCGACATAATAGATGTGTGTGATGAAAAGATAACAAAGTGGAGACAGTTGGTAGGAGGGACCGCAATAGTGGACCTTAAGCCTGCCTACCTGCAACTACATGTGGCAAAGGAACTATGGCAGTACCAGCTGGTCTGTTATAAAGGAAAAACCTATTGCCTAACACGATTAGGATTCGGACTTAATGTCGCACCAAAGATTATGGCAGCCATTTTAAAAACAGTATTAAAGAAAGGAAGTAGGACGAAAGAGGCCACTGATTCATACATTGATGATAAAATGGTAGACGTAACGAAAATATCGACACAGGAAGTTGTGGAACATTTGAAGGGGTTTGGGTTAGCAGTAAAATCTCCGGAATCCCTGGACGGAGGAGCGGCACTGGGCCTTAAGCTTATGAAAAATAAGATGGGTGCACTAATGTTCAGGAGAGGCAACGAGATCCCAGAGATGGGAGGAGAAATTAGTAGGCGGGAGCTATTTTCGATCTGTGGTAAATTATTGGGGCACTATCCAATTGCTGGATGGCTGCGATTAGCATGCAGTTATGTGAAAAGAAGAGCAAATGGAATGGATTGGGAAGAAAAAGTTGATTGCAAAACCATGAAAGTGATGCAGGAGGTTCTAGCTGAGGTGAAAAAAAGAAGACCCTGTTAATGGCGCTTGGCACATACCTGAAGTGAGCACAGGAGTCGTGTGGTGTGATGCAAGCAATGTTGCAACTGGCGTGGTTGTCGGTATTGGCGGTGTGGTGGCGGAAGATGCAACTTGGCTGAGGAAAAGTGATGACTTTAATCACATTAACATAGCTGAATTAGATGCTGTTCTAAAGGGTGTCAATTTAGCTATCAAATGGAGACTGACAAATATTGAAATAAGAACTGATTCAGCCACTGTACTCAGTTGGGTGAACTCTACTGTGGAGGAGAGTGGCAGAATACGAACAAAGGGTGCCGGAGAAGTGATAATAAAGCGGAGATTAGGGATGCTTAGAGAGTTGATGTCTGAATTGAAACTGCAAATAAAGCAGTGTTTGTGCCTTCTGAAAGAAACAAAGCAGATGCGCTAACACGGATAAAAAAAACAGTGGTTAATTGAGAAAGAGGAGGCGCCGATATGCTGTCTTGGAATTGGAGAAATTAAAGAGTTGCATGACATGCATCACATGGGAGTGGAGAGAACATTATATTTGGTGAGGCAAGTGGACCCGAATGTAAAACGGGAAGAAATTCAGATGATAGTAAAGAACTGTGTTCAGTGTCAATCGATCGATCCTGCCCCAAATATACATAACCCTGGAGAAATTGGAGTTTTAACGAACTGAACGAGACTAGCTATTGACATAGCACACTACCGAGGGGGAGCGTACTTATCAATAATTCATTGTGGGGCAAGTAGACTGGCGATATGGAAGGAACAGCGAGTGGAAGCCGCATCTGCAGTTGCAACTGAATTAGAAAAGGTGATGCTTGAACGAGGTCTAGTAAGGGAGGTGATAATGGACAACGGCACTGTTTTTCGCTCAGAAATCTTTCAGACGATGCAAAAAAAATGGAAGATTAAAAGTTATTACAGGGCAACCTACAGACCTGGAGGAAATGGCATTGTGAAGCGACATCATCGGACCGTGAAAGCAATAGCTGAGAGAGGAAGAATACCGCCTGAAGAGACCACATTTTGGTACAACATGCCCCCTAAGGTCGGGCAAAGAGATGAAACAGTACCACATAGAGCAATCTTTAATTACGAATGGAGGCATCCTAGAGACATGTCACCGGAAATTAATGATCAAGGACCAGCCAGAATCCAAATAGGAGAAGATGTTTGGGTAAAACCGCCTAATGCCCGATGCACAACGCAGTGGGGAAGAGGAGTGATAACAGGAGTGCAATCCCCAAACAACTTAAGTGTCAATGGAATGCCACCACATGTTTTAGATTTAAGGCGTGTGGTCCAGTTAGGTGATGAGGATGGTGGTACTGAGCCAGGGAGTGATGAAGATGAACCGGTGCCGATGCAGAGACCGCAAAGAGAACGCAATGCGCCGATCTGGACACGGGATTATGAGATGTGAATGATCTTTAATGATCATGGGGGCGTGTAGTAAAAAAAAAAAAAAAAAAAAAAAAATCGTGCAAACCTTTTACCACTGGCAACGCCCGCTTCAGAGATTGAAAGAAGAAAGAAGAAGAAGAAGAAGAAGAAGAAGAAGAAGAAGAAGAAGAAGAAGAAGAGAATGGCCACTGCGTCTATTTATAGACTAGAGATCATGGGAAGAGTATGCAAATAACTTTGGACGGTTTTGTCCTATAAAAAGCCTGTATTTGGGAGAGAGGGTGTCTTTTTTGTTTGGCAGAAGCAATTGCTGTCAGAAGTGCATTGGACTGCAGGATTGAAGAGTGAAGATTGAGTTGTGGGGTCATTGTATTTAACCACAAGTAAAGAGCAGGCAGCAGTAAACACAAGAATTGTTAGTAACGAAATATTGAAGAAGAAAAACAACTCAGCCTTTTTAAAAAGGAAAAGGAACGTGTGCAAAGTGCCAAAGAAACTTTTACTTTAACGGAAAATATAAACAAAAAGAATTAACATATTTTGAAAAAAAATAAAATTACATTTTTTTTATTCAACACAATACATAATAACAAAAAAAATAAAACGAAACTTTAAATTACAACAAATAAAAATATTTTTTTCCATTTTCTGCGAATTTGCTTTTCCGGTCACCATCTTAAAAGACGACTTCCATGGGTCAAATTCATCTCGTTTTTCTTATAACCGTTTCTTTGTCGAAAGCAGATTGCAGTACAAAAAAGTAAGTATTAGTTGAATTTAATTGATTTTTATTTTATAAATACTTCATAGTAATGACGTCATAATTTCTCTATCTAATCAAATTGCATTCTCTCACCTGGTGTTAAACAACTGCTGTTCCTTTTTTTATCTTCCTAATTTCCATTTACAAGTGCAAGAGGGTCGTTCTTTTTTATTACTGGGGAGTGGGGCGCGTCCAAACCATTATGTTTCCCTTTTGTTTTGATATAAAAATAAGTCAACATTCAATATTTTCATGTAAACGGAGAATAGTAAGATTATAGAATTCTTTCCAATCGTGTAATATTTTTGGTATTAAAGCTTTTTTTTTTTTAGTGCTTATTGAAAACGTCGCAAATTCGTGGTGTTGTTATTAATTTTAGTATGGGAAAAAGGAAAATTTTCACCCCCGCCCCATAAATAATAACAGTAAAAACTTTTAAAAATAAAATTGGTTCATTGTAATTTTTGCAGTATTTTCAAGAAGAAAGTTTCCAAAAAATATTTTATTTTCTATAAAACCGGTGAATTTGTTAAAAATTCACCCCAAAAGATAAAACGGGAAAATTGGAATTGCATGTTATTTCTGCATATTTTGACGTAAACAATGAAAACACGATTTTTAACATTCTTTTAAAAAAATGAAATAATATATAAATAACTGATAAATTCGTTAAATTGTTTTTTACAGACTCACTTTAAAAATATGAATTTAAAGAAAATAATATGCAAAAAACAAAAAACCCTCATATTTTGCTCCCCATTCTAACGCGATATTATCATTGTTTTTTTGTTTGTTTGATTGTTTATTTGTTTGTGGTGGGGTAAAATTCCCGTCATAGTTTTTTTTTTTTTTTTTTTTTTCATATTAAAATATACTGAAATGATGAAATAAAATATATTTATTTCATCATTATTTTATAGGATTTTTTTATCGATTTTTGGGGAAAATAGAATTTGGAAAATATATTACAATTATTTAAGTTTTACTATTTAAAAAAAAAATTACTTTTTTTTTTTTTTTTTTTTTTACTATTTAACAGTTTTCTCAGTTAATGGCTAGCATTTCAAACCGGAAGTTAATTGTTTTAGTGGTCATCTGCTTAAAATATGATTCTTTTCTGGATATCCTCTCTATATATGTCTTTTTCATAATATTTCAAGCCACAGTTAAGGTTTTTACTGTTATATTTCATTTGAATAATGATTGAACAAAATCTTTAAAAAAATATATGCATTTGAAATTAGTTATTTTTCCTATATTTTTAATGTTCCATTAGACCTGTGTTTTTGAATATCTGCGACGCCATTTTAATTTCTCATTTTTTAATGTTTGGTTATTTTGTGACGTTCAATTCAAATTTCGTCTGTTTTAATCATTTTTTTTATTGGATAAAGAATGTTTATATGCGATTTAAACCCTGATCCTTATTCTTTAATGTAGAGTAAAAATTACGATGCATTAATTTCATTTTCCTAGTTTTTACTTCTATTTCTGTTATAAGTGTCGAAAATTAGTATCATACCTATTATTAATGTATGCTAATCGAAACACTAAAGACCCATAAATATTTAAAAAAGAAAAGGAAATGCTTCAGAGATGGTAGGTGTTACATAAAACATCACACACAACAATAAATAAATTTTAGTGTTTATAAGAAAATATTTTAGTTTTTAGTAAAGAATGCTGTAGAAAAAGAGGTAACTTTAAACTGACAATGACAACAAAAATGACCAGAATTGCATTGATGATCATCATGATGCGCTGACGACATTCGTTTAAAAATGTCAATGTTACCACATTCATTTTTATTGTTCTTCTACCAAGTACACGGCCATTTTCCTAAGGATTACAAGCAAATGAATGGTCAATCTCCAAAACGTTGACATATTTAAACCTCATTCCTGTGTTTTAAAATTCCCCCCAAATTCAAAAAATTCAAGAGATCAACTAATTTTAATGAAATGTTTAGTGTTTCCTTTTTATTATTTAACTATACTTCATTTACCATGTATTAATTTATTTATTATTTAACTATACTTCATTTAACACATATTAATTTATTTATTATTTAACTATACTTCATTTAACATGTATTAATTACTAAAACCAAATTGCTTTTCTTCCCATGCTTTATATTTTGACTTATTATTAGAATGGAACTTCAAATTTATGCTTATTTCTTTAGAAAGGAGCAAAAGTAAGATACTTATTATTTAATCCAGCCATATGTGACCGTAGAATTGCCTGGTCTACCGTCTACATTCATCGTTAACCCTCTTAGAATCATGGACCCATAGATCTTTTCAGGTCATCCATCTAAGAGAAAAACAACTGATATAAATCCTAATCTACTGACCGTTTAGGTCATTGCACTGAAACACTTAGGGGAAGAGATCCTTTGACAATCAATGACATTGAACAAATCTGGTTTGCAAACCTAATTCCTTAAAGAGTAAGTAGGCTATGCATATCATCTAACTTCTACACTCCTTCATTGTCTATTATCTAGGTGCAGTGGTATAAAATCAGGGACTCATCAGACGCATCCAGAACTTGATATTATTTTCTGACTAAGACAATCCCGTCTCCTTATTCTCAATTTCTTTCTCTTTCTCACAAACTTATAAAATTAAGGGTGCTTTCATACCACTTAAGTTGGTTTTGAACTTCCTTCTCTGACAGGTAGAAGGTGCATGTTTAGCAGTTTGTCTTGTTTCTGTTTCAACACTGCAAAAGACTTTAGTAGCGCTTAGATCAGTTAATATCAGAATGGCTGTAGTGCCATGTTGTGCATGGAAAGGATTGTTCAATTTTCTTTGGTGAGTTTTCTCCAAGCTACAACCATTTTTGACAAGACTACATTAATAATCTACTTGTGTGTCCACAGTTGGTATAAAAATTACCCACTTTGCCCAACACAGTACACCAACAAACGGAAACTATTATATGTAATGTCATTCTTTACAAAGTCTCATCCCATATAAAAATCCCAATCAAACCAGTATTTGTAACCATATTTTATTCATCTATACAACACAAATTAATTTCTAAAACAAAACTTGTTTGCTTTCCATGCTTTATAGTTACATCAAGAAAAACTAATTTGCATCCTCCTTTGCAGCTCACATTCACAATTATCAGTGGGGTTAGAAGTTATCCAGATGATGTAAACTCTTTTCTCCTCAGGTTTTGTCACATTATGTGAAACCAATCATCAATTTCCTTTGTTTTATCATGACAGAATACTCATCTGCTGTAAGAATTCAGACGCATATATGCACAGACTTTGAGTCTATATTCGTAACACCCTCTTTTTGACTAGAATCAGATGATCAAGCCGTCATGTGTCTTAGACTAGCCTTTCAACACTTTGTTAGTTACTTGTATAGATACAGCACTCTCCTTAAATATTAATGCTCGAGTATATGTGTTTGATGTTTTTAATGTTTACTTCAGTAATAGGCCTGGCTTCTCGAATTACTAAGACACAACACAATGTTGCACTAACAATTTCCATATAGCTCATTTCCTTACACAAACAGTCACATTTTCAACTCGATTTCACAAACATGAAGATAAGCAAGCTATGTTAATAGACCTATTTATAAATACAGTACCCGAGGATTGTGTGACAATTGCCCATAATATACTTAGGAATGGAGATCACCTTGTGATATCGGGAGTCATCCCTCTTAATTCCTGAGCCAAAGTTGAGAAGGCGTTGCTAAAAATGACAAGATATTATGAAGAGGCTGATTGGGAATCTGTTAGAAAAAACTTCAAGGTGCCTTATTGACTAATATCTTTTCTCTCGCTGATGAACAGTGTGCTAATGATGAAACTTAATGGTACAAAGCATTGAAGCACATGTCCCCACATAAAAGTAACATAACAAACTCCACTTTCTCTTGATTAATTTTTAAATGTGCAGTTGCTATTACACAAAGGATGCATGCATTCTACAAATTCATCCTCTATAACTCAAGTACATATAGACAAAAATAAATTGATGCTAGATATCTTTGTATGAGTGAAATATCAACAGCAAATCACCCTTTCTTTACCGACGGATATTTTTTAATTTAGGCTTCAAAGGAAGACACAAATGGGTTTTATTGGGGTGGCTGTTGGTTTGATCGCTATTTTATTTTGGATGTCATTTTATTTTTGTTTAGCATTGCAAACTTACATCAGAAAACATATCTTTACAAAGCTACAATTCGTATATGCATAGATTATTGTTGCCACATCTTGGCTGATGTATCTACCACTGATCTCTCACTTTTAGTCAGTCTAAAAATAGTCTCAAATCTTATAGGTCCCAAACTATCTACAAGCTCCAACATCTCTGTGCTTATTTTACAAGTATTTTAATGGAAAGTCCTCTGACGAATCCATAGTACTTTTGCCTCTTAAATGTACATATTCCTGACTAATATGCCGGGTTAAATCCAAATCCTTTTCTATTAAACTCTGGTAGATGTCAAATAAATGTCTACTTTTTTCTTCCCATAGTCTGTAGACTTTGGAATTCTTTTCCTATTTTCTGCTTCCCGGACTGTACTAATCTGCAAAAGTTTAAATCTAATGTGAACATCTTGTTTCTCAATTCTCCACATTATTTATGTAGGCAAGCTCGTTCTATTACAGATATTTAGTAGTAGTCATAGTTGATTGCATATACCATGTAAATAATAAGGTAGAGGAAGGTTGGTCGGTAACCCTTGATATATCCAAAGCCTTTGCTAAGGTCTGACATGAAATGCTTCTAATGAAATTTATATTAAACATTATTATTCGAGGAATGCTCAGTATAATTGCATCATTCCTGGAGAAGAGATAACTTCAGGTTGTCTGTGATGAATGCATATCAAATCTGCATAATATTAATGTGGGATTGCTTTAGGGGTCGATGATCAGAGCTTTATTATGTTTGATATTAAGAAATTCCATACTGAAATCGTAATTCAGTAGAATAGTCCCCCCCATCTTTGAAGTCGGTTGACTGTATAAGTTGGCAGACCATTTTAGAGCCAAAGATGGTTATTAGCAGCTTATGGTCAGTTTGCAATTTGAATTTACGACCGTATAGAAATCAGTGGAATTTTGTAACACCAAATATGATTCCCAGGGCTTTTGTTTTCGATTTGGGAGTAATTCTTCTCAGCAGAAAGTAAAGTTCTTGATCAATAGTGGACCCATCAGGCATCTTGTGTAGAATGCACGCCCCAATCCCATAAGAACTTGCGTCAGTTGCAACAGTAATCTCTTGTTACGGATTGAAATGAGTCAGGGATAATTAAGACTTTATTTGTCGTGCTTAGCAAAATCGTTTTTCTTTTTCTTCTTCGACGTACAGTCACATTTACCAATGAAAAGTTTTTTTTAATCAGATTAAAATCTGACCTCTATTTTAATTTGTGCAAATACTTACTTTAGCCAATAAAATAAAATATATGATTTACCTTTGCAGGAGTGTTTTTTTTCTTTTTCCAACGCTAATGCCTTATAACTCTAAGGCATATTAACAAGACATGCTTTTTAGAAAGACAAATGTTTTTGTACTTACTGAAAACTTAGTCTTGTTAATTCAGTAGTAATAATTCTCCACACAATTCGTCTTATGAGTTCTGTTTTAGTTCGTAGTTTACGTTTTAGTAGCTTTTTAACAGCAAGATGAGGGTTTTTCACAACGTCTTCGTTAAATACTTCTTTGAACTGTTTTTTAGCCCGTGTTGACGACTTTTACGCTCGAATGTTGTTTTTTCCCCAACGTTAACAAATAGTTTTTCCTGTTCTTCACCAAACCTTTGAAATATAAATACTTTTGAATTTTCGAGTTTTGGTCGTAAAATGTTTTCAAATGGCTGTTTTTTTAAGTGAATTCATTGCCTGAATATTCCTAATTCGGTTGTTGTTAACAATTATTGTAGATTTATTCAGGAAGTTCTTGAATAGTCCTCGTCAGCCAGTTGTTGTAGACCCGTGCAAGGGGTTACAAATGAAAGAAACCACAAATAGTGTAAAGTGTATAAAATATAATATATATTTATCATAAAGAATACAGGAGCCATTAAAGTGGTATGAGAGGAACGTGTTCGTAGCACGTGGTTGAACATGGTATGAATGTCTCCATTAAGTCTCTGAAACCAGTGGTAGTTATAGGACTGGTTGATTCCACTTAGTTCTGAAATAGGGGTGATTTGTACTCAACAAAGTATTTGTGTTTCTCAAATATCTTTTACGAATTTCATTTTGCTGACCTGTATAAAATATGTGAATTGCGTTAAAAACATTTCATTTTATTTACTTCAGATCTCATTATTGAAGTTTCTATGAAAAATAAATTCAACATTATTTATAAATAGAATTGTTTTATTTGTCGCATACTCTTATCATATAGTTTATAAAATCCATAAATTTCGGACGAATTAAAATTGCACATTATTACTATAAGTTTGACTTTAGCATACAATGCTGAATCTTATTTCTAAAATAATGTTGACATATAAATGTTGTAAAAATAATTTTGGTTATAAAGAACATGTATAAAATTCACATGTTTTGTTTTAATTTTGCAGAATATCCAGAAATCATAACAAGAATACAAATGTTCTTTGACTAAAGCTAAAAGTTGGAAACGAGAGAAACTTCTGAACCTTAAATAAATGCATAATTTCAAGCAACTAAATAACTAAACAGAAAAAAAACTGTTAAAACTGATATAGTTTCATTATGGATTGCAAAAAGAGCTTTGTTGAATCATCCTTTTAAATATGTAAAAATCCATCGAATTCTGAGAAAGTATACATCTTTATTGGTGGAGTGTTCTGGATATTATCTATGAAATATGTATAAAAATTGAGTGAGTATATCGTTTATGTTTGCACAGATAGAAAATCAGTTCTACTAAATTTTACATCAAGATATATACGTTAGCTAATATACAAAGATACAAACACATGTTATATTCATATATTTTTATCAATTACAGTTAAAAGAAGTAATGTATCACTAAATATGAGAAAGATATATCTCATTACTTACCATAAACTATATTTCTAATTTCAAATGTGTAAAAAATCTCATTCAATGATCTACTCCAAATAAAATACAGATGAAATTCAAGACATGTTTATTCTTTCACTTCGTTTCATGTACAAAAGCAGAAACAGAATTCAGAGAAATATAATTGTTAAATATTTCGACTATAAAAAGTGAACTAGGAATCTGATATCGAAGAGAAACAAAAATCTGTGTGAAGTATGTTTTACTAGGAAATCATATGTCGGAACACATGGGGAAAAAATCAAAAAGGAAGCCACATTCTTGTGAAGTATGTGGTTCTACTCTTACTACAAAAAGAAACATGCTAATACATATGCGAACACATACTGGAGAGAAACCATACTCTTGTGAAGTGTGTGGCTCAACTTTTACAACAAACGAACATGTGATTCTACATATGCGAACACATACTGGAGAGAAACCCTACTCTTGTGAAGTATGTGGATCAACTTTTACAACAAAAGGAAGCATGATTCTACACATGCGAACACATACTGGAGAGAAACCATACTCTTGTGAAATATGTGGCTTTTCTTTTGCACAGAAAGGAAATCTGATGTCACATATGCGAACACATACAGGAGAGAAACCATATTCTTGTGAAATATGTGGATCTTCTTTTGCACTCAATAAAAATATGATGCAACATATGCGAACACATACTGGGGAAAAACCATATCCTTGTGAAATATGTGGATCTTCTTTTGCACGCAAACAACATTTGTCAGTACATATTCTAACGCATACTGGAGAGAAACCATATTCATGTGAAGTATGTTGCTCCACTTTTACAATCAAGAAAAATATGATTGCACATATGCGAACACATAATAGAGAGAAGCCATATTCTTGTGAAGTATGTGGCTCTTCTTTTTCATGGAAAAGGAGTATGTTGCGACACATGCAAACTCATACTGGAGAAAGACCATATTCATGTGATGTTTGTGGCTCTTCTTTTAGAAGAAGAGAAAGTATGAAGGATCATATGAGAACACATACTGGAGAGAAACCCTATTCTTGTAAAGTATGTAGCTCTTCTTTTGCAACCAAGCCAAATATGAGATCACATATGCAAACACATATGGAACAGAAGCCATATTCATGTGAAGTATGTGGTACTTTTTTTTCAAGGAAACAGTATGTGTTGCGACATATGCGAACGCATACTAGAGAAAATGCTGACAATGTATAAAGTAATAAAAAGATATTGGCATGAAATTTGGACTGGACAAATGTGCCAAGTGCTCCATCAAATCTGGGAAGAAGATCGAAACTGAAAATATACAGCTTGATGAATATACCACCATCAAGGACCTAGAAGGGCAGGAAGGATACACATACCTTGGCATAGAAGAGAATGATACCATCCAGCATGCCAAGATGAGAAACAAGATTGGAAGTGAGTACATACGCCGAGTCAAGAAGATTTGTAAAACAGAACTCACAGCCAGAAACAAAATAACTGCCATTAAACAACTAGCCATGCCAGTGGTAACATACAGTTTTGGTATTGTCGACTGGCCACAAAAAGACATAAATAGACTAGACACTAAGACACGTAAAATGCTGACAATGTATAAAGTAATATACAAAAACCAGTGTCTGTCTAGAATGTATCTGCCCAGATGGAAAGGAGGTATGGGGCTCTCGGAGATTGACCATCAACATCGTGCAACTATGGTAAGCACCGGACAATATCTGATGAGCTCTAAAAACCCAACTCTAAAGATGGTACACCAACATCAGGAATCAAGAGCCAGTAGAACAACATCCATCACCAAACTGGCCAAACATTTTGGGAAAGACTGTCTTACAAGTTAGACAGAAACAGAAAAGATACCTGCGACTGAAATAGCCAGAAAAAGTCGCCAGAAATACACTAAAGCTTTCCATGACAAGAAAGTTGAAGAATGGGCCAACCAACAACGGGCCAAGTATTTTCTGGACGAATATAACCAAGACTATATTGATAAGGAAGGGTCTATAAGCTGGCTAAAGGATGGATCGCTCCACTATGACCAGGAGAAGTTTATAATAGCTGCCCAAGATCAAGGCTTGATGACCAATGCGTTTAAAAAGATGAGTGGTCTCAGCAAAGACAACAAATGCAGGTTCTGCCACACAGAAGTAGAGAGTGTGAGCCACCTGATTTCTAGCTGTAAGGTTCTGCTAGGGGACGGCTACTATACAATGCGACGCAATGAAGTATGCAAATATCTCCACTGGACGATCTGCAATAAGTTAAATATCGAATGCAGCAAGAAGTCATGGGAACATATACCCGAAAGAACAGTCGGAAACAAGTCATATACCATCCACTATGACTATGCAATCCCTACAGCCACGTACCTAGAAAACGGAGCTATAAAACCCGACATTGTAATATGGGACAAGAAGGAGAAGGAAGCAACCTTGGTGGAAGTTAGTGTCCCGAATGATGCTGGGTTAAACAGAGCTGAGAGGGAAAAGGTTACCAAATACCAGGGTCTTATGTATGACATGAAGAGAAACTGGAACCTTAAGAAGATCTCTATCATTCCAGTAATTATAGGAGCAACCGGACTTATGAAAACGAATTTTACAAACTATCTTACAAATATACCAGGTAAACCAAGTGCAAAGGAGATTCAAACAATTGCACTTAAAGGGACGGTTAGAATCTTAAAAAGATCTCTCGGTTGGAGTGTCTAAAATAGCAGGTGTATGTTTGGCATCTGGTAGGATGCCCCATCCCTGGCTTAAACAAAATGATAAGAAAAATGAAAAAATAGAGAAATCAGTGTCTACCAATATTGTATTTGCCCAGGGGAGAAAGGGGACTAGGGCTCCCATAGATAAACCACCAACATAGGGAGCACAGGCCAGTATCTGAGAAACTCCCAGTACCATACCCTCTCAGTGGTATATGGATATCAAGAGACAAGAGCCAGAGACCTTCCAAAGAAGAATATTAAAGTGTGGGACCAACATCAGTGTGCAAAGTATTTTCTGGTGGTATTCTCCCAGGAATAGACAAAGAACGTTCCTTGGCCCAAAAGGGGATCCTTCACCACGATGAGGAAAGGGTTATAATGGCTGCTCAAGACCAGAGATTGATGACCAATGCATTTAAGAAGATGACAGGTCTCACTAATGACAATAAATGTAGATTCTACCACACCGAATTGGAAAATGAGAGCCATCTAGTATAAAGTTGAAAGTTTTTTTGGGGGGATGGCTACTACAAAGCGAGACATGATGGAGTATGTAAGTACATCCACTGGACCATCTGTAATAAATAAACACTCAATGTAGCAGCAAATCCTGGGAACATAAACTTGAAAGAACAGTTGGAAATGATTTATATACAATACATTACGACCATGTAACCCCTACAGCCATCTAGCTTGAAAATGCTGCTGTGAAACCTGACATAGTTATATGGAATAAGTCAAAGAGAGTTCCACCCTTAGTTGAAGTAAGTGTTCCTAATGCTGAAGGTCTGAACAGAGCTGAAAGGGAGAAACAGAACAAATATTATAGTTGCCACAGTGCTTATGAAGAAGAACCTGAAGTCCTACCTTTCTATTCTTGGTGGACTAACTGCAAAAGAGATCCAGATAATTGCAGTTAAGGGAACAACAAGGATACTAAAAAGAGCTCTTGGTTTCAATGCAAAGCAGGGTAATGTTTGCAGCTGGTTTGGCTGCCCCATACCCAGAAGTGCAAAGCAGTTTCAACCAATTGCACTTAAGGGGACGGCTAGAATCTTAAAATATATCTCAGTTAGAATATATAAACTAGCAAGTGAGTGTTTGGCATCTGGTGGGATGCCCGATCTCTGACTTAAAGAAAATGCTAACACATACTGAAGAGAAACCATATTCTTGTGAAGTATGCTACATTGGTTTTTGCAATGGAACATAGTATGATGGAACATATGCGAGCTCATACTGAGTAAAACAAAATTTTTTTGAAATGTTGCATATGAGCAAATGCTTTAAACAAAATCATTCTTATATATCTGTCTTACTTTTTTATAAAGATGCACTATGTATCATATGCTGCATAGAAACTATATTCATGTGAAGTATTTGATTCTTTTAAAACAAATGTAATATGTGTTGCTAAAGAAAAACTATTCTCATAAAGTATTTGTTTCATTTACAATTTTGCAACAAATGCAAATGCATGCATGATCCAAACTTTATTTAGTCGCATGTTATGTGGCAGATGTTAACACAATTGTTTATTTGGAGAAAAACAAATTCTTGCTCTTGTCTTACACAAAACTGAATTAGCATCACTTGAAACCCAACATGTTTTGTTGTTCATATTTTCTCCAAAAATCCAGGATGTTGCAGAATATAAGGAGACATATTTATTTACATGGTTGTCATGTTGTAGCTGATATGAAAAGGTGGTTGATATAAAGTAAAATATGAAGAATGTTTCTCTTGTTCAATAAAAAAAAACAGACTTAAAAGAACACGACATACTCGTCGGGTTATTTCTTACATGTCGATTGCAACACATGTAGATTTACACTGAAGAAAAATTCAACTAATTATAAAAAAGGAACAAAAATATTAACGTTGCATGTATAACTACTGAACTAATAAACGATATGTTCAAATTTTACTTAAATCTTTGAATGCTAAAATGATCTCTCCTATTGAATTATTTGGTACCTTTTTATAAAAAACGTGCTGCTTCATATGTTAATAAAAATGTAAGAAAGAAAATGTGCTAACATAAAGATTTGTTGAAATATTTAATCAATAAAACTTTTATAACTTAAAAATGAAATAAAAATTGTGAAGAAAATCATTTTATTTTTAACAGAAAATAAATATAACCCTCAAAAACATTATAAATATATCAGCAGATCAATATTTATATATTAAGAATAAATGAAAATTCCTGAAATCATATCGACAACAAAATAAAATAATCACACCTAATACCATAGAAAACATAGTTTTATTTTCTGTATCTGTAAATGAATTTTTTTATATATTTGTATTGTTACTGAAATGTGACACGCCCTTTTTTATTAAAATTTAATTTTTGTACTCAGAAAGTCAATCATTATTTGTAAACAACTGTTTACATCATTTTTATTGATGAACCAACTTTTTAAATTTCTTTTGTCTTTATTGAATGACTAGCTTGAGGCCCGGCGTTGCCCGGTCGTACAATATGCTTAACCATGATATTTTAATTTATGCATGTTGTATATGTATTATTATAGTATCAATCCTCTATTGAATATTATATATATAATAAGCACAATATTTGCAGTGTGTTCCCTTTCTTTTTTATAAAGTCAGTTTTGTAAAATATATAATAAAGATTTGCTTTTCATTGAATGTTTTATTTTCACAAATTATTTGAAATAAAACATGTTAAAATATTTGTGCATTTCTATATATAAAATATCTATTTCATGTTTTTCTTGAAAGCTGTAAAACTATGTAATATGATAGCCGTTTTAAGGAAATGATAATTACATAAACTTATGCGGAGATGAAGAAGGTAAAGCATGGGAGGAAGTAGAAATTTTTTTGAAAAGGAAGTGGAATGGGTTTTCGTTGTTTAGTTTAGTTTAAAAAATCAACTTGATAATGTTTATATGAGACAAATATTTGCATTGGAATCATAACTTGATAATGTTTATATGATACAAATATTTGCATTGGAATCATAACTTGATAATGTTTATATGAGACAAATATTTGCATTGGAATCATAACTTGATAATGTTTATATGCGACAAGTATTTGCATTTGAATCATAACTTGATAATGTTTATATGAGACAAATATTTGCATTTGAATCATAACTTGATAATGTTTATATGAGACAAATATTTGCATTGGAATCATAACTTGATAATGTTTATATGAGACAAATATTTGCATTTGAATCATAACTTGATAATGTTTATATGAGACAAATATTTGCATTTGAATCATAACTTGATAATGTTTATATGAGACAAATATTTGCATTTGAATCATAACTTGATAATGTTTATATGAGACAAATATTTGCATTGGAATCATAACTTGATAATGTTTATAGACAAATATTTGCATTGGAATCATAATGAAGATTGTGAAAGAAATCTAGAAAAGAGAATGTTTGAAAAGAAATAGTTGAGCAGTAGAAGTTAAAAAGGCAAAAAAACAAAAGTTATAAACACCAGTAAAGTTTTTTGTCTAATATACATGGCAACAGAACGAGTTAATCCTTATAGAGTCTCTCTTCAATTTGCCGACTTTGTGTTGTGTCATCTGTCTTTACAGATGACAAAGAGTTAGTTACCAGCGTCTTTATAAGCTGGTTCACTGATGCCTTGCAGGATAAATTCAAAGACCTAAAAGCTAAAAGTTTGATACCTGAAACAAAATTGTGGAATTAGTGCAACACAATAGCAATGGTATGGATAAGCCATTTGCATATTAACATGTCTTCCTACCCGGCAACTTGGGTTCTAGAACTCGAATAAGTTGGCTAAGAGTGGTATACCTGAAAAATACTTCGAGGTTTTGCACATAATAGAAATCAGTCTGGTGTTTCTGGGCGGAAGGTCTGTTAAGCCAATGGTCACATCAGCATACTAAGACTTGCAGCTGATCTGTTTTCTCTATGCAGTCGCATCCTAAAGAAAACTAAGAGAATCTAAATTAAAAAGGCAGAAAATTACTACGATAGAGGGGAGACTATATGGAGTCAAGATGGGAAAGGGAAGAAGTTTACACTGGATATATTCCATAGCCTATATCAAACAAAAAGACTCTTGGAGGGAAATATTTTCCCATGCAAAAAATATTCCATCCCAAAAACATAAACTGTCAGCGACACAAGAGCCTGAAAGTTTATTTTAATTCTGCTGGGGTAGAATATACGAACGAATAAACAGAATCCAATGGAAACCCAACCACAATTTCTATAATTTACTATACAGCACCTTAAAAATACAGACAATTGAGATTTTCCATACGAGCAGTGATATTTCGTATATAAGCAGCATGATTTTGCGCACGAGCAGCATGATTTTGCATACGAGCATTTTGCACATAGGCAGCGAGATTTTGACTACGAGCAGTGAGATTTTGCATATGAGCAACTAGTTTTTGCAAACGAGTATTGAGATCTGCACACGAGCAGCAGGATTTTGTACATGCGCAGCGAGATTTTGCATATGAGCAGCGAAATTTTGCAAACTAGCAGAAAGATGTTGCATGCGAGCAGTGATATTTTGCATATGAGAAGCCAATTTTGTACAGAAGCAGCGAGATTTTGATCGGGAGCAGTGAGATTTTGCTAACGAGCAGGAGAATTTTTCATATGAGCAGGGAGATTTTACACGCAAGCAGCACCTTAAGTATACAGACAAGACTACACAACAGGTGAGATTTTGTACACAGGCAGATTTTGTATACAAGCTGTGAAGTTTTGAATACGAGCAGTGGGATTTTGGACACGAGCAACAAGATTTGACATATGAGCAGCGATATTTTACATATAAACAGCGTGATTTTGTATATGAGCTATGAGATTTTTAACACGAGCAGTGAGATTTAGCACACAGGCAGTGGGATTTTTGCCTACGGGCAGCGAGATTTTGCATAGAAGCAGCAAGATTTTATAAACGGGCAGCAAGATTTTGCACATGAACAGTGAGATTCCACAGGAGCAGTGATAATTTGCATATTAGAAGCGAGATTCTGTACACGAGCAGCGAGATTTTTCACAGGAGTACCGAGATTTTGCACACGAACAGTGGGATGTTGCACACAAGCAGCAAGATTTTGGAAAGGTGAAAAGGAAAGAGAAAAACATAAAATGAATGATGCGTGTGTGTCGGGGGAGGTTGGGCGAAAAAGAGAGAAATCAAGATTGCGGTCATAGTTTTAAACAGCGCTCTGGTGGAAATCACGCGAAATCACGCAGGAAACATGTATAAAAGGAGTTGACAGGTTAGATCAGAGAGAGGCAGACAGACGAAGGTTGGTGACAGTCGGGATCTCAAACTTGGAGGTTGTTGGCTTGCAAAGACGAATTCTGTGTTTCTTTTTTTATTTCTTTAATTTTATTGTCCTAAACCAGGAACACTTCAAGCTGAACAACATGATAAAGCTGTTAAGTGGCGAAGGTAATGCAGTGGCTTGGTTAAAGAAAGTCGACCTAGTGGCAAAGCTCCAAAAGATAGGCGACGTTGTCACAGTGATACCGGTTTTCCTGGAGGGTGACCCGCTAGCCCTATATTTGGAGTTGAGCTCCCGTGAACAGAACGATGAGAAGAGCATAGCCAGATTGATCCAGGCATTTAAAGAAGGACCATTTGAAGCGTACAACAAATTAAAAGAGGAGAGGTGAATGGAGTATCCGTCGATGTCTATGCAAATGGTGTTAAAAGATGGAACTGGCAGGAATTCAGAGACAAGTAGCAAATCATGTAGCAAAGATGGCATTCGGTTCCCAGAGGAGATTTCAAAGAGGCTGCAGTAGGATCCATGTATCGAGATTTTGGCGGTGAGCGATCTGCTCCCAACTGCAAGAATATTAGTAAGCACCCACCCCTCTGGGGCCGTAGAAACGGTAGCAACAGCACGAAAGGATGAGAGCAAAAGCCGCCTGAGACCGTGAGGCGCATGTTCTGAATGTGGCGGCCCTCACCTGCAGAGAGACTGCAGGATGTTCTTGAAAATGACTGTGTGCTACAGGTGTAAGAGTGGTCACATGGTAGTTAACTGCAAGAGTCCGGAAACTGTCAAGGCAGAGACAAACGCTAGCAGCTGGCTCTGGTGGAAGGACAGGAAGCTGTGACCCTGATCGATTCTCGCTGTATCACTACCATGTCAGAGGATGGAAAGGGAAGGGCGAAGTCGTGGCATTTGCTGGGTCAAGAGTGAAATGTCGATGGAGGAGGATTCTCACAATTGAAATCGAGGATCACTAGATGAGAGTCCATGGGTTTGTCGCTGATCACCTGATTGGTGGCTGGTGTCCAAGCGATTGTTGAATGGACGTAATATGCTGTCTTGGAGGTGTCATAATTGGCAGCAATGGCGTGAGGTTCGGATCAGCTTGGTGTGCAGTAACAGAGCAGGTCAACGAAGGAATCAAACAGGTTGAAGAAAAGAAATGGATATCAATCAGTGATCTGGATTTTAGAGCGGAATTCGATGGAAATCAGTGAACAGTGGAGTGGGCATGGAAGAATGAACCACCGACGCTAACAAACAGGGTGGGAGGTTACGCTAACTCGTTCAAAGGAGAAGCAAGAAAGGATTTTGAACGAGAAGTGAACACATGGATCGAGGAGGGAATACTGTTTCCGTTGACAAATGACGTCGAATTGGGCATCTTGCCATTAATGGCCGTTCTGCAACCAACAAAACGGAAGGGCAGACCAGTATTTGATTTCTGAGATTTGTAACCGACACGGCGAGTGCACTGCTGGAGGTGACGCTATAGGAATATGCAGTGAGACCATCAGAGAATGGAGGCAAATTAATGGTGCCTGTAATTGGTCGATCTAAAATCTGCCTATTTGCAACTCTGCATTGCCAAGAAACTCTGGAAGTACCACGTGGTAAGATATAAAGGCAGAACCTACTGTCTTACGGGGGGGTCGGGCTGAACTCGGCACCCAAGATCATGTCAACCATTCTAAGGAAGATTCTTAAAAAAGGGGGAAAGGGGATGGCGCTGTGAGCTCATATATCGATGACATCCTCGTGAATGAAACTCTGGTGACTGTACCTATTTACTATGCCTCCCCACGGGGCAGAGTTAGACACCAGGGTCGTTTTTTAACGTGGAGAAAAGGTACAAAAATAAAAATTGTCTCAGTCGTGAAGGATTTCTCCTCCACCGAAAGAGAACAAGAAAATGAAGTGCAGCATCTGAAGAACAGATACTAAACTCTGGTGACTGTAAACCAGACCGTGGTTACTTTGAAGAAGTTCGGTTTGGTCGCTAAGAAACCGGAAAAATTGGATGGGGGGCGGCTTTGGAACTAAAGCTGAAACGAAATTCTTCGGGTTGCCTGGAATTTCGAAAGGGAAACAAGATCCCACAAATGAAAAAAGAGCTCAACAAGCAGGAGCTATTTTCGATATGCAGCAGATTGATTACCCAATTGCTGGCTGGCTTAGACCAGCATGCAACTACATCAAGAGGCATGCCGAAGGTAGAGAATGGGATGATAGAGTGGGAGGAAGAACAACTGCCTTGATTGAAGAGGTTCCCGGGCGCTTTGCTCTATGGAAAAGGCGGTGAGGTGAAACGGGCGGTGAAATAACAGCAGCCCTGTACGTAGTGTTGCTGGAGTGTGGTCCGGTGGAAGAGTTTCTAACTGACAATGGCACTGCATTTAGATCGACAGCATCAGTTGCGGATGTGCTAAAGAAATGGAATGTCCGTCAATTCTTTAGAGCTGCCTATAGACCCAGTCAGTGGCAACGGAAATGTAGAAAGAAACCATTGAACAATAAAGGCGGTGGCAGAGAGAGGGAACACCTTGCCTGAGCAAGCTGTCTATAGGTACAATATATCGCCTAGATCGGGGCAAGAACAAGGGACAGTTCCACACCTGTCAATATTCAAACACTCCTGGAGACATCCTAGGGTTGAGCCAGCAAGTAGGGAGATGGAGACAACAGGGGCCATCATGATGAAGTATGGATGAAGCCCCCAGGGGCGCGGTGTGCCATACAGTGGAGCAGAGGATGCGTAACCAGGAATAGTACTAGCACCAACATTGCAGTAGACAGAGTACCGAGACATATTCTTGATATCAGGCCAGTGGAAAATGAAAAGGTGAAAAGTGATGTGCAGCGGATGGATGGCGACTACCACAGTGGATGAGGGATTACGAAATGTGATCAGGGAGGCATGTTGTTTAAAGTAAGTAGAAGGAGAAAAAACAAATTAACAGAAGTCTTACCACGTGTGTGTCGGGCAAGGTTGGGTGGAAGAGAAAGAGAGAAATCAAGATGTCACCCATAGTTTTAAAAGGTGTGCCCTGGTGAAAGTCACGCGAAATCACACGGAAGACATGTATAAAAGGATTTGACAGCTTAGCTCGGGGAGAGGGAGAAAGATGAATATTGGTGACAGTAATGATCTCGAACCCGGCGGTTGTGAGCTTGCAAAGACGAATTCGTTCTTTTTTTTTATTTAATTTTGTTGTCCTACACGAAGAACACTTCAGTTTCATGAATATTTTTAATTATCTTTACTTGTTTGGAAAAAAAATGTATTTTCTACTATTTTCAATTTCAATATCGTTTCATTATTATTTATAATCATCTTTATTTGTTTGTAAAAAATGTACTTTCTACTATTTTCAATTTCAATATCGTTTCATTATTATTTATAATCATCTTTATTTGTTTGTAAAAAATGTACTTTCTACTATTTTCAATTTCAATATCGTTTCATTATTATTTCTAATTATATTTATTTGTTTGTAAAAAATGTACTTTCTACTATTTTCAATTTCAATCTCGTTTCATTATTATTTATAATTATCTTTATTTGTTTGTAAAAAATGTACTTTCTACTATTTTCAATTTCAATATCGTTTCCTTATTATTTCTAATTATCTTTATTTGTTTGTAAAAAGGACTTTCTACTATTTTCAATTTCAATATCGTTTCATTATTATTTCTAATTATCTTTATTTGTTTGTAAAAAATGTACTTTATACTATTTTCAATTTCAATATCGTTTCCTTATTATTTCTAATTATCTTTATTTGTTTGTAAAAAATGTACTTTCTACTATTTTCAATTTCAATATCGTTTCATTATTATTTCTAATTATCTTTATTTGTTTGTAAAAAGGACTTTCTACTAGACTTACTAGTAATTGCCTGTATTTTTTAGATGAGGTGTTTTCATTGATTGAGATTGTCGGACTGACTTCCTCATCTGGGTTGTTATTGTCACAACGTTTCGGCAATTTTGCCTTCTGGCCTTTGTCAGATGTTTTGTATTGAACTGGGGAACCGTTTGTTAGGGGTCTCGAACCCAACACTATTATTATTACGGGGGTACCCTGTTCGGACTCCAGCTAGGCTTTGGAACATAGTTGCTTATTCTCTGTTTTGAATGTTACTTTTTCACTGCCTTCGTTCAGGATTGAACTCAGCACCTTTGGGTAACTGTAAACTTTGATACAACGTCTAGGACCCCTCGGCCATATGTCACAAGGACAATTCTTAGTTGGTTTTTGTTAATGTTAAACTTATGTTGTTATTCAAGGTTTTCTCTCTCTATCAGAGGTGTCCAAATTGCATTCAGCTCTATGCTTGGTTTGCTCAGTAGGTTGTTATGTCCGAGCATGTGAGCTGTTTCTTTAAGTTTTCTCACTTTCCAGTGGGTCTCTCTGTTTATTATTTTTATTTCATCCCATAGGGGGCGATGGTCCCCCCTCTCCATCCAGATATGGTTGGTTGGCTATACCCGACTTTTCCGTCTCCCCTTTAGTTACCGCTTTTCGGTGTTCTTCCACCCTTACTTTAAGGGGGCGACATGTTTCACCCTTGTAAGCCTTTCTGCAACTGCATGGGATGGAGTATATGCAGTTTTTGGTCATGTTCTCCTCCATGCGGGGCTTCGGCTTCACTCGTACCAGGTGTCGTCTGAGTGTTGACTCGCTCTTGAATACCGTCCTGATGTTGTAGGGGGCACATATTCTATGAATCTTTTCGGAGATGCCTCGTATGTATGGGAGGCAGACCGTTGGAGGTTCTAGGGTTTCATTCTCCTCCCTTATACTATTAACACGTCTAGTGGATAGTATGCTATCGGGGTAGTTGTTACGACGGAGGGTATTCTTCAACCTGACCATTTCTTGGTGGTATGTAATGGTGTCGCTACTTATTGTCTCTGCTCAATGTTGTAAGCAGCATGCGATTCCATGTTTGATACTGTATGGGTGATGGGAGGTAAAGTTAAGGTATTGTCCGGTGAAGGTAGGCTTGCGATATACGGATGTCTTAAACCCATGCTCTGTGCGTGATATGAGTATATCAAGGAAGGCCAGTTGGTTATCTTTTTCTTTCTCCATTGTGAACTGTATCGATGGTCTTATTGAGTTCACATGGTCTAGGAGAGCCTGGATGTCTTCCTGATTGGGCCAGAGTATGAAGGTGTCATCAACGTATCTTAGCCACATGGTGGGCTTTAAGGGAGCTGAACCTAAGACCATGTATTCGAAGTATTCCATGTATATGTTCGCCATCACTGGTGATAATGGCGAGCCCATAGCTAGCCCCTCCTCTTGCCGATATAGGTCAGTACTCATTCTGAAATAGGTTCTTTCTATGCAGAATGTCAGCATTTCCATTAGGTTTGGCAATGGTACACATGTGCGCTCTTCTATGGAGAGGTCCACAACTAGTTTGTCTTGAATTACTGCTAGTGCCTCACTAGTTGGGACTTTAGTGAACAGGCTAACCACATCTAGGCTTACCATTTGGGTTGTACTGATGGGTGCTCCCTTGATCAGTTCCGTGAAGTGGGCAGAATTCTTTACATGTGTTGCTGACTTGCCTGCTAATGGGTTTATTATATCCACAAGGTACCTGCTCAGTAGGTAGCATGCTGAGCCTTGGCAGCTCACTATGGATCTGAGTGGAATACCGTCTTTGTGTATCTTGGGGAGCCCGTACATATGTGGTAGCTTACTGTAATGCTGGACCAGCTGTCTATATCTCATCGGAGCGATGTGTTCCTTGTTTTTGGTAAGGATTTGTAATAGCTTCCTTCGGTTTTCAAAGTTGGGTCCTTCTTTATTTTACCATAGCTACCATCTGCGATTAGGCCTGCCATTTTTTCAGAGTACTCCGACATGTCCATCACCACAGTAGCATTGCCTTTGTCTGCTGGCAGAATTATTATACTGCTGTCACTCGGTAGGGTTCTTATAGCAAGCCTATCTTCCCGAGAGATGATTGATTTAGGAAGCTTGGCTTTCTCGAATACTTGTCTCACTTTCCATCTTATTTCATCACCTTGGGTTCATGGGATTCTCAAGACTATATCTTCCATGTTTGTTATGATAATTAAGAATGGAACGCGTTTGGTTGTTGTTGCGAAGTTGAGACCTTTATTTAGTACTGCTTCCTCTGAGTGACTTAGTTGGCGGCTGCTGAGGTTGATGACCGCTTTCACAGGTGAGGTGAGCGGTGTTTTGATGTTATATTCCTGTGGTCTTTGAGCTTTGTGAGCTTCTTGATTTGGCGTCCTTTGACCTTCTCATATTCTTGTCTGTACGATTTATCCAAATCTGATTGGATTCTCACCCTGTCTTCCTCTTGAGTCACTTTGACAAGGAACGATGTTAAGGTGTCGGAGATTTCGTTCCTTAGTTTTCGTTTATTCCAGCGGGTGTGTTGGATCCTTTTTCAAACGAGGGCATTCCCTGCCCTTTTCGCGACTCTACGTGTCTTCCTGGAATCCACTGTTGTTTGTAATGTCAATCCTGCTGGTATGAGTTTTAAGTTGTACGAGCCTTTTTCAAGTCTCACACAAAACACACAATCATATTTCAAGCTGTCATATACATACGCGCACACAAACATGCGCGCCCACGTCCACACATGTACACATATTCACGTTCGCGTACATACACTCACATTCACGTATATATACACACACGCTTACGTATACACATGCACTCACACACGCGAACACGAACACACACATGGACGACGTCACTTCCGCTTTCTAAGGAAATACACATGCGCAAAAGACACTCCAGAAGCGAGTATAAAACATGGAGACAAGCTGTTTCTAATCCTCTTTTTAGGACCATTCTCAATTTTCCTACAACATTTATTTCTCTTCCCACGCACGAACAAACAATAGTGACCCGAACTTGAGATGAAAACACATTTCCTATTCTTGCTACAACACCAGTCCTGCAACGAACATTGGTTACATACGCACGGACATGTTATAGCTAAAATGTTCATTTCTTTCAACAGCAAATAAACGACGTTTATCTTATCCATTACTTGAGTCTTTGTTTCCTTCAATTCCATTCGTTTCATTATTCTTTTGTAACGGAATTGGGGTATTTATATATCCTAGTCCCCTACAAAGTCTCTACATGTGTACAGGAAGGTTAGATGGTTAGCGAGTCTTGCCAGTTTCATATGACGCTTTTCTAGGTGTCGCCATTCAATCCTAATGTCGGGTCCGTACCGATTGGATAGTAATTGTCTGTATTTTTGAGATGAGGTGTTTTCATTGATTGAGATTGTCGGACAAACTTCCTCGTCTTGGTTGTTAATTTTCTGCGAACTTATTTTCCGGTCGCCAACTTTCATTTTAGTCTTTCACGCGTCAACCTCATCTCGCTTTAATGAACTCATTTTATAATCTTTTGTTGAAAGCAGATTGCCAAACAAAAAGTAAGTATTACTTGAGTTGCTTTTTAAAATAATTTTTACTGCAGACACGCGTTTTAATTATGTTTCGCTTTGATTTTGTTATAGAAATGAGTCAACATTGATTGTTTTTGTATATAAACGAAGTATAATAATTTTATAGAATTTTCTCCAATCTTTTTCTTTTAATTATTTTATTTATTTATTTTTTGCGAGTACTTTGAAAACAATTTTGATATTGGAAATGTCACAAATACGTTGTTTTGGTTATTATGTATTTAACCTAACGGCCCAAAACATGCACAAAAAGAAAAGAAAACTGTTTTAACACTTGGGTGGCTAAGTTAAAATCTACGTCTGCGCTACCTGAAACATCACACACACACACACACACGCACACACACACACACACACACACACACACACACACACACACACACACACAATCATATTACTGGATGTTAAGGAAAGTTTTAAATATTTACGAAAAAAAGGTTTTAATAAAAAAAATTACTGTGGAAAAGATCGGAGTCGCATGCATGGTTGAGCATATTTTTAGCAAATCATCAAGATGAGCAAATGATATTTGTTTAATAGAAGAAACTTTGAAAGAATACCACTGTTAGCATTCTCCTTCTATTGTTAACTTATTCTTGTGTCAAGTACACGATTGCCTTTCTTAGTATTATATGTCACAACGTGAAAAATTGATAACCGATTTCTTATTATTATATGTCACAACGTGAAAAATTAATAACCGATTTCTTAGTATTATATGTCACAACGTGAAAAATTAATAACCGATTTCTTATTATTATATGCCACAACGTGAAAAATTGATAACCAATTTCTTATTATTATATGTCACAACGTGAAAAATTAATAACCGATTTCTTATTATTATATGTCACAACGTAAAAAATTAATAACCGATTTCTTATTATTATATGTCACAACGTAAAAAATTAATAACCGATTTCTTATTATTATATGTCACAACGTGAAAAATTAATAACCGATTTCTTATTATTATATGTCACAACGTGAAAAATTGATAACCGATTTCTTATTATTATATGTCACAACGTGAAAAATTAATAACCGATTTCTTATTATTATATGTCACAACGTGAAAAATTGATAACCGATTTCTTATTATTATATGTCACAACGTGAAAAATTAATAACCGATTTCTTATTATTATATGTCACAACGTAAAAAATTAATAACCGATTTCTTATTATTATATGTCACAACGTGAAAAATTAATAACCAATTTCTTATTATTATATGTCACAACGTGAAAAATTGATAACCGATTTCTTATTATTATATGTCACAACGTGAAAAATTAATAACCGATTTCTTATTATTATATGTCACAACGTGAAAAATTAATAACCGATTTCTTATTATTATATGTCACAACGTGAAAAATTGATAACCGATTTCTTATTATTATATGTCACAACGTGAAAAATTAATAACCGATTTCTTATTATTATATGTCACAACGTGAAAAATTAATAACCGATTACTTATTATTATATGTCACAACGTGAAAAATTAATAACCGATTTCTAAAATATTTTAAAAAATTGATAAGTTCCTTCACTTAATTATTCATCAAAATTCAGAAAATGCAATAATTTTCATGAAATTTTCAGTATTTATTTATTAATAGATTCAATTTAATGGTGAAAGCTGATAGGCCACCCGATTATGAAAGCCGGTTGAATATAATTACTTTTATATTTTTCCGATTACTTTTGGGTTGTATTTGAAAGACCTTAAGTAAATCTCTAAAAGAAAAATTGTATTTTTTACAAGTAAGAAAAAAGTTACAATTAAAAATAATATCATGGAAGCTAAAAAAACAAAACAAAAAAAAACTCGAAAATTTATCTAAATTTGAAAGTTGATTGTAAAAATTCTTTGAAAGATAAATATGGGGTAAGACGAAAAGGGTGTGCAATCTTATGTTTTTTATTATTTTTAATTTTTATTTTTTTCCCCTCATCCTCCCTTTTTCCCCTTTCTTCCACCTTGGAATCTGCCATTAGCCAACACGTCCATGAAAATCCAGCATGTGCCAATGTGAATAAAATGGAGTGTTTTAGAATTTTTCACCTAGATAGCTCTCAAAATCACTTGTGGATTTTGGAGACGGTCTTCATTCTCTTACACAGACCTTCTCTCTGTAGACAGAAAGAATTCGTTCGGTTATTAGACGTATTTGGGGATATATTTTAACTCTCCCCTTTGACCTACTTATACATACATTTTATATAATTGTAAATATTTTATTTTGTTTGTATTCCCAACCATCCTTTATTTTTCTCTCCCTTGGTAAAAATTTACACACACACAATGCAAAAAATTTACACACACACATTAAGTCTGCTCTTGCGAGATATGTTTTTCTATAGATCATCAACTAACTCCTGATGAGTTTGTTGATGAAAAGCACCCCTCGGGTTTTGCCGGCTATTTTATTCAAAGTAATATATATACACATCTTACTCTGCGACATCACTGCAAATTGTCAGCTCAATACCTAAACTCAAATTGTATCACAGTTGAGCTTGACTGCACCCACATACGATACATGTCATCACACAATTTTTTGGTGAATAGCAAGTGAGATGTCCTCTCATTTCCTTTGCTACATTTCTACCTTATGTCATCACAAATAATGCAGTTAGGTATGGACCATGACTATGACACTGAATTTGATTTAGTAATTTTAAAAATATATAAAAAGTATGAGTTTTATAAATACATTTTTATCAATGAGAAATCAAAACTTTACACGTCTTTTTTATTTTTTTCATTTATATCATATAAAAACCAAGAGGCCTCCAAGATGTGTTGGACTGATCTCATTCTATTAATGAAGAAATGATCTGTTGAGCTATCCCCGGTTCTCTCCAAACTCTTCTAACGAACATCTCAGCAAGACTTGTTACCTTGATAGCTGGAAAATTGCTTCTGTGTTAACAATAATTAAAAATTCGGGTGAAAAACTAACATGCTAAATTCTCGTCCCATCAGTAGCCTCCTCCCCATCTTTGATAAAATTCTTGTGTTTTTAATCAATCAAGAAATATTCCACCATCTCATAAATGTTAAACTTGTTTCTGATTAACAGTATATAATCAGTCAAGCTCGTTCTCGGATATTTTAATTACCATATTTAAACACATGTCATGCACTAGATAAGACAGGGGAAGCGAGAGCAGTAATCCTTGCTATATCCAAAGCCTTTGACAAGTTCTGGTATGTAGGACTTATTATAAAATATAATCCTACATTATTACTGAACAATACTTTACATAATCATATTTAAACACATGTCATGCACTAGATAAGACAGGGGAAGCGAGAGCAGTAATCCTTGCTATATCCAAAGCCTTTGACAAGTTCTGGTATGTAGGACTTATTATAAAATATAATCCTACATTATTACTGAACAATACTTTACATAATCATATTTAAACACATGTCATGCACTAGATAAGACAGGGGAAGCGAGAGCAGTAATCCTTGCTATATCCAAAGCCTTTGACAAGTTCTGGTATGTAGGACTTATTATAAAATATAATCCTACATTATTACTGAACAATACTTTACATAATCATATTTAAACACATGTCATGCACTAGATAAGACAGGGGAAGCGAGAGCAGTAATCCTTGCTATATCCAAAGCCTTTGACAAGTTCTGGTATGTAGGACTTATTATAAAATATAATCCTACATTATTACTGAACAATACTTTACATAATCATATTTAAACACATGTCATGCACTAGATAAGACAGGGGAAGCGAGAGCAGTAATCCTTGCTATATCCAAAGCCTTTGACAAGTTCTGGTATGTAGGACTTATTATAAAATATAATCCTACATTATTACTGAACAATACTTTACATAATCATATTTAAACACATGTCATGCACTAGATAAGACAGGGGAAGCGAGAGCAGTAATCCTTGCTATATCCAAAGCCTTTGACAAGTTCTGGTATGTAGGACTTATTATAAAATATAATCCTACATTATTACTGAACAATACTTTACATAATCATATTTAAACACATGTCATGCACTAGATAAGACAGGGGAAGCGAGAGCAGTAATCCTTGCTATATCCAAAGCCTTTGACAAGTTCTGGTATGTAGGACTTATTATAAAATATAATCCTACATTATTACTGAACAATACTTTACATAATCATATTTAAACACATGTCATGCACTAGATAAGACAGGGGAAGCGAGAGCAGTAATCCTTGCTATATCCAAAGCCTTTGACAAGTTCTGGTATGTAGGACTTATTATAAAATATAATCCTACATTATTACTGAACAATACTTTACATAATCATATTTAAACACATGTCATGCACTAGATAAGACAGGGGAAGCGAGAGCAGTAATCCTTGCTATATCCAAAGCCTTTGACAAGTTCTGGTATGTAGGACTTATTATAAAATATAATCCTACATTATTACTGAACAATACTTTACATAATCATATTTAAACACATGTCATGCACTAGATAAGACAGGGGAAGCGAGAGCAGTAATCCTTGCTATATCCAAAGCCTTTGACAAGTTCTGGTATGTAGGACTTATTATAAAATATAATCCTACATTATTACTGAACAATACTTTACATAATCATATTTAAACACATGTCATGCACTAGATAAGACAGGGGAAGCGAGAGCAGTAATCCTTGCTATATCCAAAGCCTTTGACAAGTTCTGGTATGTAGGACTTATTATAAAATATAATCCTACATTATTACTGAACAATACTTTACATAATCATATTTAAACACATGTCATGCACTAGATAAGACAGGGGAAGCGAGAGCAGTAATCCTTGCTATATCCAAAGCCTTTGACAAGTTCTGGTATGTAGGACTTATTATAAAATATAATCCTACATTATTACTGAACAATACTTTACATAATCATATTTAAACACATGTCATGCACTAGATAAGACAGGGGAAGCGAGAGCAGTAATCCTTGCTATATCCAAAGCCTTTGACAAGTTCTGGTATGTAGGACTTATTATAAAATATAATCCTACATTATTACTGAACAATACTTTACATAATCATATTTAAACACATGTCATGCACTAGATAAGACAGGGGAAGCGAGAGCAGTAATCCTTGCTATATCCAAAGCCTTTGACAAGTTCTGGTATGTAGGACTTATTATAAAATATAATCCTACATTATTACTGAACAATACTTTACATAATCAGATTTTTCTTGGAAAAGAAAAAAAATGCAGGTTTTCTTCGATAGCGATACATCTAAAATGATAGTAATACACAAGTACCTCGGACTCATCCTTGAAATGATAAAACTGTTATTATATTTTCACCCTAAATAAGGCACAGTGCCACTTTTATGAAAGGGGTTATTATCAGGGACATAAGTTGCAGGGATACTATCTAGGGAGTTGAGTAGCAAAATGGTTGTTCACATTACACTTGAACTTCTGCATGTAAGTACAGTTGGGGAAGCAGGAACACCCAAAAGGGAATTCCAAAGTCCACCAGTTCTGAGGAAGAAACTATTAGAACAAAAGGCTTTCTTAAATCTAGGGATCTCTACTGTGTATGGGGCAGAATGTGCTGCTTGTGAGGTTTGTCAGTGATATTTATGTCAAAGTGGTACAAGGGTCTCATATTTGTATAACAGGCAGAAGAATGCAAATTTTCGTTGATAGGATCGATTTTGAAGCTTAGATGATAGTTCAGGACCTATCAATCAAGAATATTCCACCATCTGTGATAAAATCCTTGTGTTTTTAATCAATCAAGAAATATTCCACCATCTCATGAATGTTAAACTTGTTTCTGATCAAAATCAGGCAAGCTCGGTTAAAACTATTATTATTATTATTATTATTATTATTATTATTATTATTATTATATAGCACGTTTCTGCTTATTTAAGTTGGTTGTAGTTGAAACTTTGTTTATAATCAAACATCTGAGTGAGTCATGCTGTAAATAACTTATGAATGGCACTAAATGAATATAAACATTTTGTATATGTGTATAAGCAAATTGCTCAAACATTAAAAAATCTAAATCATCAATGTTAAATCACTCAACACATGAAATATTCATATTAAATTCGAAATAAAAACGAGTTTAATAGGAATATTTCTCCACATGAAAACACATTTAAATAAAAATGTTGAGTTCGTAAATTTAGGCTATTATTTCTTAGGTTTATAATAATGCATTAAAACAGCTTCGCTCAATAATCTATTTTTATACAGAATTGCAGTGCATTTAGAAAAATATATTTTAACTTTATTCAAAAGCTCCTGAGATATTGCAATTTTCCTTTGACATTATTTTATTGTCTAACATTTTTAAACCTTCCACTGAGTGGCAAAGAATTGCCAGATTTATTAAATGTCATCGAGAAGATCAATCAAAAATGTAGCAAATAAAACCGGATTATTCTACCAGTTTTTGCAGATCATCAATAAAGCATTTAATCTTCTCAGACATTAGAAATAATTTATTTTTGTTTTGTAATATAAAAAGTGTAAATTATATTAAAGACATTGTATTTCGTTTAGATTTCATTATTGAATGTTTAATGAAAATTTAATTAAATTTTAACTATAAAAAGAATTTATTTTAATAATGTGTAAGTAGTGCAAATTTCCCTTATTGTATTTTTAATTTAATCTATTATAAATTTAATGACTACTTAAAATTGAACATAACTTCAATTTTTTTCCTGTAGTCCACAATGCTAAAACATATTTCTAATTAAGATATTAAAATTACCATGTCTACATGTTAACGCCCTGAAAATTCTTTTGTGTAAAGGACATGTATAACATATAACATATTTTCCTGAAATGTATCTTTAATTTTTTTTAATTTTGCAGAATATCCAGCAATCAATACAAGACTACAAATAAAAATTACATAAAGGCCGAAAATAAAATAAATCGTATCCATGTGAAATATACTATTTTTTGTCTTTCATCCAAAAGCATTTTCTGATAATGTATTGAACAAACATTTTCCTGCCAACTGTGAATGAATTTCTTTTAAGTTCGCTTGAGTAGAAACCTAGCTAGAATACTTTTGGCAACTCTATATAACTAATGTATTTATGGGGGTATATGTCCAATCCATTAATATGTATTTAGTAAACGCAGAATTCCAGGCATAAAAAATATTATACAAAACCTCTGATTGTAAAACTGAAATTCTAGCTTGATTTTTATTGAATGCCCAGTTTTGTAGAATCATTGCTTATAATATAAAGAAAATGATTTATATTTGAGCGAATTCTGAGAATCTATATATATATATATACTTATTTATAGAGTTTTTTAATGTCATTTATATATTATGTACAAAACCATTGAATGCATCATAGTGTTCTGTTTCCACTGAGCTGCATAGATAGATCAGTCGTACTTGATTTTAAATACAATAATGTACAAGCTGGCATAAAGAGATTAATGCAAATCTGATTTAATGTATATTTATCAATTACAGTTAAAAAATAAGTAATGTGGACAATATATAATGTATAAACAAGAATTATTTTCACTAAAATATGGACAATATATAATTCACATCTTACTTCAATGATCTACCTTATTTCAAATACACACAAAATTTAACATCGTATGTTTTAGTTGTGATATTTTTAAATTAAAAACATTTTAACTGATAAGAGCATGAAATTGTGTTTTAGATTGGCTATGTTGCTGTGGAATTTATATTGTGATATTTAAGAATGCGAAACATTTTTAACTGATAAGGGAATGAAATAGTGTTTTAGATTGATCTTCTAGCTGTAGAATTTATATTGTGATATTTTAAAATTCAAAACATTTTTAACTGATAAGGGAATGAAAAAGTGTTTTAGGTTGGCATTGTTTCTTTAGAATTTATGTTGTGATATTTTAAATTTCGGAACATTTTTACTGATATGGACATGAAATAAGGTTTTAGATTGGCCCCGTTGCTGTAGAATATATATTGTGATATTTTAAAATTCGAAATATTTTAACTGGTAATGGCATGAAATATTGTTTTATATTGGCCATGTTGCTGTAGAATTTATATTGTGATATTTTTAAATTCCAAAAAATTGTTTACTGACAAGAACATGAAATAGTATTTTATATTGGCCATGTTTGTGTGGAATTTATATCTTTTAAAATTCGAAACATTTTTAAACTGGTAATGGCATGAAATAGTGTTTTATATTGGCCATGTTTGTGTGGAATTTATATCTTTTAAAATTCGAAACATTTTTAAACTGGTAATGGCATGAAATAGTGTTTTATATTGGCCATGTTTGTGTGGAATTTATATCTTTTAAAATTCGAAACATTTTTAAACTGGTAATGGCATGAAATAGTGTTTTATATTGGCCATGTTTGTGTAGAATTTATATAATATTTTAAAATTCGAAACATTTTAAAACTGGTAATCGCATGAAATAGTGTTTTATATTGGCCATATTTGTGTGGAATTTATATTGTGATATTTTTTTAATTCCAAAAGTTTTTTATTGACAAAAACATGATATAGTATTTTATATTGTCCATGTTGTTGTAGAATTTATATTGTGATATTTTTAAATTAAACAAATGTTTTACTGATAATAACATGAAATATTGTTTTATATTGGCCATGTGGATGTAGACTTTATATTGTGATATTTTTAAATTAAACAATGTTAACTGATAAGAGCATGAAGTAGCGTTTTACATTAATGTATATGCACAGTCATTCACACAAATCATATGAAAAACATGTGATATGTGAAAAAGAAAATATTTTTTGGACCGAAAGTGGAATTCCATCCACCGTCATTATTTTCAAGTTTTCATTTAACCGTAATTGCGTTAAAGTCTTTTTTTCAACTCTAAATAAAACGCGAGTCTCATTAAATTACCAAATGTTTTTTCACACAAACTCATTTATATCATGAAATTATGTAAATTGGAAATAGTTTGTCTTATGTTTATAAACCTGTATACACAACGAATTGTTATAATCTATGCCTGTGCATTTAAAATATTAAAGTTTTTCAGAATATTTACAAAATATACTTGATAAGATTCTATCTTTTAATTGTTTTCCATTTTGCAGATGATCATTGTATGAGGAAAACAAGTATCATTGGATCAATATGGAAATATTCTCCAATTATTTATGTAAACTGCTTGGAACAAAAGAAAACATTGTGAAAAATACGAAACTCTTATCAAATTACATTTATGGTGGTATATGAGACAACGTTTTACTGCTAACTTTACATGCATCTTTCGTTTTTAGCTGCATTATTCAGAAGAACACGAGCTCAAAATCTTGTTGCAAATTTATGTGCCTAATATACATATACTTGGATATAATTAATGCACTCAGAAAATATCTAATCTATAAAAATTAAAAAGATAATTCTGTTTCTCACTTAAACGTAAAACAAAAAATACAGGGAATTAAATTTTATACAAAACTTGAAAATATTTTTCTTTCCAAAATAAACTATAATAATAAACTAAAAAGTTACCATACTCCTGATGACTCACTTGAAATATCTCTGATAGAGGGGGAATTTTTGACATCTGACAGGATACCCATTTTCAGCTTTATCTTATTAGAAAATGTTAAAGAGAGAAAAACTATATTCTTGAGAAATCTATAGTTCTTTTACAGAAAAAGTATGTTGCGACATATCCTAACACATAATGTTGAGAAACCATACTCTTGTGAAATATGTGGCTCTTTTTTATTACAGAAAAACACATATCAGTGCATACTGGAGAAAAACCACATGCTTGTGAAATATGTGGCTCTTTGCAAGGAAAAAATGTCAAAAGACACGCGGACACATACTGGAGATAAACCACATTCTTGTGAAATATGTGGCTCTTCTTTTGCCAGGAAAGATTATATGGTGAAACACATGCGAACACATACAGGAGAGAAACCATATGCTTGTGAAATATGTGGCTCTTCTTTTGCAAGGAAAGATTCTATGTTACAACACATGCAGAGACATAGTGGAGAGAACCCACATTCTTGTGAAATATGTGGTTCTTCTTTTGCCAGGAAAGATTCTCTATTGAAACACATGCGAACACATACTGGCGAAAAACCATATTCTTGTGAAATATGTGGCTCTATTTTTGCAAGGAAAGATTCTATGCTGCAACACATGCAGAGACATACTGGAGAGAAACCATATGCTTGTGAAATATGTGGCTCCTGTTTTGCAAGGAAAGATTCGATGTTCAAACACATTCGAACACATACTGGAGAGAAACCACATGCTTGTAAAATATGTGGCTCTTTTTTTACACAGAGGCAAGATATGATACGGCATATGCGAACACATACTGGAGAGAAACCATATACGTGTGAAGTGTGTGACTCTTCTTTTTCAGAAAGACGCCATTTGTTGCAACACATACGAATGCATACTGGAGAGAAACCATATGCTTGTGAAATATGTGGTTCTTCTTTTGCAAGGAAAGATTATATGTTGAAACACATGCGAACACACACTGGAGAAAAACCATATTCTTGTGAAATATGTGGCTCTTCTTTTACACAGAAGCAAGATATGACACAACATATGCGAACACATACTGGAGAGAAACCATATTCTTGTGAAGTGTGTGGTTCTTCTTTTACACAGAAACATAGTAAACTGCGACACATGCGAACCCATACTGGAGAGTAGGCTTGGATCAAATACTGACTTTTAACAATTGAAATACAAATAATTTCGTTTAGGTTACCAGAAAAACAACTACAAATACTTTTATTCCTAAGTCTAAAAATACAAATACTTTTATTCCTAAGTCTAAAGTTACAAATACTTTTATTCCTCAATCTCAAAATACAAATAAAAATACAATAACTGATTTAAACAAAAAACAAATATAAGTACTTTTTTTTCAAAGTAATAAAGAAATCTGAAAATTTGCAAAAAAAAAGAAGAAAAAAAAAGAAATATTTCCTTCCAAATTTGACATCTGCATTACATTCTATATCATGTCCTCATTGCATTTTATTATTATTAGAGCTCTGAAAGTTTCCTTCCTTCTCTCTCTCTCTCTCTCTCTCTCTCTCTCTCTCAAATATAAGTACAAATATAAAATAATATTTTCCTGGATGCCATAATAAATATACAAATACAAATTACTTTTTCTTGTGATGTTAAAATACGATTACATTAAAATTGTATTTAAATACAATTAAAATACAAGTACAATTGAATTTGATCCAACCCTACTGGAGAGAAACAATATTCTTGTGAATTATGTGGCTCTTTTTTTGCAGAGAAACACAATATGTTGCAGCACATGCTGAAGCATACTGGATACAAACCATTTTCTTGTGAAGTGTGTGTTCTTCTTTTACACAGAAACAACAGCTTTCCATGACAAGAAGGTTGAAGAATGGGCCAACCAAGAACGGGCTAAGTATTTTCTGGACGAATATAACCAAGACTATATTGATAAGGAAGGGTCTATAAGCTGGCTAAAGGATGGACCGCTCCACTATGACCAGGAGAAGTTTATAATAGCTGCCCAAGATCAAGGCTTGATGACCAATGCGTTTAAAAAGATGAGTGGTCTCAGCAAAGACAACAAATGCAGGTTCTGCCACACAGACGTAGAGAGTGTGAGCCACCTGATTTCTAGCTGTAATGTTCTGCTAGGGGACGGCTACTATACAATGCGACACAATGAAGTATGCAAATATCTCCACTGGACGATCTGCAATAAGTTAAATATCGAATGCAGCAAGAAGTCATGGGAACATATACCCGACAAAACGGTCGGAAACAAGTCATATACCATCCACTATGAATATGGAATCCCTACAGCCACGTACCTAGAAAACGGAGCTATAAAACCCGACATTGTAATATGGGGCAAGAAGGAGAAGGAAGCAACCATGGTGGAAGTTAGTGTCCCGAATGATGCTGGGTTAAACAGAGCTGAGAGGGAAAAGATTACCAAATACCAGGGTCTTATGTATGACATGAAGAGAAACTGGAACCTTAAGAAGATCTCTATCATTCCAGTAATTATAGGAGCAACCGGACTTATGAAAAAGAATTTTACAAACTATCTTACAAATATACCAGGTAAGCCAAGTGCAAAGGAGATTCAAACAATTGCACTTAACGGGACGATTAGAATCTTAAAAAGATCTCTCGGTTGGAGTGTCTAAAATAGCAGGTGTATGTTTGGCATCTGGTAGGATGCCCCACCCCTGGCTTAAACAAAATGATAAGAAAAATGAAACAAAGAGAGAAACCATATTCTTGTGGAGTATGTGGCTTTCTTTTAATCAGAAACAAAATATTTTACGACACATGAAAACACATACTGGCCAGAGATTATATCCTTGTGAAGTATGTGGTTCTTCTTTTGCCAACAAAAGATCATATGTTGAAACATGAAACAAAATAAAAACACATACTGGCAGGTCGGCACCCAGGATAAAAAGGGCCCTTCAACCCGTTCATATGCCAGGCGGGAAGATGCAAACAATGGTGTAAACCTTCCGAACTCTGGAAGTGGCTCTCCAACCATGACAGAGGATAACCAGGGTCAGCCATCAGGCCTTGATAACAGAGGTCCTCGCCCCCAAACATCAAATTCAGCAACAAGAAGAAAGAAAAATACAAGAGACTTAAAAGCTCAGCCGTGGTCTGTTGCAGAAAAGAAGGTGCTACTGTTTTGCTACCAGTACTCGAAGTTCGAAAAGTGGAGCAAAACATCTACTGACATTCTTACCGAGAAAATAAAAGATACTAACCTACCTGAAGAGAAAAAATCTACACCTATTGCCCGCCTGCGATCACTTATTTCACAGATAGGAAACTATGTATCAGAAGAAGAGCAAAATGAAATTAAGACTGCAGCTCCAAATGAGGCAGAAAAAGACTACATTCCTATTATGAAAGAGGAGAACATTCGAAGAATGGAGTCAAGATGGACCTGGGAAGAAAAGTGGATACTGGTGTGGGCAATGGAATATGCTCAGGCAAAATATTCCAAACAAAAACAAAGGACAGAGACTTGGAGGGAAATATTCTTCCATTTCTGTCCAGGCAAACGGAATGTCCCATCTCCAAAAATTAGGTCACAAAGATATAATAGCCTAAAGGTGATGAATGAGGGAGAAATAAGACATCTAAAAACAGAAGTCGCATCCCTCATTAAAACAAACCAGAACCCACTTCAAAACCCCATAGAAATACCACCCAATAACCTACCCATATCTACGAATGAAAATGAAAGAACCACAAATAGTCCCACACTGGACCTAGATTCTTCAGCACCAATGCTAACAGGTGAAATACCACAAACACCAGCAACACTCCCTCAGGAAATGCCCGAGGTGGATGATGACCAGTTAGTCTTGGAAGAAGAACTATGTAAGACCATTTAGGAGGTCCAACGGATGGGACTTCAAGAAAGACAAATGCTGCCTAAAATAACAACAACGAGAGCAACAAAGGTAGCAATAAAAAGGGTTAATGTTGCTCTCAAGAGACTAGTGCCATATAGCACAACCCTGACTGAGTTAAATCAGGTGTCTTATGCCTCAGGACTCTACATTCTAAGGAAAGTAATGCCAACATTCCAAGAACAACGGGAACCAGAGGCAAAAGAGAAAATACCACGCTGGAAACAAAAGATCCAAAACCAGCTAAACCTGTGCCGAAGGGAATTGTCCAAGATTAAACAATTCCTCGCCGCCCCTGCTGTACAGGGACGACTGAAGAACATCATCGGCAAACTCAGCAGGAAATATGGTACAAAAGCAGGACAGCTACAAAACGTAGCTAGAGAATTAGAAGGAAAAATCCCAGCACTTTCCAAACGCATTAAGAAAAGAGAAAGCAAGAATAGGGCAAAGCATGAAAACAAAACATTTAAGCAGAATGCTCGGTTATTTTACCGTAACCTAATAATGGACACTATAACGGTGAATAACCCGCCCAAAATACAAGAGCTGGAGGATTATTGAAGGCCTCTCTTTGAGAACGAGATCACCCATAACAAAGAGGCTCAATGGATCCATATCATTGAGAGGAGCCTAGAAAATAAGCCAGAGATGCCGGAGCAAAAGATAACAGCTGGCACTATAAAAACGAAGCTAAATGGTGTCTCAAATTACAAAAAGCCTGGCATAGACAACCTCCCCAATTTCTGGCTGAAACAACTAACATCAACTAACATCATTACATGGGTATTATAGCAGTTGTTTCAACAGAATATTGAGCGAAGAAGAAACCACACCAGAATGGCTATTAAGAGGAGATACAACCCTCATAGCAAAGACAAAAGAAACGCAACGCCCTAATAAATACAGGCCCATTTGCTGTCTCACTACCACCTACAAACTCTTCACTGGCCTTGTTGCGGACAGTATATACCAACACCTCTCCTGCGCCACATATCTTGAAAAAGAACAAGCAGGCTGTAGGAGGGACTGTCTAGGTTCCAAAGACCAGCTCTTAACAAATAAAACTATCTTGGAAGACTGTAGGAAGAGACAGCGAAATTTAAGTATGGCTTGGATTGATTATCAGAAGGCTTATGACAGCGTACCACACACGTGGCTTCTACGCTGTCTAGAGCTATATAAGATACACCCGATAATCAAACAGGCCATAGCTACACAAATGAAAATGTGGCAAACAAACATGACATTAAGCCACACAAAAAAAATATAAGGGTCACGGACGTAAACATCAGGCGAGGAATCTTCCAAGGAGATAGTTTATCCCCTTTACTCTTCTGCTTGGCAATAGATCCGTTAAGCAAACTTTTAAACAAAAACAAATGTGCTAACAATCTAAGCCAGGACCGCCGACAAGACCCAAACAAACGAATTAATCACCTGCTCTTCATGGATGACCTCAAGCTGTATGCCAGTTCTGATGCCGACTTAAATGAACTCTTACAAGTCGTACATAACTTCTCCAGAGATATTGGCATGAAATTTGGACTGGACAAATGTGCCAAGTGCTCCATCAAATCTGGGAAGAAGATCGAAACTGAAAATATACAGCTTGATGAATATACCACCATCAAGGACCTAGAAGGGCAGGAAGGATACAAATACCTTGGCATAGAAGAGAATGATACCATCCAGCATGCCAATATGAGAAAAAAAAATTGGAAGTGAGTACATACGCCGAGTCAAGAAGATATGCAAAACAGAACTCACAGGCAGAAACAAAATAACTGCCATTAACCAACTAGCCATGCCAGTGGTAACATACAGTTTTGGTATTGTCGACTGGCCACAAAAAGACATAGATAGACTAGACACTAAGACACGTAAAATGCTGACAATGTATAAAGTAATATACAGAAACCAGTGTCTGTCTAGAATGTATCTGCCCAGATGGAAAGGAGGTATGGGGCTCTCGGAGATTGACCATCAACATCGTGCAACTATTGTGAGCACCGGACAATATCTGATGAGCTCTAAAAACCCAACTCTCAAGATAGTACACCAACATCAGGAATCAAGAGCCAGTAGAACAACATCCATCACAAAACTGGGCAAACATTTTGGGAAAGACTGTCTTACAAGTGAGACAGAAACAGAAAAGATACCTGAGACTGAAATGGCCAGAAAAAGTCGCCAGAAATACTTTAAAGCTTTCCATGACAAGAAAGTTGAAGAATGGGCCAACCAAGAACGGGCCAAGTATTTTCTGGACGAATATAACCAAGACTATATTGATAAGGAAGGGTCTATAAGCTGGCTGAAGGATGGATCGCTCCACTATGACCAGGAGAAGTTTATAATAGCTGCCCAAGATCAAGGCTTGATGACCAATGCGTTTAAAAAAGATGAGTGGTCTCAGCAAAGACAACAAATGCAGGTTCTGCCACACAGAAGTAGAGAGTGTGAGCCACCTGATTTCTAGCTGTAAGGTTCTGCTAGGGGACGGCTACTATACAATGCGACACAATGAAGTATGCAAATATCTCCACTGGACGATCTGCAATAAGTTAAATATCGAATGCAGCAAGAAGTCATGGGAACATATACCCGAAAGAACAGTCGGAAACAAGTCATATACCATCCACTATGACTATGCAATCCCTACGGCCACGTACCTAGAAAACGGAGCTATAAAACCCGACATTGTAATATGGGACAAGAAGGAGAAGGAAGCAACCTTGGTGGAAGTTAGTGTCCCGAATGATGCTGGGTTAAACAGAGCTGAGAGGGAAAAGATTACCAAATACCAGGGTCTTATGTATGACATGAAAAGAAACTGGAGCCTTAAGAAGAGCTCTATCATTCCAGTAATTATAGGAGCAACCGGACTTATGAAAAAGAATTTTACAAACTATCTTACAAATATACCAGGTAAACCAAGTGCAAAGGAGATTCAAACAATTGCACTTAAAGAGACGATTAGAATCTTAAAAAGATCTCTCGGTTGGAGTGTCTAAAATAGCAGGTGTATGTTTGGCATCTGGTAGGATGCCCCATCCCTGGCTTAAACAAAATGATAAGAAAAATGAAAAAATAGGGAGATAACTCATATATAAGAAGTAATGATACAACAAATATGAACAGATACTTGGAAAAACAATACTCTTAGTTATGTTACTCTGCTTTTAAATATTATTTTGTGTATTACATATAAACAACATGTGATCCATCATACCGGTCCATATATTCGATGGAAACTATATTGCTAGGAAGACTTTCGGCTCTTTTTAACAAGTAATTGAATCGCATTCATATCATAAACTATATTGTTGTTAGATGTGTATGTTTTGTTTTTCAATGGAAGTCCGATATTTTGCAGAATAATAAAATTCGGATATATATCTAAGGCTTTTGACAGGGTTATAGCATGATGGTCTCCTCAGGAAGATTAGATCATATGGTATCACTGGTAGAATACTTAACATAATTAAATCCTTCTTAGATAAGAGAAAAACCAGGTTGTTCTCGACGGTCGTACATCTAAACAATATGATATAAATATCCTTGGACCTCTACTGTTCCTGATATTCATAAATGACCTCCCGACAAAATTTCCTCTGAGATGGGTATATATACTGATGACACCACACTCAATAACAGACACGACAGGAAAACAAATGAACACATATCTAAAGAAATGGCAAAAACACTAGGCGATGACCTCCAATCTGTAGTGGAATGGGGACGAAAATGAATGGTCACGTTCAATGCCGCCAAGGCAAAACTAGTTTCATTCAATAATTACAAAAAACCTTTTCTACCACCTAAAGCAATGGCCAGTGACTCCCTATCTGAGAGTACGTCTTTCAAGGTCCTTTGTCTAACGTTCACAGGAAACATGAGTTGGAACTCAGTTGAGGGCATTGCCAGGGCCGCTGCAAGGAAGGTGGGCTCTCCCTACCGTGCTAGAAAACTACTAACACCCGAAAGTATCCTGTACATCTATAAGGCAACCATTCGCCCATGTATGGAGTATTGCTGTCATATTTAGGCAGGTGCATCGGCTACTAGTCTCTCGTTCCTTGACAAGGTTCAAAAGAGAGTCGCTAATTTGATAGGCCCTGAACTGGCATCTAAGCTTCAGCCTCTGTCCCATCGACGAAACGTTGCATCCCTCTGCCTGTTCTACAAGTATTATAATGGTGAATGCTCTGACGAACTGCAAGCACTTGTGCCCCCACGACGTGAACCCCCTCGACAGACCCGACAGGCTGCATAATCCCACCACCACACTGTAGAAATCCCTAGATGTAAAAGATCTTTCTACTCCAGTAGTTTCTTCCCCACAACTGCTAGACTTTGGAATTCCATTCCAGGTCCCTGCTTCCCCAACTGTACTGACGTGCAGAAGTTGAAGTGCAACGTGAACCAACCTCTTGCTGCCCAAATCCCTACATAGTACCCCAGTAGTTGTTTCCCATGTTAGTAGCCCCCTACACCAAAGTGGCAATGTGCCTTGTATGGGGTGAAAATGTAATTTAAAAAAAAAGTATAACATAATGAACCAGAAATCGAGAGATTCAACTGATTAATTTCTAACATAATTGGATATTTACAGAAATGTTGCGAAATATATTATTTATGTAGAGTGTTTTTCTTAGTGTTTTGTAAACAACACTTTTCAATAAACGATCGCAGACATACTGTCTCTCGAGTAATATCTGTTTTTAAAATGAGTTAATTCTCAATGATTATTCGTTTTTTTTCTTTTAGGCATTTAAATATATTAAATTGTAATTTTTAATGTAGGTTGCGTTTCTATTTTTGTTTGGAAACCTTATAATAATCGAGTGTCGGTCTTGTTCACTTATTTTTAATAAGTTTTTCTCTACAAAAATGCGATTTAAATTTAAATTTATAAAATAATGCATTTAATGTTTTAAAATACAAAAACATTGAGACTTCCAAGAAACAGGCATTATATATTATTATGTATCATATAAACATTTGAATTTATTCATTCTCTATTTAAATATTTTTTAAAATATTTGTGATTAAATTTGTGTAATCGTTCCTTTGTTTATATTTGTTGGTTACAGAAAAAGGAAAAAAATTGATCATTGCAATTTTTCGTTTGTTCATTAAAAGTTTTTTAAAATTAATTAAAGATTTCATATTTGATGCATAAAAATGAAATAAACGTAGAAGGATTTCTCCACTCACCAAAGACAATAAAGAGGAGCATTCACAACTCCTAATACTACATTTGTTTATTAAAATATTTTGTTAAAGAGAAATCACTGATCTTGAGCACGTAGTACAATGGGGAAAGGAGTGGCTGGTTACTTTTAATGCATCTAAAACCAAGCTTCTCTCTTTACATCATCAACATTCTAATCCACATTTGGCATCAATTGAAATGAATGGCTCTCGTCTTCAGGAGGCCTCAAGTTTTGACAAGCTTCTGGGCTTGACCATTACTCCTGAACTTAAATGGAACACGTACATCAAATCTGTGTCCAAGGCCGCTGGAAAAAATGGTGGGATCTTTCTATCGATCCGGTAAATATCTCACTGCTGATGCTATTCTCTATCTATATAAGAGCCAGGTACGTCCAAGGATGGAATATTGTTGCCACATCTGGGCAGGAGCTGCTAGAAAGGACTTGTCCTGCCTTGATACAGTTCAAAATAGACTTCGTAGCCTCGTAGGAGATGTCCTTTTCTCCTTCTTTGCAACCTCTATCTCACAGAAGAGATGTTGCGAGTTTGTCTCTGATGTATCGTTATTTTCATGGAAAGTGTTTGACTGAGCTTCAATCTATGGTCCCCCCTCGCCAAACTTTCACAAGAAACACTCGTCTAGCTGTAAACACTATCAATAATTCCCCCCACTCTTTATCTGTACCTAAACCTAAACGTAGATTCCATGAACAAAGTTTCTTTCTTAGAACTGCACAGCTGTGGAATTGTCTTCCGTTTTCCTGCTTTCCGGCTGACTACAATATGGTTGTGTTCAAGTCTAAAGTAAATAAGTTCTTGAGCCGTTCCATATAAGTTATCAAATTTACCAAATTTTCATTACTAATGATTACTATATTGTCCAATTTCTACTGTACACTCTTTAACTCTTTATCCTTGAGTGGCCTCTGGGCCTTGATAAGGTGGTGATGCCTATGTAAAAATAAAAATCACCCAAATTTAAATGAATCAGTACATTTGTTTATAAAAATATTTTATTTAAAAAATCACCTAAATTTAAACAAAACACTATATTTCTTTATTAAGGAATTAATGTTTTTGGCCATTTTTTATATTTGTCACCTGAAGCATCAAGCTTCAGATCAATATTTGTTTCGGCACGTTCCAATGTGTCTGTCAGAAGTTTTTGGTAGGCATACACACACACACACCCGCACATACACACATTTTTTTTTTAAATAGTAGACTAGCCATCGTCTCCGGTGTTGCCTGGGTGTGTGAAGTAAAGAAGGCCGAAAAAAAAAAAGGTATGCAAGCTGGGTAGAGAGATGTATTTAAAAAAGTGGTAGTAGACAGGCAGGCTCGAACCCATAATGCGCGGGTGAAAAAAATGTGACGGAAAAGATAATGCACAGGAGGAAAAGATAATGTACAGGAGGAAAAGATAATGCGCGGGAAGAAAAGATAATGCACAGGAGGAAAAGATAATGCGCGGGAAGAAAAAAGGTGACAAAAATGTGACGTCTTTACCATTGCGTCCATGTCAAAACAAAAACCAGAAGTATCGAATGTCAAAATTAAGGCAAGTCAATCGAAAGGAGATGATGACTTGCAAAAATATAGATGGGAAGAGCGACCCCTCATTGTAAAAAACTGGTGAATGGAGGGGGAGGGAATTAATGTTTTTGTCCTATTTTTTATATTTGTCGTACGAAGGATTGAGCTTCAGAACGACACTGGTTTCATCACGTTCTGACGCAAGTTTTTGCGAGGCATACACACACACACACACACACACACACACACACACACACACACATTTTGCCATTCAGATATTAGACTTGCCCAGGTGTATCGAGTAAAAAATAAAATCAAAACAACAGAGTGGTGTTAAAAAAAAGTGGTAGTATGTAGGTAGGATCGAACCCATAATACGAAGGAGAAAAACCCGGAAGTCTTAGCCGATGTCTCCATCGCGCAACCGGAAGTACACATGTGCAAGCAGTTTCGTCTGTTTTATTTACTTATTCTTTCATTTTTAATAATTCATTTTTAAATAATTTTTATTTAATTTAAATGAATTTAATTCATTTCTTTTTCATTTTTTTCTGTGCGTGGGTGAATTTTATTTTTAATGAAATAATTTTTCCAGTTTCTTCGAGGATAATTAATACACAACTTTTTTCACGCTCGTGTTTATCTTAATGTTAATTTCATTCATTTCCAAATTGTCCAAAGCAATAAATTTTCTTTAACCTCAAGTTCATTTTCTTTCCTTTTTTTTGTAATTATTCTGTACTTTCACCTTACAATTCATTAAAAAGATATAGTAAAACTTGAATTTAACTTGAAAATACTATTGCCAAAAAGGTGTGGGTCGTAAAGTGCAGAAGCACAAAAAAATTTTTTTAAATCAACGCACACTAAATAAAGAAGGGAAATGAACTAAATTCATTTAAGTTAAAGAAATATTTAAATAAAATAAAAAAATAAAATGAAAGAATAAGTAAATAAAACAGACGAAACTGCTTGCGCATGCATACTTCTACTACAAGGGAGCGTCGTTAAAGTGTCTTTATGCAAAACATGCGTGTGTACAGGGTTAGGTGTGTCAGAAACCGATTTTAAGAATGCGTGAAAAAAATTGAATAATTCGACATCTTATTTTTACAAGCTTATAACTACGTGAAAAATGTAATTCAAACGCTATTTTATTTTCACTTAAAGGAACAAAGACCACATTTTAAAAATAACAGGTTTAATAGCAAATTATGCGATATTTGTTTGTTAAATCGGTTTTCTTTAAAAAAAAAAAAAGCTGCTTCCCAGGTCGGTAGTACTTCGTGAACAGTAGTCTGAATTGTCGGAAACTTTCTGTCTCTACGTCTATCCTTGTGGCCATGTCACTAGTAAGGGTGCTGGAGGTAAACGTTTTCATCTGGGCTGACGTTAACCGCCTGATACTCAGGGACCAGAACATCGGTATAACCATTAAGGAGGCTGTCCTATCAGCAGGTACAAACTACTAGGGCTTCTGTATTGCCATTTGGTGAAGGATTCTGGACCATGCAGTTGTCTCTGGTGGGGCCTCTCGATGACATACTAGTAAGTAATTGTTACGGCTTTACCTTAACATGTGCTACAAAAAAATCCCGTCTTTCCTCTCTTACTTTCCCTCCCTGCTCTGCCCTAACCTGTTCTACAAATCCCAAAATCCTCAACATGAAATATATCAAAAAAGAAAAAAAAAACGAATAAACTTAGAACCCCATCCTTCAACGTAGACACCTACTACCATGTCTCCTTCTCCAACGTCAGGGGTATACGTTCTAACCTTCCAGAGGTTAAAACCCAATTACAGGAGACGAAACCTGACATATTCTTTCTAAGCGAAACTGGAATAGGGCCGACCATCTCCATAGATCAATTCATAATTAAAGGATACTTTAACTTAACATCTAAATCTTACCCCCAAGATCGCCACGCCGCCACGGGCATGAAATCTGTGCCTACATTAAAGATGTCTTCCCGTGTGGCAGGGATATCTCCAGAGAAGACCCTAATCTACCTTATATGTGCTTCCGGGTTGCACTTGCTTACACCACCGCATTTATATTTGACCTCTATCGCCCCCACAACACTGGAGTTGCTGTCTTTAAGAGTATATCAGAGAAAATTGACCACATCCTGTCTGCTCATCCCTCGGCTAACATTCACATTTGACGTGACTTCAATGTCCATAATGTGGAATGGCTGACCCACTCAAAAAAGACTGATGATGAGGGGAGGTTCTGTTATGATTTTGTCATTGCCTATGACCTCACTGAGATTGTTCACGAGCCCACCCATGTGCCTGATACTACCGGTCAGTACGCAAGACTTCTAGACCTTTTTATGTCCACTTCCTCTATGCTCATGTTCCGTTCTATCTCCTCTGGGATCCTTCGACCACTGCGTTATATCAGTTAAGATAAAAATGAAATATAATAAATCTACAGACGTACCTCTCCACCGTACTGAATACCGATACTCTATGGCGGACTGGGCTAGCTTCCATACATTCATATCTGATCTACCTCTCTATTCCATGTTTAAAAAGGATGTGTCCTCTATAGTATCAGACCTGACCGAATGGTTAATTTTGGCATAGGCCAATTCATACCATCCAAAAAAATCCAACAAAACCCTTACAGCTAGCCATGGTTCTCCCCTGAACGTGCTGCTACCATCACGCACAGAAATCACTTTTTTCCATAGTTACCAACGTAACAGATGCACTGAAACTAAAACTACTTTCAGGACCGCCAGCAAGAGTAATAAAAAATGCAAGAGAGCTATATGCTCAGTCTGTTAAATCCAAAGTAGCTGAGCAGCGGCTTGATTCCCACCAGTTCTGGCAAATAGCAAATAGGATCCTGAACAGAAACGTGCGTTCTATCCCAACCATTATCAATGGACCAGAGGTCATCTAGACATCATCCGACAAGGCCAAACTATTTGCCAAGAACTTTGCGGCAAATTCTACCTTGTGCGACGAAGGCAATCAACTCCGCATATTCTCTCCTAACACGGTATGCAACATTCAAATATCTGTGCTTGAGGTCGCCAAGCTAATCAAGAACCTTGACTCCAGTAAAGCAACTGGTCCTGACGGTATTCCAATTATAGTGTTAAAAAAAATTACAACCAGAACTTGCCCCCATACTTACAAAACAGTTTAAGCGTTGCCTTAAGGAGAAGTGCTTCCTAACACCCTGGAAAACCTCATCAATATGCCCTGTATTTAAGAATTCAGGTGATAAGTCACCTCCCTCTCAGTACAGACCAATAAGTCTCCTGTGTGTCATGAGTAAGTCACCTCCCTCTCAGTACAGACCAATAAGTCTCCTGTGTGTCATGAGTAAGTCACCTCCCTCTCAGTACAGACCAATAAGTCTCCTGTGTGTCATGAGTAAGTCACCTCCCTCTCAGTACAGACCAATAAGTCCCCTGTATGTCATGGGTAAGTCACCTCCCTCTCAGTACAGACCAATAAGTCTCCTGTGTGTCATGAGTAAGTCACCTCCCTCTCAGTACAGACCAATAAGTCTCCTGTGTGTCATGAGTAAGTCACCTCCCTCTCAGTACAGACCAATAAGTCCCCTGTATGTCATGGGTAAGTCACCTCCCTCTCAGTACAGACCAATAAGTCTCCTGTGTGTCATGAGTAAGTCACCTCCCTCTCAGTACAGACCAATAAGTCTCCTGTGTGTCATGAGTAAGTCACCTCCCTCTCAGTACAGACCAATAAGTCTCCTGTATGTCATGAGTAAGTCACCTCCCTCTCAGTACAGACCAATAAGTCTCCTGTGTGTCATGAGTAAGTCACCTCCCTCTCAGTACAGACCAATAAGTCTCCTGTGTGTCATGAGTAAGTCACCTCCCTCTCAGTACAGACCAATAAGTCTCCTGTGTGTCATGAGTAAGTCACCTCCCTCTCAGTACAGACCAATAAGTCCCCTGTATGTCATGGGTAAGTCACCTCCCTCTCAGTACAGACCAATAAGTCTCCTGTGTGTCATGAGTAAGTCACCTCCCTCTCAGTACAGACCAATAAGTCTCCTGTGTGTCATGAGTAAGTCACCTCCCTCTCAGTACAGACCAATAAGTCTCCTGTATGTCATGAGTAAGTCACCTCCCTCTCAGTACAGACCAATAAGTCTCCTGTGTGTCATGAGTAAGTCACCTCCCTCTCAGTACAGACCAATAAGTCTCCTGTGTATCATGAGTAAGTCACCTCCATCTCAGTACAGACCAATAAGTCTCCTGTATGTCATGAGTAAGTCACCTCCCTCTCAGTACAGACCAATAAGTCTCCTGTGTATCATGAGTAAGTTGTTGGAATCCACAATAAATAGAGAAGTACTCAACCCCCTCAGCAGAAATAACTTTCTTAGCGACACGCAATATGGTTTCTGTTATGCTATATCTACAGCAGACGTGCTAACAGTTATATCTCATAGGATTAGCGAATCTCTCGACAAAGGCTTCATTTCTAGGGCATTTGCTCTTGACATATCCAAGGCCTTCGATAAGGTTTGGCATAAAGGCCTACTACACAAGATTTCCAGCTACGGTATAACTGGAAATGTTTTCTCGATCATTAAATCATTTCTCTCTGATAGGCTCATAAGAGTAGTGGTTGATGGGCAGAAATCAGAGGCCCACAGTATTAATGCTGGGGTCCCCCATGGGGCCATACTGGGCCTAACTCTCTTCCTGATCTACATCAATGATCTCCGAAACACATACTAAAATCTTTCGTTGATATCTATGCTGATGACACGACCATCTATGGCAACACATCAAAGGCTGTAAATGACAAAGTTCTCTCTGATCCTCTCTCCTCTGATCTTGAGCGCGTGGTTCAGTGGGGGAAGATGTGGCTAGTTACCTTTAATGCATCTAAAACCGATCTCCTATCTCTACATCATAAACGCTCTGATCCACATCTGGCATCAATTGAAATGGATGGCTCTCGTCTAGGGGAGGCCCCATGTTTTGATAAACTTCTGGGTTTGACCTTTACTCCTGATCTTAAATGGAACACATACATCAAGTCTGTGGCCAAGGTCGCTGGGAAAATGGTGGGATCCTTCTACCGCTCCAGAAGATATCTCACTAATGATGCAATTCTCTATCTATATAAAAGCAAAGTACGTCCAAGGATGGAGTACTGCTGCCACATCTGGGCAGGAGCTACTAAAAACAGCCTATCCTGCCTTGACAGAGTACAAAATTGACTTCGTGGCTTGGTGGGAGATGCCCTCTTCTCTTCCCTGCAACCTCTTTCCCACAGAAGAGACGTAGCGAGCCTATCTTTGTTCTATCGTTATTTCCATGGCAAGTGCTCATCTGAGCTCCATTCTCGGGTCCCCCCTCGTCAATCTTTTTTCTAAAAACACCCGACTAGCTGAAACCACCGTCAATAATTCCCCTCACTCCTTACCTGTGCCTCAATCAAAACGTAGATTCCATGAACAAAGCTTCTTTCTTAGAACTGCACGCCTGTGGAACTCTCTGCCTCCTGCCTGTTTCCCTCCCGACTTCAACCTGGATGTCTTCAAGTCCATCACAACCAAATTCCTGATGAACCGCCCCCTTTATCAATTCTCCAATACTATAACTACACTATCCCATTGATTACTGTACACACAATAAGCCTTATCCCCGAGTGGCCCTTGGGCCTTTATAAGCGGTTAACTCCATGTTAAAAAATGTGAAGAAAATAAACAAAATTGTACTTACTTCGGTTATCGATATAAATTCGGAAAAAAATCACTTACCTATAAAAACATACTATTGAATGTTTAGTTCCATTCTTCATTGTTAAGAATTTATCCATATTTATATTTTAAATTCCATTTATTTTTTTAAAATAATTTTTTTTTAAACGACTGTTTTGAAAAAAACGCGATATCATATTTTTATATCGTCATCGAAAACCAGGAGTCACCATTTGTCCTTGTTTGAACTACGGATGAACAGAAGCAGTAAAAACAACATGTTCGCATTAGCCATCTAGCCTTGTACGTAAAGATATTTGTGCCTCTATACCTGAAAACTAGTCACATTTTACTTATAATTTTTTGCCTTTAAAAAAGAAACCAGTTGACGAATTTTTTTTTTTTCTTCTCAACACAAGTTTTCGATTTAATATAGTTAATTCCCACTTCATGGAGTGATTTTTTTTAATATCTAAAAAAAAAAAATTGAATGAAATAGAAATAATTTTCGTAATAAAACGAAACTTTCTGTGCAAAATAAGAAGATTATAAGGTTTCATAAAAAAAACAACGAAGTTTAAAAAAAGGTTTTAAACTTTGGATTTACAGGTGAATTTCCAAAGAACACTTGTTTTTGTTGTTTTAAATTTGAATATATTATTTATTGATCTTTTATCTTCATTTGGTATATATAAAACTTTGGTACATAAATTAATTATTAAAATTTTAATAGACAGTTCAAAATGGGGGGGGGGTTAAAACCGTTTTTCTAAAATATTAGATTCGACTTATTAGAAAGAGCATAAAATTTAACATTGACCCTGAAAATATCGTAAAAAATGAACAAATAGAAAAATTTTGATAGATTTTTAAATTTTAAAAAGTGAAAAATATTTAACTCGTAAAATTCAATTGTCTGCATGAAGGCACTAAAAAAATAAAAAATAAAAGATAATATTTCTATTATTTTTTTAAACACCTTTAATGGTTTTTTTTTTTTTTTTTAAAGCATATTCCATAAATAAAATAAACAACCGACTTTTAAAAAAGAAATTACGAGATTTTTTAAATATTTCATTCGCAGTTTCGTGTTGGGGTGTAAAAAATTCCCCAAAATTCTGATACACCTAATGCACTAATGCAGGGTCCACTTTCATGGTGTCTTACTGTATTCTGTTTTCTAATATTGTTTCAATTTAATGTTATTACGCCAATTTCAATATTGTTTCATTTTATTTTTTAAATTCTTTTACAATAATTAAGTAATTTTCAATAGCCAATCAAATCATATTCTTACAATCAAATCATATTCTTACAATCAAATCATATTCCTACAATCAAATCATATTCTTACAATCAAATCATATTCTTACAATCAAATCATATTCTTACAATCAAATAATATTCTTACAATCAAATAATATTCTTACAATCAAATCATATTCTTACAATCAAATAATATTCTTACAATCAAATAATATTCTTACAATCAAATCATATTCTTACAATCAAATAATATTCTTACAATCAAATAATATTCTCACCCAAACTCACAGTAAATCTGCTTGTTTTATTTTTTTATCATCACTCATATTAAAAAAGTTTGATTTTTTTTTACATTAAAAAATTAACTGCGTTCTTATTATTGTTTTTTTTTAATATTAATGCATTCTTAACAATGAAAAATTATCTTCTTTTTTTAACAAATTAGGTTTTAACAAATAATATAAAAACAACAAAATTACAATAAATAAAACAATAATTATTTTAATTTTCTGCGAACTTGCTTTTCCGGTCGTCATCTGAAATAGACACTTCCAACAGAAAACTCCAGGTTTTAAGTAACACAGCTTATAATCATTTCATTGTTGAAAGCAGATTGACAAACAAAAAGTAAGTATTACTTGAAGTTAATTGCTTTTTGGAGTTCTTTTTGACAACAGAGGCGCATTTCCCTTTCGTTTTAACATAGAAATGTTTGCGTATAAACGAAGACTGGTAATATTATAGATAGGTATGGGTACAATGGACAAAGAAAATGGACCCCTATGCTTCTATGACATTTTTTTTTAAGTTTACGTCTACATTTTTATAGTTTTTGAATGATAACAGACCAAAACTAATCTATAAAATCTATTTACGTGTTAAAAAAAAAAAAAAAATTAAGTGAAACATGTTAAAAACAAAATTTTGTTTGAATTTCAATCTTCGGAAAAATTATTATCAATTTTTTGAAATTATTCCAACGATAATTCGTAAATTAAACTCATAACATACCGAATTAAAGAAAATGCACATACCTTTTTTTTTGTACTTATGCAGTATGCACTTAAATTACCCTGATGAAATAATATCGTTATTATTTAGAATGTGAGGAATTTCCACAGAAAAGTATTTTAACAAACGTTTGCAACAATGGTTGTTGCGACCTGTGACGTAGGTAAAAAATAAATACCTCTTCAGTCAGGTAAAGTTAATAAGGACATAAGTCTGCCTGTGCTTCAATGCTGGACTGATAAAAAAAAAAACAGAATATTTATTTTTGAAAAAATACAAAATGATATTTTAAGAAAAATTTGGACCAAGGCCGAAAAATGGTGGGAGGGGAGAAGATGGTTTTTACAGCCTAATGGTAATCTAATTTAATTAATTTAATACTAACTAATGCTAATCTAATTAACAAGGCCGAAAAATAGCGGGAGGGAAGAGGATGGTCTTTACAGTCTAATGCTAATCTAATTTAATTAATTTAATTCTAACTAAGGCTAATCTAATTTAATTAATTTAATACTAAGTAAGCTAATCTAATTTAATTAATTTAATACTAAGTAAGCTAATCTAATTAACAAGGCCGAAAAATAGCGGGAGGGAAGAGGATGGTCTTTACAGTCTAATGCTAATCTAATTTAATAAATTTAATGCTAACTTAGCTAATCTAATTTAATTAATTTAATTCTAACTAAGCTAATCTAACTAGTGCCTTCAATCATTCTACTTTCACCACAATACCACATCCATACTATACATCCATCAGCATATACATCCTTCATCAATCACCATAAGAACATCATACCATGATAAACTACTTAAAACCCATAAAAAGGAGAGTTAGAGGAATACAAATTTTATGTACAAAAATAAAATGATATTTACAATGTAAGTTACAAAAGCCCCCCCCTTTACTAAACTGTGGCAGATGAGCCGATTTGCCAGTCGAAAGAGTGATGCGGGTCCAAAACACCTTTTACGAAAATTTAGAAAGGGAAACTCTCATCTCTGACAAATGAGGTGATCTGTTACCTATTCGGGGAAGGGAATGAGGGTAAAAAATAGGGGACAAACTAAAGACGAGACCTAATGATCTTTATAACATAACATACTTGCTAGATTATCAACATAAATGCCTACAAAACTGGTCCTTAACCTAGTCTAGAACGTGACCTGCTCTTGATTGAAAAAAACGCGTCAAGGCTGACATTCATTTTTGTTTCTCAAAATCCTTTTCAATCACATGGTAAACACACGCAACAGATACCCACCTTTCAGCAAAGTCTGATCAAGAGAGTCTAACTCCCTCAGCCTTAATACGATCCTTCAAGCGGCAACAGAAGATTTGTATAAGGTTGAGAGGAGCAATGTCCTCAGATCTGTAAATCACTTTCATATGTGTAAAGTCGAACAGAATGAAGGAAGAAAGCGACCACGTCTCTGCGTGTGTTGTCTTACCTGCTGGAAGGATCATAGGGAGGGCAGAAATTAAAAATGGCAGCTGTGGTTTTTGTAAGATTATTGAGCAATGACGTCAGGCCTCACGTGACTGTTTTTCTGGCTGCCGATTGGCTGATGACGAACGCTTGGACAATAAAAGGAGTATGTTCAGAAGATCGAGGGCAGTGTGTATCAACTGCATCAGTGTGATTAGAAGTTTGACGTGTGTGTTAATCAACTGCCATAGTTGCGAAACAAATTCAAGCTATTTCGGCGAAATGGGGGAAAAAATTGACCTCAAATTAATACCAGAGTTTGATGGATCGACCCCGGTAATTGACTGGGTGGAAAAGGTGGAATTACATTACCTTTTGTCTGGCGTAAAAAAACTGCGAACATGTTGTTCCTCCGCGTTTGTCCGGCGGCGCCTTTGCGGTGTATCAACAGTTCAGCCATGAGGGCAAACAGCACTATGAGAAAATCAAACCGGCGCTGTTCAAGACTGTCTGGAAAATGGAACCGGGGTCAAGGTGTCAGCGTTGACCTCTTCCCCACGCAGAAATTAAATGAGACGCTGCCGATCATCCCGATATATATCAACGAAACACTGTGCTCAGCACTCCTCGATTCCGGGTGTTCCTGCACTATCGTATGTGCAGATCTCTGCCACATTTGGAGAAAGAAGAAGGTCAGAGTGACTACCATCAGTGGAGAGACGCGCACATGTTGCGGGGTGGGCAATGTAAACATTCAGACGAAAAATGGAAGCTCCGATAACCTAGACGTGCTGGTAGTGCTCGAAAAAAAACCCTGAGTTTTGACCTGCTCCTAGGACATGATACCATCAGAGCCCTTGGTGGTGTCTATATAACGGTGACGGGGGCGGTACATTTTCAGGAGAAAGCCCCAGTGTGTGCTGCGCTAAGGATCGACCAACCAGACTCTCAGCGTCGAATTTAACGAGCAAAAGAGGGCTTTGACTGCCTCATGGAAGTGGTCAGAAAACCGGGAACCAGCCAAACTGCAGAATGGAATAACTGAATACCATGTGCCCGACCACATGAGGCTCACGTACAAAGAAGAACTTCGCAAATTGATCGAGGATGGCTGGCTGATTCCCTACCCATACAAGAAACTTGGATCTCCTAAGGGTCTGATCCCATTAATGGCGGTTGCTCAGCACAACAAAGCCAAAGTCAGGCTGGTAATAGACTACCGAGAACTGAACTCATATGTTGATGCATTCACAGCTGATGCTGACGTGTGTGCTAGCAACCTACGAGAGTGGCGCCAGCTAGGTTCTAATGTGTCCCTGTTGGATCTGAGAAGAGCATATCTGCAGTTTAGTGAGACAAGGTGGCCGTTTCAGACGGTAGTGTTTGCCGGTAGGAGGTATTGCTTCACAAGCTGGGCTTTGGGCTGAACATTGCACCCCAAATAATGAAGACGATCGTCAATGCTGTATTGTCACAGGATAAGACCGTAAAAGAGGGGACATCAGCATACCTTGACGACATATACATGGATGAAGAAATTGTGCCATCATCACGTGTGAGGGCCAAGCTAGCCGAACTTGGACTGATGTGTAAGGATCCAGAACGCTTGGAGGATGGCGCTGTGTCTTGGGGTTGAGCGTTCAACAGGAGCGAGGGACCTTGAAGTGAGGGCGCGGAACTGCAGTTCCTGAAGTACCCCATGTCCTCACAAGGCGGGCTATATTTTCCCTGTGTGGAAAACTGGTGGGACACTTACCAGTAGGTGGATGGACTCGGGCCGCGACAGCCATCATGAAGAGGAGGGCGAGTGCAGTTACCAAAGGCTGGGATGACAAAACGATGGACAATCTGTTGCTGCGCATGGTGAAGGAGACCATCACAAGAGTCAAGCAGGAGGACCCCGCTAAAGGAGATTGGTGCGTCCAGGGAGACAGGCTAAATGTGTGGGTGGGTGCGAGCTCCCTCATGATTGGGGTACTATTGGAGATGAACGGGTCTGTGATTGAGGATGCCTGCTGGTTGCGACCAATGGATAATGCTGCTCACATCAACCTGGCAGAGTTGGATGCGGTAATTAAAGGAATAAACTTGGCACTCAAGTCAAAGAATTATGCATACGCACAGATTCGCTGTGCGTGTACCACTGGATAGTTGACACACTAACAGGCAAAACGAGAGTGCGCACCAAGGCGGCTACCAAAATGCTAATCAGACGAAGGTTGGAGACAATAAGGAAGTTGGTGGAAGAGTACGATCTATCTGTGAATGCGGTGCTTGTCACTTCGACCTGCAATCTTGCTGATAGACTTACCCATGTGCCCCAGAGATGGTTCAACGCAATGAAAAAAGAAGCCAAACCAGGGTCTTTATGTGCTGCCTCTGTTGAGGAGACGGATAAAATCAAGAAGGTACACCATGACAGTGGACACCCCAGAGTAAGACGGACATATTATATCATACACTTAACCAACCCGTCAGTGTCCAAAAGCAAAGTAGAAGCAGTGGTCAAGGAATGCCAAATATGCCAGTCAATCGACCCTGCTTCCACAAAATGGCAGAAAGATCGGCTGGAAGTCGACGAGAATTGAAGCTGGCTGGGCATGGACATAACCCATTATGGTGGTCAGCACTTCCTCACACTGATCGATTGCGGACCAACGAGGTTTGCAATCTGACGACTATTTACAAGACAGGACTCGGCTAGTGTCATCTGTCAATTAGAGTCCATATTTTACGAGCGGGGTCACCTAAAGAGATTCTCACTAACAACGACACAGCCTTTTGCAGCGGAGAATTCAGGCGTTTCGTAGAGGAGTGAGGGATCCGGCTTAGACACAGGTGTGCGTATGTACTGAATGGCAACGGTATAGCGGAGCGATGCCACCAAAGTGTGAAGAGGATAGCAGCAAGGAAGCAATGTACGATTGCAGAGGCAGTATATAGGTACAATACAGCAATGCCGCATGTGTGATCTTGAGACAAGATCTTTTTTTTTCTTTTTTTTACATAGGCATCACCACATTATCAAGGCAAAGAGGCCACTCAAGGATAAGGGTTAAAGAGTGTACAGTAGAAATTGGACAATATAGTAATAATTAGTAATGAAAGTCTGGTAAATTTGATAACTTATATGGAGCGGCTCATCAAGAACTTATTTACGTTAGACTTGAACACAACCATATTGTAGTCAGCCGGAAAGCAGGAAAGCGGAAGACAATTCCACAGGCGTGCAGTTCTAAGAAAGAAGCTTCGTTCATGGAATCTACGTTTAGGTTTTCTTGAGATCAAGTCGAACAGAATCAAGGAAGAAAGCGACCACGTGTCTGCACGTGTTGTCTTACCTGCTGGGAGGATCACAGGGAGGTCAGAAATTAAAAATGGCGGCTGTAGTTTTTGTAAAATTATTGAGCGATGACGTCAGGCCTCACGTGACTGTTTTTCTGGCCGCCGATTGGCTGATGACGAACGCTTGGACAATAAAAGGAGTATGTTCAGAAGATCGAGGGCAGTGTGTATCAACTGCATCAGTGTGATTAGAAGTTCGACGTGTGTGTTAATCAACTGCCGTAGTTGTGAAACGAATTCAAGCTTTAGAAGTTCGACATGTGTATTAATCAACTGCCATAGTTGTGAAACGAATTCAAGCTTTAGAAGTTCGACATGTGTATTAATCAACTGCCATAGTTGCGGAACGAATTCAATATTTGTGTTCCAAATCACACCTCATAAGAGCTAGCAAGGGTAAACAATTCTTTTTTAAGCCCATCAGTTGTCGGTGGCCAATTGCTATAGACATTGATCAGAACCAGAGTAAGAGACGATATGTTAAGGATGCAGACAATGAGACCTGCAACAAACTCAATCAGTGGCACAATGATGTGACAATAAACGAAGGCCTGACATAAAGTCTCAAGCTCATCACCTCATCGCTTGCATATTGGCGAAGTAGCCAAGCCAGCTGAGTGAAGTCTCTTACCAAACCAGAGAGCATCTCAAATCACCAGCCAGGCCAAAGAAGCCTCATCGTTAGTGAGACACCCTGACTTAGGTGCCCAAGGCCAGACTGAGCGAAACTGCCCCTTCATCACCAATATCATCCCTAATGGATCCCCTCACTAAAACCCGATATAATACCTTTTCGGACAACAGCAGTGTGTTAGAAAAGTTTCCTTCACTCTTAAAAAGGACTTCACGTGATAGAAGGAGCACTAACCTTGAGGCAACCTGTGTGCCTCCCCCTCGAACAAGTTCACTCTACTCAAAGCCAGGAATGTTTTCTTAGTATCCTCTTTCAAGAGGTCACCGTTTCCCTCCCTTTCTGTACACATTCGATCCAGTTAGTAAAGCAGAAGTGTGTGCAGACGCAACTTTACATTTGGCATATTCAGACTGCTTTCAGAATGATGTAAATAACAGATTGGATAAATGTGTGAGTTACACACTTCCTCTCTCCCATTAAAGAAGGGTTTCTGCTGATCCTCAGACTAGCTGTGGACCGGACCGCTTTCAGAATCTCCGACCAATTTTTCTCCAGCTGAAGGTCAGTACCAAATCCGACACAGAGTATCTTGCAAGGTCCATCATTCCAGCTAAAGGGTCCCTGAAGGACATCCCTCCAGGCACCGATGCACAAGCCCAAGGTAAGTTAATTTTGGCTACTGTTACCGTTTCATACAATCTGATTTCTACGCTGATGACACTAATCTCAACATTGCTCGTTACAAGCACTGTTACATCGTCAGCATAAGCAGAGTACTTTACCAAGGAAACGCCATCTGGATGAGTTATTCAATGAAGGACTGGATTCAGCCTTAGCCTGTGATGGAACAGTTCAAAAGCAAGCACATAGAGCATGGGTGATAAGGGACTATCCTGATAAATGGAACGCGATAAGCTGAAGGACCTCGATCTCTTCCCATTCACTTCCATCATCACCACGGAGTTAGCATAAAGAAGGTGAACCCAGGAGCAAAATTGTGGGCCAAAAGTTGCCGCCGACAAAACAGCCCCCTAGTACCGATGGCCCACCTTATTGAAGGTTTTGGACTGATCTGAATTAATCAATGTGGCCTCAGTGTCGACTTTTTCTTTCATCAGATGCATAGTGTGCAAGTTATCCTGGATTGTCCTTCCCTTCATGGCACAAGTTTGCTCAGGGCTAATGAGACTAGCCAAGACCAGCTACAGGCGATTTGCAAGAATCTTGGCCAAAATTTTTAACTCAGCGTTAAGCATCATTAAGGACATCTAACCCATCCCCACCATCTTTGCTTTTGCGTAACAGCTTCACGATGCCCATGGTAAAGTACTTGGGGATTGAGCTGTTCCTAAACCAGGAGTTAAATAAAACTGTCAGCAAGAGAACAAAGTTGTGTGAGAACCTTAAATACACTTCTTAGGACAGACTATCAATCTCTGGTGACTTATTAAGGCCAACCTGCTTTAAGGCTTCGATGACTTCACCCACTGATATGCCACCTTCGCGTTTAGCTGCTTCAGTCACTGAAAGATGTGCAAAGTCAGCCAAATAGTAATGCCTTGGAGTTTAGAATCCAAAACGAACATCACAGTCCTTAGCATGCCGATGGCTCTCGTGATTGAATATGTGCTAATCTGAATATCGATGATTCCATCGCGAGAGATACCACTGACATGCAATGGATATGTTAGTTTTGCTATCCTATATAGGGAGAGGTTCATTTTAACCGGGACCCTCCTAGCACAACATTTTTAAGTTTTCTTATATCTGCATCTTTAAAGATAGCTAGTGGCATGGGGATATTAAATTCTTTGTTGGCTTCGTCCAACATCCTTCATAAGTCCCTAGCTTCTCTTTTCCTTATCACAGTTTATACCCACTTGGCATTGAGGAAATTTGTGAGGTCTTCTATCGGTTTACCTGCTACCTCCCTGAAATTTATTTAGACAAGTCGACCCCCTTGAAGTTTAGTGGTCGCTGATATAGCAAATGTGTTTTCCAGGGAGATATAAAGTTTTTTCTTTTTTTCTTGGGATGGGCTTTTTCCTGTGTCCAGGGGTGTGTGAGATGACTTTGTGAGGGATGCAGGAGGGGTATTGTGTGGGGTTGCTGACGTAGAGGGAACAGGGGATGATTGAGAGGGGGATTTTTTTCTAAGGCTGAATGGAATCAGTTTTGGAAGTTTGGGAGAGATTGATGAGACAGGAGGAGGAATTTTTGCAGGTGAGCGGGATTAACTTTTGTGGGGGACTTCATGATAGAGTTGAGGGTCAATGGCGGCTATGTTTTTGCGAAGGGAGTAGGGGTTTGTTGAGAGAATTAAGTGTCATTCTTTGAGCATCGAGTCTTTTCTATAAATTTACAATTCCCACATATCTCTTCCTGGATCTTTCTCCAACATTGCTTCCTCTCTTGCTTGTTCCAGATAAGACATCCAGGGGTTTTCCTTTTTATGACAATTGGCCAAGGTTATTTCTCTTTCGATGGTTCTTCAGGAAGGGGGTGGTGATCTTTTTCAGCAAGATTGATCCCCAAATGTTGTCCTACTCTAATTTTGGAGTTAGGTGCTGGCTTTTTATGTGGACATTCTAATGTTAGATGTCCTATCTCCCCACAGTGCCAGCATGTTGGGAGCCTTCTGCTACAATAATTGGGAGTTTTTCTTCACCAACCTCTAGAAAGAATGGAATTTTGGTGAAGTAGAATGTCCACTGACCACACTCCATTAAATTCATCACATTGTATTTCACCATACTTTAGCAGGAAGACACCTATGTGTTCTCCATTGACGTGATGAAGTACATTCCCCAAAACTTCTGAACTTTGGAAACAGTGTTTTTTAAAAAATAAAAAAATAATATTTCTGTTATTTTTTAAACAAATTTAATAGCTTATTTTGGAAGTATATTCCATAAAGAAAATAAACAACCATTTTAAAAAGAAAAATTACGAGTTTTTTTTAAATATTTTATTCGCACTTTTGTGTTAGGGTGTCAAAAATTCCCCAACACTTCTGATACACCTAGTGAACCAGCAGTATTTTTCAACGGATCCAAAAAACAGTGCCATTCTGTACGAACAGGTGACTTTTTCTAATCAGCTCAGCCAATCAAACGTAGCGAACGTAAGAACTATCAACATATAAAGAGTCTGCAGTCTCACAAATATTTCTACTTTGCTCACCCTCTTCCAGAGGGTGCCAATAAGTGACGCCTACCAATCCTTTCCTGTAGAGCAATAGTTTTCCCAATAAGAAAGCCATTCTTAACATTAGGGGGAGAGGGTGCTTTGTAAGTATTTTCTAATTTCACCGAACAATTTCATAAAAAATATAAAATTTTCATGTATAGGTGCGGGCAAAATGAAACCGATGCTCAAAATGTATAAACATTTTGACCCCTCCCATTACTTAAAAATTCATTAAAAATAAGAAAATTAACCAATCTGAATGAAAATTATTTATTAAATAATGATCCCGAAATACAATGAACTAATTGTTTTTATTTAAATTTTAGTGGAAATGTATTATTTTGTTTAAATTAAAATACCTTTACTAAAGTTATGGTTTTCAGTAGTAAATAAAAAACTCAAGAATTTATTTTTTTTATATAAATAAAGCGTCATAATTTGTAACAATGAAAATAAAATAATTTTTACAGGAACATTACGGAAAAAGCCCTTAACATCCATGTTAATGAAATCGGTATAACTCAAAGAAAAATGAATTTCTCGAACTACCGATATTGAATTAGGCATTGTTTATTTAATATTTTCACACAAAAAAAATATAGTGGCAAAAATATTTCTACTTTTTCTTTTAAATTACAGGTTTCGCATAATTTTTATATGTAAGATTTTCATAATTTCCTTGCTCGCAAGAATGTGAAACTTTCTGCGTAACATATTTTTTATATAATCTCGAACACGAATTAAAAAAAATAATTAAAAAAACAGGAACATAAAAAGATAATTAAAAATTAATAAAAATTGATACAAACGTTTAAAATAGGAATGTACGGATACACATCTGGAAAAAAATCTGACACCCCTACCTCCTTTTACTATCATGACTTCAAACAGCGTTTGGATTGGCTGGAATTTTGGACTTCCGTATAATTGTGTTTAAAAACCTTTATTGGTTGCGTTTTGGTGGACGACATAATTACTTGCTTTTTGAGGGCTAATTAAGCTATATCTTTTTATAAACAAGGTGTTTTTTAAATTTAATTCAATACATTAGGATTTACTAATTATCATTGAAATAGACCCAGAAAACTAATATTTATCTTTTAAAGGATTTTTACAATGAATTTATTTAACTGCAAAATTTGGCTGAATTGGTTAGCTCGCTATGAAAACATTTTTCATAACTTTTTTTCTTTCACGTGTACAAATATTTTTTCCTGTAGGAAATTAAGTTTAGTCTCTTATCTTTCAAATACAATGGAAAAGTAGTCAGGAACCAACAAAAGCATATGATAAATCGGCTTTCAAAACTAGGTCCCCCTATCTTTATCCGCACATTTTTGCCTATATCTATTAATTTAAATTGAAACTATTTTTAACAAAACATAAGTGCATAAGCACCATCTTTCTAAACAAAAAAAAATCCATAATAAACTAAAAACAAAAAAGATTAAAAAATCAAACAGCAAAAAAAACAAACTTTTGTAAACACGCAGCACTTATTTTCACCAAAGTATGGATCACCAATGTATGGATCACGGAAGTATAACATTTAATTATTTTCATTTTGTTGTAATAAATTAGGAACTATGTCTTTAATTAGAATTTTTTTTAATGTTCACTAGTAAGAATATCTTTATTTTTCTCCTAGAACGTTTCATGTTTTAATTAGTATAAACATTATTGATGACGTTTTTTACCAATGTTTTTCTTGAAGTTTGAAATAAAACGTTTATAAAAATGTTCAAAAGCAAACTTTAGCAATTACATTACTCGATTTATTAAAAATTTCATTATTCATTAAAACTAACAAATCTTGATTAATTATTAAATAGAATTCAAATTTGAAATAAAATAATTATTTAATAATAAAATTTATAAAATTCAATTTTACTTTTTCGTCATTCAGTGTACCCATACTTCTTCAAATTAATCGCCAGTAGAATTCACAACATTTCATTTTTTCACCGTGATACGGACAGGATATGAAATTATTTTTTAAATTTATTTTTGATTTTCATTAGAATTTACAATATTTAATTTTTTCACCGTCATACGGACAGGATATGAAATTATTTTTTAAATTTATTTTTGATTTTCATTAGAATTCACAACATTTAATTTTTTTCACCGTCATACGGACAGGATATGAAATTATTTTTTAAATTTATTTTTGATTTTCGTTAGAATTCACAACATTTAATTTTTTTCACCGTCATACGGACAGGATATGAAATTATTTTTTAAATTTATTTTTGATTTTCATTAGAATTCACAACATTTAATTTTTTCACCGTCATACAGACAGGATATGAAATTATTTTTTAAATTTATTTTTGATTTTCATTAGAATTCACAGCATTTAATTTTTTCACCGTGATACGGACAGGATATGAAATTATTTTTTAAATTTATTTTAGATTTTCATTAGAATTTACAATATTTAATTTTTTCACCGTCATAGGGACAGGATATGAAATTATTTTTTAAATTTATTTTTGATTTTCATTAGAATTCACAGCATTTAATTTTTTCACCGTGATACGGACAGGATATGAAATTATTTTTTAAATTTATTTTAGATTTTCATTAGAATTTACAATATTTAATTTTTTCACCGTCATACGGACAGGATATGAAATTATTTTTTAAATTTATTTTTGATTTTCATTAGAATTCACAACATTTAATTTTTTTCACCGTCATACGGACAGGATATGAAATTATTTTTTAAATTTATTTTTGATTTTCGTTAGAATTCACAACATTTAATTTTTTTCACCGTCATACGGACAGGATATGAAATTATTTTTTAAATTTATTTTAGATTTTCATTAGAATTCACAACATTTAATTTTTTCACCGTCATACAGACAGGATATGAAATTATTTTTTAAATTTATTTTTGATTTTCATTAGAATTCACAGCATTTAATTTTTTCACCGTGATACGGACAGGATATGAAATTATTTTTTAAATTTATTTTAGATTTTCATTAGAATTTACAATATTTAATTTTTTCACCGTCATACGGACAGGATATGAAATTATTTTTTAAATTTATTTTTGATTTTCATTAGAATTCACAACATTTAATTTTTTTCACCGTCATACGGACAGGATATGAAATTATTTTTTAAATTTATTTTTGATTTTCGTTAGAATTCACAACATTTAATTTTTTTTCACCGTCATACGGACAGGATATGAAATTATTTTTTAAATTTATTTTAGATTTTCATTAGAATTCACAACATTTAATTTTTTCACCGTCATACAGACAGGATATGAAATTATTTTTTAAATTTATTTTTGATTTTCATTAGAATTCACAGCATTTAATTTTTTCACCGTGATACGGACAGGATATGAAATTATTTTTTAAATTTATTTTAGATTTTCATTAGAATTTACAATATTTAATTTTTTCACCGTCATACGGACAGGATATGAAATTATTTTTTAAATTTATTTTTGATTTTCATTAGAATTCACAACATTTAATTTTTTTCACCGTCATACGGACAGGATATGAAATTATTTTTTAAATTTATTTTTGATTTTCATTAGAATTCACAGCATTTAATTTTTTCACCGTGATACGGACAGGATATGAAATTATTTTTTAAATTTATTTTAGATTTTCATTAGAATTTACAATATTTAATTTTTTCACCGTCATACGGACAGGATATGAAATTATTTTTTAAATTTATTTTTGATTTTCATTAGAATTCACAACATTTAATTTTTTCACCGTCATACGGACAGGATATGAAATTATTTTTTAAATTTATTTTTGATTTTCATTAGAATTCACAGCATTTAATTTTTTCACCATGATACGGACAGGATATGAAATTATTTTTTAAATTTATTTTAGATTTTCATTAGAATTTACAATATTTAATTTTTTCACCGTCATACGGACAGGATATGAAATTATTTTTTAAATTTATTTTTGATTTTCATTAGAATTCACAACATTTAATTTTTTTCACCGTCATACGGACAGGATATGAAATTATTTTTTAAATTTATTTTTGATTTTCATTAGAATTCACAACATTTAATTTTTTCACCGTCATACAGACAGGATATGAAATTATTTTTTAAATTTATTTTTGATTTTCATTAGAATTCACAGCATTTAATTTTTTCACCGTGATACGGACAGGATATGAAATTATTTTTTAAATTTATTTTAGATTTTCATTAGAATTTACAATATTTAATTTTTTCACCGTCATACGGACAGGATATGAAATTATTTTTTAAATTTATTTTTGATTTTCATTAGAATTCACAGCATTTAATTTTTTCACCGTGATACGGACAGGATATGAAATTATTTTTTAAATTTATTTTAGATTTTCATTAGAATTTACAATATTTAATTTTTTCACCGTCATACGGACAGGATATGAAATTATTTTTTAAATTTATTTTTGATTTTCATTAGAATTCACAACATTTAATTTTTTTCACCGTCATACGGACAGGATATGAAATTATTTTTTAAATTTATTTTTGATTTTCGTTAGAATTCACAACATTTAATTTTTTTCACCGTCATACGGACAGGATATGAAATTATTTTTTAAATTTATTTTAGATTTTCATTAGAATTCACAACATTTAATTTTTTCACCGTCATACAGACAGGATATGAAATTATTTTTTAAATTTATTTTTGATTTTCATTAGAATTCACAGCATTTAATTTTTTCACCGTGATGCGGACAGGATATGAAATTATTTTTTAAATTTATTTTAGATTTTCATTAGAATTTACAATATTTAATTTTTTCACCGTCATACGGACAGGATATGAAATTATTTTTTAAATTTATTTTTGATTTTCATTAGAATTCACAACATTTAATTTTTTTCACCGTCATACGGACAGGATATGAAATTAATTTTTAAATTTATTTTTGATTTTCATTAGAATTCACAGCATTTAATTTTTTCACCGTGATACGGACAGGATATAAAATTATTTTTTAAATTTATTTTAGATTTTCATTAGAATTTACAATATTTAATTTTTTCACCGTCATACGGACAGGATATGAAATTATTTTTTAAATTTATTTTTGATTTTCATTAGAATTCACAACATTTAATTTTTTCACCGTCATACGGACAGGATATGAAATTATTTTTTAAATTTATTTTTGATTTTCATTAGAATTCACAGCATTTAATTTTTTCACCATGATACGGACAGGATATGAAATTATTTTTTAAATTTATTTTTGATTTTCATTAGAATTCACAACATTTAATTTTTTTCACCGTCATACGGACAGGATATGAAATTATTTTTTAAATTTATTTTTGATTTTCGTTAGAATTCACAACATTTAATTTTTTTCACCGTCATACGGACAGGATATGAAATTATTTTTTAAATTTATTTTTGATTTTCATTAGAATTCACAACATTTAATTTTTTCACCGTCATACAGACAGGATATGAAATTATTTTTTAAAATTATTTGTGATTTTAAAGATTCTAAACATTAATAATATTATATGTTTAAAGAAAATTATGCTAATGTTTACACGTTCATTTATAACAAGAGAATATTATAGTATTACATTAAATTTTCCTGGAAAATGTTACCATGAAAATCACATAAACTATTTTTTGCAATTATATATTTTTGTGTGAAAATATTGAATAAACAATGCTTAATACAATGACAATATTGATAGTTGGGGAAATTATTTTTTTTTATTTAATTTTATTAATACAGATTTTAGTTTTTTTTTTATCCCGTATGTTCCTGTAATGTGTATATTTTTAAAAATTTTAATTGTAAATATCTGTAATGCTTTATTTTCATTAAAAAAAATAAATTCGTTCACTTATTTTGTACTTCAAACTAAAAACTTAGTAAAGACGCTTTTGTTTGCATGAAGTAATATATTTCAATTAAGATTTTTATGAAAAAAATCGGGGGTCATTCTATTCTGTGATAGTTAATAAATATTGTAAATTTCATTCAAATCGGTTAGCTTTTTAAATTTGAGTGTACTTTTCACTGAAAAGATGGTTCAAAATGTTTATACATTTTAGGGTATCGGCCATACATTTTATATGTACCAAATTATAGAATTCTTTCTTATTAGGTATTTTTTGTTTGTTTTAAAATTTCTTTGCGAGTTATTTGAAAACGATGTTGATATTAAACACGTCGAAAATATATTGTTTGTTCGGTAAAAATAATGGCACCTAAATACAAAAACGAAAACAGTTTGAACATGATAGTGATTCAGATAAAATATACCCGTTCACATCATATGCTACTTAAAACATCACACACAACAATAAATTTGAGTGTTTATAGAAAATATTTATTTAATAATGCGTGTTGTGGATAAAGAAGTGATAATGCTGGCATAACTGACCTGACCTGCCGCAGGAGATGAGTTTAAGGCACCTGCATGGCTGAGCAACTTTTTTAGCAAATCATCAGGGTGAGCAGACAACATTGTTTTGGTAGGAAAAACTCTGTAAGAATGTCACTATTAGCATTTTCTAGTTATTGTTAACATATTATCCTGCCAAGTGCATGTTTGCCTGTAATGATTATACGTAGATACGTGCAAAATGAATGACTGTACTACAAAACGTAAAAATATTTGACTCCTTATGGTTAAAAATTCAACTATGAATAAATAATGTATGTTTTCCTTTAAATCTGATTTTCATGTTTGTCTTTTAAACGCATGTATGTAATTTTTTCTTGTCATCACCAACACAAAGAACATTATCCTCCCCTCATATATGTGCTCGCCATCATAAACACCGCTCTTAAGGACATAGGGGTTCTAGTCTCTCTTCTGAATAAACATGTCCAAAAAACATGGTTTATCAATCCTCCCTTGTGACGGCTGAATTATTTACCGGCAGTTCACCTTCAACTCCACCGTAAATCCCAGATCCTAAATCCTAAACTTCTCATTGCTAATAGAAACAACACTTGTTATGTTAAAATCACTTCCTATGCGTGTGATATCATAACAAACTTAGATATCTCTAATCTGATCTAATCCCTAATACACTAGTAAAGAAATACTTAGTAAAGATAAATCCTGTTCTCCAAACTCTTTAAAAAATACCTTGCTGAGTGTTTCTTCCTTGATAGTTTGAAAATTGCTTCTCCCATACCAGTATTCAGAAAAAGCCTTTTACTCTAATAGTTCTTCTTTCCTCAACACATGAGCTCAGCTATCTCAAAGAAGAGAGTGATTGGAGTTTACATTACCAATCTACTTTTTAAAGTTTGGTTGCTTTACATCTTCATGCAATCATAACTTAAATCGTCATTCAATTATTGTTATTCTGAATTTATTGTAATCCACTGCTGTTTTTATTTCATTTGGCATACATGGTATGTATAGTACATTTGATCATATGTTGGTTATTGCAGCGGGGGTAGGTACTGCCTAATACAATTGTAAATTATATTAGTAACATTAAATTTAGATTTCATTGAATAGTCTATGAAAATTTAGTTAAATATTATATATACAAGATGAATATTTTACTTCGTTTATAAACTAATATCTGTAAATTATATTAGTAACATTAAATTTACATTTCATTGAATATTCTATGAAAATTTAGTTAAATATTATATATACCAGATAATATTTTACTTCGTCTATAAACTAATATCTGTAAATTATATTAGTAACATTAAATTTACATTTCATTGAATAGTCTATGAAAATTTAGTTAAATATTATATATACAAGATGAATATTTTACTTCGTTTATAAACTAATATCTGTAAATTATATTAGTGACATTAAATTTAGATTTCATTGAATAGTCTATGAAAATTTAGTTAAATATTATATATACAAGATGAATATTTTACTTCGTCTATAAACTAATATCTGTAAATTATATTAGTAACATTAAATTTAGATTTCATTGAATATTCTATGAAAATTTAGTTACATATTATATATACAAGATGAATATTTTACTTCGTTTATAAACTAATATCTGTAAATTATATTAGTAACATTAAATTTAGATTTCATTGAATATTCTATGAAAATTTAGTTAAATATTATGTATACAAGATGAATATTTTACTTCGTTTATAAACTAATATCTGTAAATTATATTAGTAACATTAAATTTACATTTCATTGAATATTCTATGAAAATTTAGTTAAATATTATATATACAAGATGAATATTTTACTTCGTTTATAAACTAATATCTGTAAATTATATTAGTAACATTAAATTTAGATTTCATTGAATATTCTATGAAAATTTAGTTAAATATTATGTATACAAGATGAATATTTTACTTCGTTTATAAACTAATATCTGTAAATTATATTAGTAACATTAAATTTAGATTTCATTGAATAGTCTATGAAAATTTAGTTAAATATTATATATACAAGATGAATATTTTACTTCGTTTATAAACTAATATCTGTAAATTATATTAGTAACATTAAATTTAGATTTCATTGAATAATCTATGAAAATTTAGTTAAATATTATATATACAAGATGAATATTTTACTTCGTTTATAAACTAATATCTGTAAATTATATTAGTAACATTAAATTTAGATTTCATTGAATAGTCTATGAAAATTTAGTTAAATATTATATATACAAGATGAATTCACTCAATGGATAAGTATCATAAAAATATCCTCATTTCATTATTTATTAAAACAATACTGAGTTTGTTGACTTCTTATCAAATTGAACATGATAATTTCAATTTTAGCTGTTAACAAACTATACTGCAACTTATTGCTAACTTATCTTTTATCTTTGTTTATATCTTAAGGTCATGAAAATGATTGCAAGCACATGTATAAAAATAAAATATTTTCTTTAAATTTATCTTTTGTTTTTAATTTTTCAGAATATCAAACAAAAGACACAAGAAAAATACAAATGGATTAAAGTTAAAGCCAGAAATTAGAGAACGATACATTTTTCTTTCATCTAATCGTTTTTGATTTTGATAATATATTTAAAAAAATAATTTTGTTTACTGGAAACGTATTTCTTCTATTCATAATTTTATTCATTTGCAACGTAGCTAGAATACTTTTTAACTTCATATGATAATTGTAGTTATACGTGCATATGAATTGCATACTTTAAGTTTATATGATTATTCTTACACTTATGTGCCCTTTAATAAATACAAAACATGAGGCATCCAAACTATTAAACAAAAACTGATTATTGTAAAAACTGAATATTTAATTTGATTAAGGTTTACAGTAAGAGAAGTGCATAATACTCTGAAATATTTCGCGTTTGAAAATGAACACCAAATCAAATATTGAAGAGAAACCATATTCTTGTAAAGTATGTGGGTCTTTTTTTACACTGAAAAAAAATATGGTTCGACATATGAACATACATACTCGCGAGAAACCATATTCTTGTGAAATATGTGGCTATTCTTTTACACAAAAACACCATATGTTGCAACACATGCCAACGCATACAGGAGATAGACCATATTCTTGCAAAATATGTTGCTCGTCTTTTACAAGAAAACACAGTATGCTGCAACATATGCGAATACATACTGGAGAGAAACCATATTCTTGTGAAATCTGTGGTTCGTCATTTTCATTGAAAAATAATATGTTGAAACATATGCGAATACATACTCGAGAAAAACCATATTCTTGCGAAGTATGTGGGTCTTCTTTTACAAAGAAACTCTATATGTTGCGACACATGCAAACACATACTGGAAAGAAACGACATTCTTGTGAAATATGTGGGTCTTCATTCACAGAGAAAAAGAGTATGTTGCAACATATGTTTACTCACACGGGAGAAAAACCACATTCTTGTGAAATATGTGGCTCCTCGTTTACACAGAAACAGAATATGTTGAGGCACATGCGAACACATACTGGAGAGAAACCATATTCCTGTGAAATATGTGGCTTTTCATTTTCAATGAAACATAATATGTTACAACATTTGCGAACACATACTGGAGAGAAACCATATTCTTGTGAAGTATGTAACCTTTCATTTTCAATGAAAAATAATATGTTAGAACATATGCGAACACATACTGGAGAGAAACCATATTCCTGTGAAATATGTGGCTCTTTATTTTCAAGGAAACAACACATGTTACAACATATGCGAACGCATACTGGAGAGAAACCATATTCTTGTGAAGTATGTGACTCTTCTTTTAGACAAAAACAACATATGTTGCATCATATGCGTACACATACTGCTTGGCAATAGATCCGTTAAGCAAACTTTTAAACAAAAACAAATGTGCTTACAATCTAAGCCAGGACCGCCGACAAGACCCAAACAAACGAATTAACCACCTGCTCTTCATGGATGACCTCAAGCTGTATGCCAGTTCTGATGCCGACTTAAATGAACTCTTACAAGTCGTACATAACTTCTCCAGAGATATTGGCATGAAATTTGGACTGGACAAATGTGCCAAGTGCTCCATCAAATCTAGGAAGAAAATCGAAACTTAAAATATACAGCGTGATGAATATACCACCATCAAGGATCTAGAAGGGCAGGAAGGATACAAATACCTTGGCATCGAAGAGAATGCTACCATCCAGCATGCCAAGATGAGAAACAAAATTGGAAGTGAGTACATACGCCGAGTCAAGAAGATATGCAAAACAGAACTCACAGGTAGAAACAAAATAACTGCCATTAACCAACTAGCCATGCCAGTGGTAACATACAGTTTTGGTATTGTCGACTGGCCACAAAAAGACATAAATAGACTAGACACTAAGACACGTAAAATGCTGACAATGTATAAAGTAATATACAGAAACCAGTGTCTGTCTAGAATGTATCTGCCCAGATGGAAAGGAGGTATGGGACTCTCGGAGATTGACCATCAACATCGTGCAATTATTGTGAGCACCGGACAATATCTGATGAGCTCTAACAACCCAACTCTCAAGATGGTACACCAACATCAGGAATCAAGAGCCAGTAGAACAACATTTTGGGAAGACTGTCTTACAAGTGAGACAGAAACAGAAAAGATACCTGCGACTGAAATAGCCAGAAAAAGTCGCCAGAAATACACTAAAGCTTTCCATGACAAGAAAGTTGAAGAATGGGCCAACCAAGAACGGGCCAAGTATTTTATGGACAAATACACCCAAGACTATATTGATAAGGAAGGGTCTATAAGCTGGCTAAAGGACGGATCGCTCCACTATGACCAGGAGAAGTTTATAATAGCTGCCCAAGATCAAGGCTTGATGACCAATGCGTTTAAAAAAATGAGTGGTCTCAGCAAAGACAACAAATGCAGGTTCTGCCACACAGAAGTAGAGAGTGTGAGCCACCTGATTTCTAGCTGTAAGGTTCTGCTAGGGGACGGCTACTATACAATGCGACACAATGAAGTATGCAAATATCTCCACTGGACGATCTGCAATAAGTTAAATATCGAATGCAGTAAGAAGTCATGGGAACATATACCCGAAAGAACAGTCGGAAACAAGTCATATACCATCCACTATGACTATGCAATCCCTACAGCCACATACCTAGAAAACGGAGCTATAAAACCCGACATTGAAATATGGGACAAGAAGGAGAAGGAAGCAACCTTGGTGGAAGTTAGTGTCCCGAATGATGCTGGGTTAAACAGAGCTGAGAGGGAAAAGATTACCAAATACCAGGGTCTTATGTATGACATGAAAAGAAATTGGAACCTTAAGAAGATCTCTATCATTCCAGTAATTATAGGAGCAACCGGACTTATGAAAAAGAATTTTACAAACTATCTTACAAATATACCAGGTAAACCAAGTGCAAAGGAGATTCAAACAATTGCACTTAAAGGGACGGTTAGAATCTTAAAAAGATCTCTCGGTTGGAGTGTCTAAAATAGCAGGTGTATGTTTGGCATCTGGTAGGATGCCCCATCCCTGGCTTAAACAAAATGATAAGAAAAATGAAAAAATAGAGAGAAACAGTGAATATATGCTGAGTTAAGAAGATATATAAACCGAACCTATATGCAAAAAAAAAAAAAATAACTGCCGTTAACCAACTAGTCATGACTGTTGTATCTTACAGCTTTGGCATTGTCGAATAGCCACGAAAATTCAGACTAGACACTAAGCATGGAAGATGTTGACAATGTACAAAGTAACAGAAACACGTGACAACCTAAAATGTATCTGCCTGAATAGATAAAAGGAATGGGGACTCTCAGATATTGACCATCAACACCATGCAACTATTGTAAACAGTATCTGAGGAGCTCCAATAATTCAATTCTCAAGATGTTATTTCAATATCATGAAACAAGAGAAAACCTTCATCACGAAACTGAGTAAACATTTTGGGTAATTCTGTCTTACAGAAAGTAAATCTGCTACAGAAATTGCCCAAAAGAGTAGCAAGAAATACATAAAACCTTCCATGACAGAAGAACAAATAATGGGCCAATCAAGATTGTGTCTAAATCAAGATTATATAGATAAGGAAGGCTCCATCATTCTACCACCAGGAACTTAGAACACTCATGCAGTTTAGCTCACAGTTTAGTACTTATAACAATCATGCTGTAATAATGTGGTAAGTTACAGATTATCGTCCTTGTTCATTAGAGTTTTGACTTGTTTATTCTTAGTATTAAACTATGAGAATATACATAAAACTATTTAAAAATATGTTAATTTACTTTTATGAATGTACAGCATGTGATTTTTTAATGATGTTTTATAATTAAAAAAATATTGATATTTTAAGAATAATTCATATAATGTTTACAAGTTACAAAAAATTATTCTTTCACTTGTTTCTAACAATATAACTCATTCAGTACTCCAGAGAATGATGTAGAAAGGGGAGGTAATAGATTAAATAAATGCGGTTTCAGAAGTATAACATTTTGTAGCAACCACTGCATGCGGCCAGAACAAATCTTCAGCAAGAACATTCCTTAGCAATCACCGTTTCAATGCCTACATATATGGGAATGTGTAATCACACAATTTTGCCATTTCCATATCTGCACAAATGGGAGAAAGGAACTATGATGCGTTCCATGCACAGTGAGACAGCAAATAGGCTGGAATGTTTGAGAACAATCGTATATAAGGATTCACCCACGAAAAACAAATCAGTTTAGTGTTGTGCCAGTTTCTTCTCTTGTCTTCTGCAAGACTAGATCAAACATAACCCACCCTCTGGAAGGCGTTAAAATTCCCTGTCTTGAGTTTTCATGACGAACAAATGAACTTTAAATTCTCATAATGGAAAATCAACAAATCAAATGAGAATTTCAATCTTATTTTTAATAATGTTTTATTGGACTACTGCGTTCTTATGTGATGAACACATGCGCGCGCGCCTTCTGCTTTTAATGACGGTTTTTTTCTCCTCAGAAAATAACCACATTACAACCAAGTGTGACATCCTGTCCATAAAAGTCAGTAATTTTGAGCTTCTTGCACTTTTCATGAGATATACATTTAGTTAAGCATGATTAATGAACAATTACTGCAAGAAAAAAAATAGCGTTGAAACAAATTTGATTTAATATTTTTCTAACACTTAAATAAATGAATGTTGAATAAATGTTATTTCATATCAATACAGCAATATCGAATCGATATTTTCCGGAATTATTCATGCTTTTATTTTTGTGAATGTGATGACCTGATTTAGTGGAAGCCTTCGGTAAATTGAAGATTTTGTTAAATTTACCTTTAACGGTCCCGCGGATACTCTACTACTTTCGACATAGAGACTCCTGCACCTACAACCCCCGTCTAAAAAAAATGATAGATCCCGATTATTAATTGGTGGAGGCTGACTCATGCCCTTACAAGTTAGTAGCTACTCCCCATAGTACTACTGATCTATCAAGCAGTTTAAATGTTTCCAAATTCCTTTCAATTTTTTCTCAACTTATTTTTCAGAAGTATAACTCTCCATTCGACAAAAACACATGTAAATAGGTAATTATTAAATCATTATTAAAAGACAATAATTTTTGAAAATTGTGCGAAATTAACATATTTATTAGAAAAAAATAAAAACAAAGAAAAACAGTATTTGAAAAATAAAACAAAAAATTAGTATTTTTATTTGAAAAATATAAATAAACAAACATATTTAAAGTCAATAAGTTTTTTTTTTAAATATGCGAAAATAAACATTAAAAAACAAAAATAAAAGAAAAAGATAAAGAATGAAAAAATAAAAACAAAAATTATTTTCATTTGCAAATTATAAATAAACGCAAATGTATTTAAAGGCAATATCTTTTAAAATGTTCGATAATAAATATATTTATTAGAAAAAATAATGATAAAAACAATGAAAAACAATATTAGAACACAATAAAAATAATATTATTGTTATATTTATTTGAAAAATATAAATAAACGCAAATATGTTTAATGTCAATATGTTTTAATAATAATGCGATAATAAATATATTTATTGAAAAAACAATATTAAAAACAATGAAAAAAGAAACTATAAAATTATATAAAACGTAAAACCAAGCCATACTTATAAAATTAAACGGAAACACATATATTTAACAATATTTTTTTAATTGCGCGATATTAAATATATATGTATTAAAAAACAATAATTACAACGATAAAAAACAATATTTGAAAAAAAAATAAAAATAAAGTGATTATTTTTATTTGCAAATAAATAATCGCAAATATATGAAGTTAGAAAGAACGACCATGTGCGTATGTGTATTTTTTTTTTAAATATATAAACAAGCATTTATTTAACGTTTATAATTTTCGGGATATAAAGCCTTCATCAGGAATTTTCTTTTTAAACAGTACAATAGATATATATATATATATATTTCTTACGTGCCATGATGTCGTTTGGCAGAGTTTGTTACGCAAATGTAGAGATGCGTATTGTCAGTCTAGTGGTAAGCACTGTCCATGCAAATGGGTAGTTTAGTAGTAATCCATATTTTAGAAGCACGGAGAAAACGGAATTCAAAATATCTTGTTAGAAAGAACGACCACGTGCGTACCTGCATTTTTTTTTTTTTTAAATAAACAAACATTTATTTATAAAAAGTTTCAAATTTTCGGCCTCGGAACCATTATGAACGGGAACGATAATCAGGCTCTCTTGCACTTTAAGTAAGTGGAAATTAGCAAGATAAAAAAGGAACGGCAGTGGTTTGACACCGGTTTAAAGAATGCAATTTGATTGGATAGAGAAATATTGACGTCATTACTATGAAATATTGATAAAATTTAAAAATTGAAATTGTTGAAAAAGAATTGGAAAAGAATTTAATAACTAAGTATTTGATAATTAATATTATTTTTAGAATTTTAAAAATTCTTTCAGTTAAGGTAGAATTTAAGAATTGAAATTATTGTAAAATAATTTAATAAGTATTTATAGTATAAAAATAATTAATGTAGAAGCATTTTTAAAAGAGTGAAAAATCATTTAAATAACAATTCGATCGCTGATTTATAGTGAACTATTTTACTTTTATTTTTAATTAAAAAACGTTAATTAGCTCTCAAGTTAAAATAATCTAAGAATTTAACAATTGGAAAAGAATTGTAAAAGAATATTTCCGCGTATAATAATATGTATCAGAGAACAATATCAGTTCTAGTTATCTTTGGTTGGTAAAAAAAAAATGTTTTATACTAAAAAGAAAAAAAGTACTCCACCGGATACGTGGACCCTGCATAAACAGGTCTCTTTTTATGGTTGCTCCCTGAAATGCGCAAAAAAGGTTTTGCATTTTCTTCGTATTTATCTCAGAGATCTTTTTTTTTATCATTGATGTTTTTATTTATTTCTAAAACAATCATTGGGTTTGTATTACTGTACACATAGATTCGAAAAAGTTGTCAAAAAACAAATATATAACAAATACATGTTATCAAAGGCAAGATAAGTTACTTTTCTACCAAACTGGATATATTTTTCATGTTTTTATTGAATGTAACATGTTTATTCAGTTCGAAAAACATACAGTGTTTACCGATGTATTGGAAAATTCAAGATGGCGCCTCACTCCCTTTTTAACACGGTAAGTTAGAGAAAAGGTGTTATAAATAAAAAATTAGAAAAAATACTATTAAAAACCCGCCGAATATATGTCAAGCTATGTCACGGTAACATATATTGAGCGAGATTTAACAGTATTTTATCCAGTTTTTTTTTATTTATAACACCTTTTCCCAAACTTACCGTGTTAAAGAGGGAGTTGAACGCCATCTTGAATTTTCTGATACATCGGTAAACACTATGTTTTTCGAGCTGAATAAACATGTTACATTGAATAAAAACACGAAAAATATATCCAGTTTGGTAAAAAAGTAGTTGATCTTGCCTTTGATAACATTTGTTATATATTTGTTTTTTGACAACTTTTTCGAATCTATGTGTACAGTAATACAAACCCCAATCATTTATTAAAAAAAAGATTTTCTTTTAATATTGTCAATTTCAATATCGTTTCTTTTTATCATTTCTAATTAATTAAAATTGCGCTTAAAAATGTTTAAAAAATTGTTTTTAAAATATCCTGCATTAATAAAAATCATCTATTAAAAAAATCTAATATTGTCAATCCATTTTATTTATAAAATGACGTCATAATTTCTCTATCCATTTCATTCTTTCAACCGGTGTAAGACGACTGCTGTTCCTTTTTTATCTTCCTAATTTCCACTTACTTAAAGTGCAAGAGGGTCTAATATTACACGATTGTAAAGAATTCAATAATCTTACCATTCTCCGTTTACATGCAAATATTGAATGTTGACTTATTTTATATCAAAACAAAAGGGAAACATAATGATTAGGTCGCGCCCCAGTAATAAAAAAGAACTATAAAAAGCAATTAAATTCAACTAATACTTACATTTTGTATTGCAATCTGCTTTCGACAAAGAAACAGTTATAAGAAAAACGAGATGAATTTCACGAGTGGAAGTCGCTTTTAAGATGGTGATCGCAAAAGAAAGTTCGCAGAAAATGGGGTAAAAAATATTTTTATTTATTTTAATTCAAAGTTTCGTTTTTATTTTTTGTTATTATGTATTATGTTGAATTAAAAAATGTAATTTTATTTTTTGTTATTACGTATTGTGTTGAATTAAAAAATGTAATTTTATTTTTTTTAATATATTAATTCTTTTTGATAAAGAAAGCACTTAATTTTTTAATGTAAAAAATAATCCATTTTAATACGGGTAGGGATAAAAAAAATGACCTTCGTTAATATATCAATCAAACGAGGCCTTAAATTTATTGCAACGACCTAATTTAGTAATGAATACTTCAGGGAATCATTTTTTTAATTCCTCTTTTATATTTCCTGTTGTTTGAGTAGTACATTCTATTTTTTTACAGAATGTATTGATTGGCTTATCCCACAGTCCAAATTTCTCAATCAAATCTATTCCAAACAAGTTTTCCCTATTTTTCAATACGAACATTTTTAATTTCTTCGCAATCCCTTTTAATTTTATCAGAAGGATAACTTCTCCTTCAAATTTTATCTCACCACCAGTTACCGTTCGAGTTGATTTACTTGTTTTCATCATGGTTGCTTTACCCAACTTTTTCCATGTATTCAAGTTTATTATAGAAATATCGGATCCTGAACCCAGTTGTAATTTTATTGCCGTTTTAAATATTTCCACTTTTATGTATTTTCGCCGATTTTTGTCTCATTTTTCATTTGATTTTGTTTGCTGTACTCTCTTTCTGGTGAAATCTTTATATCTGCAACAATCGCTTTTGTGTCCGGCTTTCTTGCAAATGTAGCATTTTTTTCTTCTTATAAGGGCAATCTAATTCTCAATATCTTTCTGCGCATCTCTTACAGTTATATCTAGAGAGAGACTTGTTATATTCTTTACTGTGATTATAATTATTATATTTGGAATATCTCGTTCAATTTTGACTGCTTTTATTTGTATAGTTCTTGGTTGGTGTGTATGGTTTTCTAACCTTTCTTACATATGCCACTCCGGATTCTTTTATCTTTTTTTAATCCTTTTTAGTGCAATGGCTCTTTCTCAATCCTCTGCTAATTTCTGAATTGTTAAATCTTGCTCAGATTCTAGCTTAGACAACATTCGTCTGTGTCTTTCTGCATTTTTCGTGGAAACTAACCCTTGTGCGAAGATTAGGCATTTGAAATCTTCTACTTTTAGTTCCGCTAGCTTAAAATTATCACCATTTTTATTGACAACTGATGTGTATGCCAAATATTCTTGGTTGTCCATTTTCCTTAGATTCATACACAACCATCTCTTATAAAAAAGAGATATATTCGGATTGAATAATTCTTTTAGTAATTTTACAGCTTCCATGAAATCTAATTCCGTAGTTTTTTTAGGTAATATATAGTCTACAAATTTACTGTCTTCTGTTACACCCAACTTTCTGAGTAAGAAGCTCACTTTCTGGCTATTTGGTCAACTTTTGCAGTCCAGTTGAAAGACATCCTCGTGTCTTGTATAGTATGCTTCACAATTCTTTTCTTCCTCCGGCACATAATTAAATGTGTCCATACTATTAAAAATAGTTGTATGGGAGAAATTAGCACTGTCCACACTTTCTCGATTATTCTTTAGTAGTTCCAGTGTTTTAGCAAAACGTTCATTTTGCCTTTCTTCATGTTCAAATTGTAATTTCTTCTGCCTTTCTTCTTGTTCAAATTGTAATTTCTTCTGTCTTTCTTCTTGTTCAAATTGTAATTTCTTCTGCCTTTCTTCTTGTTCAAATTCTAATTTCTTCTGCCTTTCTTCTTGTTCAAATTGTAATTTCTTCTGCCTTTCTTCTTGTTCAAATTCTAATTTCTTCTGCCTTTCTTCTTGTTCAAATTGTAATTTCTTCTGTCTTTCTTCTTGTTCAAATTGTAATTTCTTCTGCCTTTCTTCTTGTTCAAATTCTAATTTCTTCTGCCTTTCTTCTTGTTCAAATTGTAATTTCTTCTGCCTTTCTTCTTGTTCAAATTCTAATTTCTTCTGCCTTTCTTCTTGTTCAAATTGTAATTTCTTCTGCCTTTCTTCTTGTTCAAATTGTAATTTCTTCTGCCTTTCTTCATGTTCAAATTGTAATTTCTTCTGCCTTTCTTCATGTTTTAATTGTAATTTCTTCTGTCTTTCTTCTTGTTCAAATTGTAATTTCTTCTGCCTTTCTTCTTGTTCAAATTGTAATTTCTTCTGCCTTTCTTCTTGTTCAAATTGTAATTTCTTCTGCCTTTCTTCTTGTTCAAATTGTAATTTCTTCTGCCTTTCTTCTTGTTCAAATTGTAATTTCTTCTGTCTTTCTTCTTGTTCAAATTGTAATTTCTTCTGTCTTTCTTCTTGTTCAAATTGTAATTTCTTCTGTCTTTCTTCATGTTCAAATTGTAATTTCTTCTGCCTTTCTTCTTGTTCAAATTGTAATTTCTTCTGTCTTTCTTCATGTTCAAATTGTAATTTCTTCTGCCTTTCTTCATGTTCAAATTGTAATTTCTTCTGTCTTTCTTCATGTTCAAATTGTAATTTCTTCTGTCTTTCTTCTTGTTCAAATTGTAATTTCTTCTGTCTTTCTTCTTGTTCAAATTGTAATTTCTTCTGCCTTTCTTCTTGTTCAAATTGTAATTTCTTCTGTCTTTCTTCATGTTCAAATTGTAATTTCTTCTGTCTTTCTTCTTGTTCAAATTGTAATTTCTTCTGTCTTTCTTCTTGTTCAAATTGTAATTTCTTCTGCCTTTCTTCTTGTTCAAATTGTAATTTCTTCTGCTCTTCTTCATGTTCAAATTGTAATTTCTTCTGTCTTTCTTCTTGTTCAAATTGTAATTTCTTCTGTCTTTCTTCATGTTCAAATTGTAATTTCTTCTGCCTTTCTTCTTGTTCAAATTGTAATTTCTTCTGTCTTTCTTCATGTTCAAATTGTAATTTCTTCTGCCTTTCTTCATGTTCAAATTGTAATTTCTTCTGCCTTTCTTCATGTTCAAATTGTAATTTCTTCTGTCTTTCTTCTTGTTCAAATTGTAATTTCTTCTGTCTTTCTTCTTGTTCAAATTGTAATTTCTTCTGCCTTTCTTCTTGTTCAAGTTGTAATTTCTTCTGCCTTTCTTCATGTTCAAATTGTAATTTCTTCTGTCTTTCTTCTTGTTCAAATTGTAATTTCTTCTGTCTTTCTTCTTGTTCAAATTGTAATTTCTTCTGCCTTTCTTCTTGTTCAAATTGTAATTTCTTCTGCCTTTCTTCTTGTTCAAATTGTAATTTCTTCTGCCTTTCTTCTTGTTCAAATTCTAATTTCTTCTGCCTTTCTTCTTGTTCAAATTGTAATTTCTTCTGCCTTTCTTCTTGTTCAAATTGTAATTTCTTCTGCCTTTCTTCATGTTCAAATTGTAATTTCTTCTGCCTTTCTTCATGTTTTAATTTTAATTTCTTCTGTCTTTCTTCTTGTTCAAATTGTAATTTCTTCTGCCTTTCTTCTTGTTCAAATTGTAATTTCTTCTGCCTTTTTTCTTGTTCAAATTGTAATTTCTTCTGCCTTTCTTCTTGTTCAAATTGTAATTTCTTCTGCCTTTCTTCTTGTTCAAATTGTAATTTCTTCTGTCTTTCTTCTTGTTCAAATTGTAATTTCTTCTGTCTTTCTTCTTGTTCAAATTGTAATTTCTTCTGCCTTTCTTTTTGTTCAAATTGCAATTTCTTCTGTCTTTCTTCTTGTTCCAGTTGCCATTTCAATAATTTCTCATCTTTTCGTTCATCTCGCTCAGCTTGTGCCTGTTGTTGCGTCTGCAAAAATTGCATTACCATTCTAGATAAATCTTTTATTTTTTTTAGTGTATTCTAAAATATAAACTGGCTTATGTTACAACAAAAATTGTTCAGAGTTCCTGTTTTCAATAAATAATAATATCGCTGCTCGAATAATATTTTATCACTTCGCTAGCGAGTCAAGCTAATCCAACCCAATAAAAAAATGAGATTTTTACTGAAACCACCAAATACGATTGACTTTTCCGTTTTAGGCACTTCCTAATAAGTAACAACAGAATTTAAGTACAACTCTTTCCACAAAAGAAGATTTTTCAACTCGAGTCACAATTGTAAAACATAAAATATATGAACTACATTTAATTCCTTTTGTTTTTTTTTCTTACGTGACGTTTTACTGTCTTATATCCGTTATCCAGCGACAACTTCAGTTTAAAAAAAGAATTCTTTCCTTGATTTTAGTTTAACTGTTTTATTTTTTAATACCGAAGAGAGAAAGAAAATTTGGTTTACCAAATAGTCTTTAGTTGATGTTTTGCTAACAAAGAACAGCAATTAGGGAATCCACTGGTGAACTTTTTTTTCCGTATGTTACTTTTTTGTACATTTGCTCTTCGTAATTCAGTAATAGGAATCTGTTCATCGTTTTACAACAAATGTTACTTTCTTGTACATTTGCTCTTCATAATTCAGTAATAGGAATTTGTTCATCGTTTTACAACAAAACAAAAATTCACTTTTACAGTTTCTTGTTTTTTTTCAAGATGGATTCCAAGAGAAATGGCGCAAATTGTCGCTTTTGCCACATTCAAGTTTTTTTTTCTTTTTTCCTTTGAGACTGCAATCAGTGGTTTTGGTTTGTCTTTTTTCCCCCCAACTAGTATTTTAGTAAATACAATACTATCAATCGAGGTTACTTTTTTTCCGACTTGAGTCGAACTTCTCTTTAGCGTGAAGTCCGTTTTTATGACTATTTCGTTCGTCCAAACTTGTATTCCTTAGAAAGGTCAACCGTTGTGTTGTACTCTTTTTTAGTGAGTTCTTTCCATTTCTTCGTCAAACTGTTATATTTGACGTTCATCGTCACCAACTGTTATGTTTGCAAATAACGTATAAGGCAATACAAATAAAGACTCAACAAACAAAGGTAGATGAATAAGAAGTGTATTAGGAAAAGTATATTTACATAATGGTTGTCTGGTAAGAGTCTTGGCTGGAGAACATATCTGCTCTTGGCTCGGCCTTCGGTGGCTTCTGGTTAACACACACTCAGACTAACCGAGTCTTGTTATTTATGTGTAATATTATCCACACATGTAAATGAGTGGGTGGCACAACAACAGAAACCAACCGAGAGCTCTTTTTAGTATCCTCGCTGTTTCCTTAAGTGCAATTGTCTGGAACTCTTTTTAACTTGGTTCACAAGGAATACTGGTTAGGTAGGATTAAAGGGTTCTTGTTCATAAGCGATGGAGGTACTTAGATACGCCATCATTTTTTGCTGTATATTAGCCTTCCCCTAAAAGAACGTTGCAATTTATATCAGATGACTCACACTTTCTAATTCTGTATGGAAGAACCTGCATTTGTTGTCATTACTGATAACTGCCATCTTCTTGAATGCATTGGTCCAAAATCCCTATCATTCTCCAGTGTGCTTTTTTCATATGTCGCAACATATATTGTTTAACTGAAAAAGAAGTACCACATACTTCACAAGAGTAAGGTTTTTCTCCAGTATGCATTCGGAAATGTCGCACCATATGTTGCTTCCTTGTAAATGAAGAGCCACATATCTCACAAGAATGTGGTCGCTCTCCAGTATGTGTTCTCATATGTCGTATCATATCTTGTTTACTTGTAAAAGAGTAGCCACATACTTCACAGGAATATGGTTTCTCTCCAGTATGTGTTCTCATATGTCGTATCATATCTTGTTTACTTGTAAAAGAGGTGCCACATACTTCACAAGAAAATGGTTTCTCTCCAGTATGTGTTCGCATATGTCGCAACATATTTGCTTTCTTTGTAAAAGACGAGCAACATATTTCACAAGAATACGGTTTCTCTCCAGTATGGATTCGCATATGTTTACCCATGTCTGATTTATTTGGAAAAGAAGAGCCACATACTTCACAAGAAAATGGTTTCTCTCCAGTATGTGTTTTCATATGTCCCAACATATGTGCCTTCTGTGTAAAAGAAGAGCCACATATTTTACAAGAATATGGCTTTTCTCCAGTGTGTATTCGCATATGTGTAACCATGTCAGGTTTTCTTGTAAAAGAAGAGTCACATACTTTACAAGAATATGGCTTCTCTCCAGTATGTGTTCGCATATGCCTTACTAGATCTGATTTATTTGCAAAAGAAGAGCCACATACTTCGCAAGAATATGGTTTCTCTCCAGTATGTGTTCGCATATGTTGCAACATAGTGTCTTTCCGTGTAAAACAAGAGCCACATACTACACAAGAATATGGCTTCTCTTCAGTATGTATCCGCATATGTGTAACCATGTCTGATTTTTTGGCAAATGAAGAGCCACATACTTCACAAGAATATGGTTTCTCGCCAGTATGTGTTCGCATATGTTGCAACATATTTTCCTTCCGTGTAAAAGAAGAGCCACATATTTCACAAGAGCATGGTTTCTCTCCAGTATGTGTTCGCATATGTTGGAACATAGTATCTTTCCGTATAAAACAAAAGCCACATACTACACAAGAATATGGCTTTTCTCCAGTATGTTTTAGCATATGTGTAACCATGTATGATTTTCTTGTAAAAGAGGAGCAACATACTTCACAAGAATATGGTTTGTCTCCAGTATGTGTTTGTATATGCATATCCATGTTGGATTTATTTGCAAAAGAAGAGCCACATATTACACAAGAATATGGTTTCTCACCAGTATGTGTTCGCATATGTTTCAACATATGTGCCTTCTGTGTAAAACAAGAGCCACATACTTCACAAGAATATGGCTTCTCTCCAGTATGTGTTCGCATATGTTGCAACAAAGTGTCTTTCCGTGTAAAGCAAGAGCCACATACTACACAAGAATATGGCTTCTCTCCAGTATGGGTTCGACTATGTTGCAACATAGTGTCTTTCCGCATAAAACAAGAGCCACATACTACACAAGAATATGGCTTTTCTCCAGTATGTATTCTCATATGTGTAACCATGTCTGGTTTTCTTGTAAAAGAGGAGCAACATACTTCACAAGAATATGGTTTGTCTCCAGTATGTGTTCGTATATGCATATCCATGTTGGATTTATTTGCAAAAGAAGAGCCACATATTACACAAGAATATGGTTTCTCACCAGTATGTGTTCGCATATGTTTCAACATATGTGCCTTCTGTGTAAAACAAGAGCCACATACTTCACAAGAATATGGCTTCTCTCCAGTATGTGTTCGCATATGTTGCACCATATGCGTTTTCAGTGTAAAACAAGATCCACATACTTTACAAGAATATGATATTTCTTTTGTATGTGTTTGCATGTTGCAGCAGACGTTGCTTCTCTATATTTTACTTCAGAGATACCTTACACACTCGAGGATAGTGTCTAGTATGCATTCAAGTTCAGTGTGCATTTGCATGTGCTGGAACATATGTGATTTCCATGTAAACGACTAACTGCATATACTACAAGGGTATAATTTCACTTCAGCGTAGTATGAGAGTTATATTTCAGTTTATGTAACTCAATAAACATAATAATAACAAATAAACAATAAGTAGTATTTTTTTGCAAAATAGTTTGCCTGCCTCATATTTTGTATTCATTAAATGGTACATAACTGTATTATTCATATGCACACGTGTAAAGACTAATCATATTAACTTATACTAATGCGAATCATTTGCACCCATAACAACATTAATCATATGAAGTTAAAAAGTATTCAATCTAGGTTGTGATAGAATAAGATTATGAATAGAAGAAATACTTTACTAGTAAACATGACATTGTTTTTTCAATATATTATCAGAAAATGTTCACATTTCTATCATTTCCAGCTTTTAACTTTAATCCATTTGCATTTGTTTTCTTGTGTTGTTTACTTGATATTCTGCAAAATTAAAAACAAAAGATAAATTCAGGAAACAGAAAATGTATAAATTTGATACGTTTTTGCAAACAATTATTTTTATGGTGTTAAGGTACAGACACAGTTATTCATAAAAGATAAATTAGAAATAAATTTCATTATAGTATGTTAAAAGCAAACATTGGAATTATCATAATCAATTTTATTAAAAAGTCCCTGAATCCAATATCGTTTAATTTAAAAGTTGAATGAGAATATTTTTTTCGATATTTGTCTATTAATTAAATAAATGAATACACTTTGTATTTAGAATCTATATAATCATAAAACTTAGATCAGCATGGCGCTTAAACTGTCCCTTTGGTTATGACTTCCACTTTCAAAAAAATTGTCAGCTTACTGATTTCATCTTACGTCAAATATTAAAACCACTGCTGCTATTCAAAACATACACAAGGTCAACAATGTTTTGACTTATTTAATGTGTTTTCCTTTTAAATAAATGTAATTTACTCCTGTTGAGTTTAAAAATAACTGATTTAACTATGAATAAAATGTGGTTCTATGGAGGCTTTCTGAGTTTTATTTTTCACTTTAAAAATGTTTCCTCAAGAAAAGAAACAACAATATAATCTTAAAATCAGTTTTATTTTGAACATTTGTCATCTTACCTTTGAAGGCCAATGGGTATATTTAAAAAGTAACGCAGGTAGTTAAATGCAAAAACACCCCTTAAATGTTGTAAATAAATATAAAATAATGAAGTGAATATAATGAAATGGGGAAGACTGAATTTTCTAAAAGTGAAAAGTTGCAAAAAAGGAAACAAAATTATATATTATATCTTTCACTTTAAAAATGTTTCCTCAAGAAAAGAAACAACAATATAATCTTAAAATCAGTTTTATTTTGAACATTTTTCATCTTGCCCTTTGAGGGCCAATGGGTAAACTAGTACTATTTAAAAAAGTAACGCAAGTAGTTAAATGCAAAAACACCCCTTAAAAGTTGTAAATAAAATAATATAATGAAATGGGGAGGACTGAACTTTTCTAAAAGTGAACAGTCGCAAAAAAGGAAACAAAATTATATTAATGGCGGGGGGATGAGGTGAAAGAGCCGATGTCAAATAGGGGCTGTAAATCGGTTCTATAAATGTGAGATCGACTTACTTGAACATTGTACGTTAAATTCGACTCACCTCCAAATATCTAAATATTGATTTTTTTCAATTTTTCTTTAATAATCTTGTAGTGTATTGTTAATTAATCAGCAGAAATAGTTGATAAGAGATGAAAAAACAACAATTTAAATGTGGTGCCAATTGTCCAGGTGCACCTACATATTTAAAAAATATATATTTTCTGTACCCAAGTTGTGTTTGATTCAAACTAGAACTTGATTTATCAAAAACTACATTTTTTGTACCCACAATTATTTATGATTATTTTATTTGTATTATTCATTGCAAGTTGGAATTGTTTTCAGACAAAAAGCAAAGCAAATGTTCTTTTTATCTAAAAATACTTGATCAATTTACAAATATAAAAAAATATTTAGGTTTTTTTTCGAGTAATCCAGCGTAGTTTACTTCTTAAAAAAAAATCAAAATCTAGATTTTACTTCAACGGTCTTTAATGTTAATATACAAGAAGGGATTTTTTTTCAAATAATTAAATTTTAACATTTTAGCGTGAGGGATCACTTTCTTATATAAATTTTACGTTAATTGAGACCCCATTTCTTGGCGACGTAGTGGGACATGTAATCGTTAGAATATATTAACGTTTGGGAGCAGGAGTGGGGGTAGAAGCAGGAATGATGTGGGGTGGTTTTACTCATAAGTTTCAAACATTTTTAAAAATATGTAGAACCACTACTTTAAAATGTATGTGACGGGAACCTTAAATTATTTTAAAGATTTGTTTGAAAAATGTCTCATCATTAAATATTAATTAACTAGTTAATTATTCTATCCTGCCATTTGTAAAGCTGTAAACACACAAAACATACTAGGATGGAATTGTACAATGCACACTCCTTCTTTGTCTTTTTTTCCGTTATTTTCATTCATTTTTTATATAAAGGATTTTTCATTCAATCTAAAGGCAATGATGTTAAGAGCTCTATTATCCAATGTATTCTGTATTGTTTTCCCTGGTCACCATGTTTGTTTCCATTCAATTTTTTGCGTGCACATACAAAAGTGTCTATTGGTTTCATTGGTTGTCATGTTTGTTCTTGCATGCATTTAAAGATTTTTGCACGCTCGTACATTAATTCTGTAGACTCACTTGCACTTTTATACAGCAATTGTGTATACTCAATATTCCTTGGCAATCTGTAAAATATACTGACTCAACGGACCTGCGTAGTTTAGTATTTTATTAAATTTATGCAAAACCGTCAATGAAATCCAAATCTAATGTTTTTTAATATAATTTATATATTTAGCTCATAAGCGAAATAAATAATTTATAATATTTTAAAAGCACAAATACTTTATTGATGATCTTCAAAAACCGTTATAATAATCTCGATACATTTGCAATACATTTCCAATGCATTCAATAAATCTATCAATTATTTACCGTTGCTTTTAGTTCAACAAATGTGTATACAAATGTATAAATGTATATGTAAATATTTGAATACACGTAAAATTGGAGAACACCAAATTGCCCCCACTAGTTTAGGTTACATTACAGTAAATACAAAGGAAATTCATTCATCCCTTTAACATTTTATCAAATATTTCTTAATTTACTATATTTCATTGTATCAAATAAAGTTATATTTTTTATATGAATCTATTAAAACAAAATAGAATTAAAGTTTTTTAAATAAACAATAAAGATATTGAAAAAAATCGAAATATGCAGCAGTTATATTCTTATTCACAAAAATCATATTTACTGAAAGTTTAAAAATGTAAGTAAAATAAAATAACGTCAAAAATGGGAATATCTAAAACTGAACAGAAAAATTTAAATATTTAATAAATGCATCATTTTGTAAAAAAATGATTATTTTGGTATAGTTGCTTTTTATATAAATTTTCACAAAAAACATTATTTTAAATTTAATAACAAAATTTTCTTATTAAAATGAGTTTTCATGTGAAAATTCATTCTGTAATAAAGTTAGACTTTATTTTATTTCGAATAATAAAAATAACTAATTATATTCATGTGTTGAAAGTTATTCTCAGTATTTAGAAGTACAGATCCTAAATTACACCGTCTATAAGTACGAGGACAAAAAAGAACTATTAGAGTAGAAAGCTGTTCAACGTCTCAACATTAAAACAGTAAGATTTTACTGCTTGTCGGGTTATTCAGGAGTACATATGCTAAATGGACACAAGAGCTATGAGTCATCAGAGCACATTCATTTAACACATAAAAAACGCACAGAGATAAAATATTGCAACGATACAACAGATATTGGAGCTTGGTCGAGTGCAAGACTGTGCTGTTGGACCTTGTTAAAGAGGGTCAGACTAGTAGTAGACACACCAACACAGACGTCATGGGTAAGTGTTGTGGATTTTACTCCAGGTTTGTTGGCCATAGTGTTCAAGATCATTCAGTCGATTGCGTACAAGTGAAGAGGCTAAGAGAATGAATCTTTGTCGATCGCCAGAATGTATGTCAAAAAAGCATGACTCCTGACCATACATGCAAAAATATTATCAAATTTATCAAATATTTCTTAATTTACTATATTTCATTGTATCAAATAAAGTTATATTTTAATATAAATTTTATTTAAATTAACATGTTTGTTAATTTACTATATTTAATTGCATCAAATAAAGTTATATTTTAATATAAATTTTATTTAAATTAAAATATTTCTTAATTTACTATATTTCATTGTATCAAATAAAGTTATATTTTATATGAATTTTATTTAAATCAAAATATTTATTAATTTACAATATTTGATTGCATCAAATAAACTTATATTTTTAATATAAATTTTATTTAAATTAAAATATTTGTTAATTTACTATATTTCATTGAATCAAATAAAGTTATATTTTATATGAATTTTATTTAAAACAAAATATTTATTAATTTACAATATTTGATTGCATCAAATAAACTTATATTTTTAATATAAATTTTATTTAAATTAAAATATTTCTTAATTTACTATATTTCATTGTATCAAATAAAGTTATATTTTTAATATAAATTTTATTTAAATCAAAATATTTATTAATTTACTATATGTCATTGTATCAAATAAAGTTATATTTTTAATATAAATTTTATTTAAATCAAAATATTTCTTAATTTACTATATTTCATTGCATCAAATAAAGTTATATTTTTAATATAAATTTTATTTAAATCAAAATATTTATTAATTTACTATATGTCATTGTATCAAATAAAGTTATATTTTTAATATAAATTTTATTTAAATCAAAATATTTATTAATTTACTATATGTCATTGTATCAAATAAAGTTATATTTTTAATATAAATTTTATTTAAATCAAAATATTTCTTAATTTACTATATTTCATTGCATCAAATAAAGTTATATTTTTAATATAAATGTTATTTAAATCAAAATATTTCTTAATTTACTATATTTCATTGTATCAAATAAAGTTATATTTTTAATATGAATTTTATTTAAATAAAAATATTTTTAAATTTACTACATTTCATTGTATCAAATAAAGTTATATTTTTAATATAAATTTTATTTAAATCAAAATATTTATTAATTTACTATATTTCATTGCATCAAATAAAGTTATATTTTTAATATGAATTTTATTTAAATCAAAATATTTATTAATTTACTATATTTCATTGCATCAAATAAAGTTATATTTTTAATATAAATTTTATTTAAATCAAAATATTTGCTAATTTACTATATTTCATTGCATCAAATAAAGTTATATTTTTAATATAAATTTTATTTAAATCAAAATATTTGTTAATTTACTATATTTCATTGCATCAAATAAAGTTATATTTTTAATATAAATGTTATTTAAATCAAAATATTTATTAATTTACTATATTTCATTGTATCAAATAAAGTTATATTTTTAATATAAATTTTATTTAAATCAAAATATTTCTTAATTTACTATATTTCATTGTACCAAATAAAGTTATATTTTTAATATAAATTTTATTTAAATCAAAATATTTATTAATTTACTATATTTCATTGCATCAAATAAAGTTATATTTTTAATATAAATTTTATTTAAATCAAAATATTTGTTAATTTACTATATTTCATTGCATCAAATAAAGTTATATTTTTAATATAAATGTTATTTAAATCAAAATATTTATTAATTTACTATATTTCATTGTATCAAATAAAGTTATATTTTTAATATAAATTTTATTTAAATCAAAATATTTCTTAATTTACTATATTTCATTGTACCAAATAAAGTTATATTTTTAATATAAATTTTATTTAAATCAAAATATTTCTTAATTTACTATATTTCATTGCATCAAATAAAGTTATATTTTTAATATAAATTTTATTTAAATCAAAATATTTGCTAATTTACTATATTTCATTGCATCAAATAAAGTTATATTTTTAATATAAATTTTATTTAAATCAAAATATTTATTAATTTACTATATTTCATTGCATCAAATAAAATTATATTTTTAATATAAATTTTATTTAAATCAAAATATTTGTTAATTTACTATATTTCATTGTATCAAATAAAGTTATATTTTTATATGAATTTTATTTAAATCAAAATATTTCTTAATTTACTATATTTCATTGTATCAAATAAAGTTTTATTTTTAATATAAATTTTATTTAAATCAAAATATTTCTTAATTTACTATATTTCATTGCATCAAATAAAGTTTTATTTTTAATATAAATTTTATTTAAATCAAAATATTTGTTAATTTACTATATTTCATTGCATCAAATAAAGTTATATTTTTAATATAAATGTTATTTAAATCAAAATATTTATTAATTTACTATATTTCATTGTATCAAATAAAGTTATATTTTTAATATAAATTTTATTTAAATCAAAATATTTCTTAATTTACTATATTTCATTGTATCAAATAAAGTTATATTTTTAATATAAATTTTATTTAAATCAAAATATTTATTAATTTACTATATTTCATTGCATCAAATAAAGTTATATTTTTAATATAAATTTTATTTAAATCAAAATATTTGTTAATTTACTATATTTCATTGCATCAAATAAAGTTATATTTTTAATATAAATGTTATTTAAATCAAAATATTTATTAATTTACTATATTTCATTGTATCAAATAAAGTTATATTTTTAATATAAATTTTATTTAAATCAAAATATTTCTTAATTTACTATATTTCATTGTACCAAATAAAGTTATATTTTTAATATAAATTTTATTTAAATCAAAATATTTATTAATTTACTATATTTCATTGCATCAAATAAAGTTATATTTTTAATATAAATTTTATTTAAATCAAAATATTTGCTAATTTACTATATTTCATTGCATCAAATAAAGTTATATTTTTAATATAAATTTTATTTAAATCAAAATATTTGTTAATTTACTATATTTCATTGCATCAAATAAAGTTATATTTTTAATATAAATGTTATTTAAATCAAAATATTTATTAATTTACTATATTTCATTGTATCAAATAAAGTTATATTTTTAATATAAATTTTATTTAAATCAAAATATTTCTTAATTTACTATATTTCATTGTATCAAATAAAGTTATATTTTTAATATAAATTTTATTTAAATCAAAATATTTGCTAATTTACTATATTTCATTGCATCAAATAAAGTTATATTTTTAATATAAATTTTATTTAAATCAAAATATTTGTTAATTTACTATATTTCATTGCATCAAATAAAGTTATATTTTTAATATAAATTTTATTTAAATCAAAATATTTGCTAATTTACTATATTTCATTGTACCAAATAAAGTTATATTTTTAATATAAATTTTATTTAAATCAAAATATTTATTAATTTACTATATTTCATTGTACCAAATAAAGTTATATTTTTAATATAAATTTTATTTAAATCAAAATATTTGTTAATTTACTATATTTAATTGCATCAAATAAAGTTATATTTTTAATATAAATTTATTTAAATCAAAATATTTCTTAATTTACTATATTTCATTGTATCAAATAAAGTTATATTTTTAATATAAATTTATTTAAATTAAAATATTTCTTAATTTACTATATTTCATTGTATCAAATAAAGTTATATTTTTAATATAAATTTTATTTAAATCAAAATATTTCTTAATTTAATATATTTAATTGTATCAAATAAACTTATATTTTTAATATAAATTTTATTTAAATCAAAATATTTATTAATTTACTATATTTCATTGTATCAAATAAAGTTATATTTTTAATATAAATTTATTTAAATCAAAATATTGCTTAATTTACTATATTTCATTGTATCAAATAAAGTTTTATTTTTAATATAAATTTTATTTAAATCAAAATATTTATTAATTTACTATATTTCATTGCATCAAATAAAGTTTTATTTTTAATATAAATTTTATTTAAATCAAAATATTTGTTAATTTACTATATTTCATTGCATCAAATAAAGTTATATTTTTAATATAAATTTTATTTAAATCAAAATATTTGTTAATTTACTATATTTAATTGTATCAAATAAAGTTATATTTTTAATATAAATTTTATTTAAATCAAAATATTTCTTAATTTACTATATTTCATTGTATCGAATAAAGTTATATTTTTTAATATCGAAAAGTTTTAATTAAATAAAAATAGAATTATAGATTTTAAAGAAACAATAAAAATATTCAAAATAACGTTTGTGTAACAGTAAAATTCTTTATGACAAAGCCACATTTACTGAAAGTATAAAAAATGTAAGTAAAATCAAATAACATCAGAAAAATGGCAATATCTAAAACTGAACAGAAAAATTTAAATATTTTATAAATGCATCGTCATTTTGTAAAAAAATAAATATTTTGGTATAATTGTTTTTATGTAAATTCTCAAAAAAAAACATGAGACAATATTTTAAATTTAATAACTAAATTTTCTTATTAAAATGAGCTTTCATGCGAAAATATATTCTGTAATAAAGTTAGACTTTATTTTCTTTTGAATAATAAAAATAACTAATTATATTCATGTGTTGAAAGTTATTCCCAGTATTTAGAAGTACAGATCACAAATTTCAAAGTTTATCAGTACGAGGATAAAAAAGAACTATTAGAGTAGAAAGCTTTTCGACGTCTCAACATTGAAGTGATATCTTACTGCTTATCGGGTTATTCAGGAGTACACATGCTAAATGATCACAATTGCTATGAGTTCATCAGAACACATTCATTTAACATATTTATAAAATAGGCTCAACGATGGGACGGAGATTGGAGCTTGGTCGAGTGCAAGACTGTGATTTTGGACTATGTGAAAAAGTATAAGACTAGAAGTACATACAATAACGCAGACGTCATGGATAAGGTTGTGACATTCACTCCAGGTTAGTTGGGCCAGCTGTTACCCCATGAAAGTTTGCCATAGTGTTTAATGTCATCCAGTCGATAGAAGAGAAGAGCATAGGTGAGAGAATTCATCTTTGTCGATCGCTAGATTGTATGTCAAAGAAGCAACTGACCATACATGCTAACTTTAGTGTATGTGGAGAGATATTAAACTTTGATTAGGTTGAGAAGTTTGAAGCCATGTACGACCTTCCAAATGGTTCCACAGTAAACAATCAAATGCAACAATGAAGATGAAGCACTCAACAGTTTTATACTTGTTGCTCACAGTTTTTTTGTTTTGTTTTTGGAGAGTGAAAATATGGTCAGTATATTCTTAGCCTATTCGAAATAGGCATTAGTTTGGCCTTGACTGTGTGTCTCTTTGTCAATGAAACTGGTCTAATAAAATAGTAGCAACGATTTTTGCACTGATATCAATAAGTTATTAATACTATGAATTACAGAAATAGCATTTATCATCTTTATTGTAAAAGGATAGCTTGACAGAGCTTTACAGTATTCAAGCCATGGTTGAAATTTTAATAAAGGGTTGAAACTAATACATCCGCAGATTTAAGATAATAAACATCTTCCCTAACTACGTCACTGTTTGTCAGTTTTTTTATTGTGTCAAGGATTTCTTTAGAAAAAGGTAACACTAGGCTATGCAAATGTGAATGATGTTGAACCAATATTCTATGAGAATGTGAATGATGTGGAAACAATATTCTATGCAACTGTGAATGATGTTGAAACAATATTCTATGCAACTGTGAATGATGTGGAAACAATATTCTATGCAAATGTGAATGATGTGAAAACAATATTCTATGCAAATGTAAATGATGTGGAAACAATATTCTATGCAAATATGAATGATGTGGAAACAATATTCTATGCAAATGTGAATGATGTTGAAACAATATTCTATGCAAATGTGAATGATGTGGAAACAATATTCTATGCAAATGTGAATGATGTGGAAACAATATTCTATGCAAATGTGAATGATGTGAAAACAATATTCTATGCAAATGTAAATGATGTGGAAACAATATTCTATGCAAATGTGAATGATGTGGAAACAATATTCTATGCAAATGTGAATTATGTGGAAACAATATTCTATGAAAATGTGAATGATGTAGAAACAATATTCTATGCAAATGTGAATAATGTGAAAACAATATTCTATGCAAATGTGAATGATGTGAAACAATATTCTATGCAAATGTGAATGATGTGGAAACAATATTCTATGCAAATGTGAATGATGTGGAAACAATATTCTATGCAAATGTGAATGATGTGGAAACAATATTCAATGCAAATGTGAATGATGTGGAAACAATATTCTATGCAAATGTGAATGATGTGAAAACAATATTCTATGCAAATGTGAATGATGTGAAACAATATTCTATGCAAATGTGAATGATGTGGAAACAATATTCTATGCAAATGTGAATGATGTAGAAACAATATTCTATGAAAATGTGAATGATGTGGAAACAATATTCTATGCAAATATAAATGATGTTGAAACAATATTCTATGCAAATGTGAATGATGTGGAAACAATATTCTATGCAAAAGTAAATGATGTTGAAACAATATTCTATGCAAATGTGAATGATGTGGAAACAATATTCTATGCAAATGTGAATTATGTGGAAACAATATTCTATGCAAATGTGAATGATGTGGAAACAATATTCTATGCAAATGTGAATGATGTGGAAACAATATTCTATGCAAATGTGAATGATGTGGAAACAATATTCTATGCAAATGTGAATGATGTGGAAACAATATTCTATGCAAATGTGAATGATGGGAAACAATATTCTATGCAAATGTAAATGATGTGGAAACAATATTCTATGCAAATGTGAATGATGTGGAAACAATATTCTATGCAAATGTGAATTATGTGGAAACAATATTCTATGCAAATGTAAATGATGTGGAAACAATATTCTATGCAAATGTGAATGATGTGGAAACAATATTCTATGCAAATGTGAATTATGTGGAAACAATATTCTATGCAAATGTAAATGATGTGGAAACAATATTCAATGCAAATGTGAATGATGTGGAAACAATATTCTATGCAAATGTGAATGATGTGGAAACAATATTCAATGCAAATGTGAATTATGTGGAAACAATATTCTATGCAAATGTGAATGATGTTGAAACAATATTCTATGCAAATGTGAATGATGCAGAAACAATATTCTATGCAAATGTGAATGATGTGGAAACAATATTCTATGCAAATGTGAATGATGTGGAAACAATATTCAATGCAAATGTGAATGATGTGAAAACAATATTCTATGCAAATCTGAATGATGTGGAAACAATATTCAATGCAAATGTGAATGATGTGGAAACAATATTCTATGCAAATGTGAATGATGTGGAAACAATATTCTATGCAAATCTGAATGATGTGAAAACAATATTCTATGCAAATGTGAATGATGTGAAAACAATATTCTATGCAAATCTGAATGATGTGGAAACAATATTCTATGCAAATGTGAATGATGTGGAAACAATATTCTATGCAAATGTGAATGATGTGGAAACAATATTCTATGCAAATGTGAATGATGTGGAAACAATATTCTATGCAAATGTAAATAATGTGGAAACAATATTCTATGCAAATGTGAATGATGTGGAAACAATATTCTATGCAAATGTAAATGATGTGGAAACAATATTCTATGCAAATATGAATGATGTGGAAACAATATTCTATGCAAATGTAAATGATGTGAAAACAATATTCTATGCAAATGTGAATGATGCAGAAACAATATTCTATGCAAATGTGAATGATGCGGAAACAATATTCTATGCAAATATGAATTATGCGGAAACAATATTCTATGCAAATGAGTTTTTATCTAAAAATAAACAGGTTTGAAAACCAAATTAAATAACGGTAAAAGATAAATAAAACAATATTTGTGTTAAATTGATATTTTTGCTTTTCTTTGCGAATGAAAAGGAAAGGAAAATAGAATGATAACAATGGTTTCTAAGTAAAATAATATTTGCCAGGGATATGTGCTGCATCGTTTTTAATATCAAAATCGTTTTCCAAAGACTTGCAAAGAAAATAAATTTAAACAAAAAAATGCCTGATAAGAAAAAATCTTTTACTTATGTCCGTGCAAAATGAATTGCAAATACCCTAAAATGTATAAACCTCTCCCTTTAGTTAAAAAATGAACCAATATTCTGGAAATCAACCGATTTTAATGAAATTTGCAGTATTTATTAATTATCACAGAATATAATGAACCCATTATTTTTTATTATAAAATTTATGAAAATTTATTATTTTATGTGAACAAAAATGCCTTACCAAATTTTTTAATTTAAAGTACAAGAATCGAATTACTTTATTTTTCCTTTTATAAGAATAAAATAAAAAATAAAAATGTAATAAAATCGCAAAAAAAAAGTATTTCTTGTTATTTTAATGGTGATAGTTTCCGGGAAAATAAAAAATTTAGTACTATAATATTCTTTTGCTTTGTTTTTACAAATGAAAGTATAAACATCAGCAATTTTATTTAATATATAATCTTTAAAATAAAAATAAATTTAAAAAATTGAGATTGTATCCCGGATCATTTAAAAACAATTAATTTTAAAAATGCTATAAATTCTATTGACGATTGATTTTAAGAAATTGGGATGGACAGAACAGCGAAAAAGTCAAATTTTATAATTTAATTATTAAATAATCATTCTATTTAAAATTTGAAGTATAGTTAATCATCAATCAATATTTTTTTTTAGTTTATTTTTAATAAATAATAAATTTAAAATAAATCAAGTATTGTAATTGCTAAAATTGACAAGTTGAACATTTTACAAACGTTTTATTTCAAAATATAAGGAAAAAACATTGGTAAACAAACGTCCTGAATAATTTTTACACCAAGTAAAATATAAAACGTTTTTAGAGAAATATAAAGAAATTCTTTCTTGTGTACATTCAAAAATATTCTAATTAAAGAAATAGTTCCTGTTTTATTAAAACAAAATTAAATCAATTAAATGTAATTATTACACTTCCCATGGTCCGTACTTTGGTGAAAATTAGCGCTAAATTATTGTCGGCATTTTTTTTAATGCAATTTTTAGTGCCAAAAAGGTGTTTCTTATTCAATTATGTTACCACGCCATTTATTAAAATAGAATTTTTGTCGGAATTAACTTACCGACGAGTAGGGGGGGGGAAAGACGTTTGACGTCTTGCAATGAAATGTCGACGTTGCTTACAAGCAGTTTTTCCTTGTAAAAGTAACAAATGAGTAACGATGGTCGAAGTGTACTTTGTCTAAAAGACAACAACTACTACAACAACAGCAGAGCGGCCACCCCTTTTATCTACTCCATCTCTCAGTCAACGAGATTCACGCGTGACTGGAATGTCTATTTAACTTGTAAGGAATAGGCACTCAGGTTCTTTGATTAACGGACCACCGGCCGTGTTGGTCACAGCTACCAGCACTCCTTTCTTCCCCACCGACCTACCCTCGGCAAGTCAACCAATTCAAAATTCTCACATTTTCAATCATAATTCAAGTTTTATATTTTTTAAAAAATTTAATTGTAAGGTGAAAGTGCAGAATAGTTACACAACACCCTCTTATCTCCATGTTAAGAACGGCTTTCTAAATAATAATTTCAGCACGGTATGTTCATAAGTGCCAAAAAGGTGCATTTTCTTTATTTCGGGATATTATGAGTTTAATTTACGAATTATTGTTCAAATAATTTCTTTCCAAAGACTCTTTTGATTTAATTTATTCGGAATTGAAATTAAATTATTCGGAATTGAAATTAAAAAAAAATTTTTTTTCAATATTATTTATTGTTTGTATTTTAGAGATTAACATGTTTATTTTTTAGCAAAAACTATTTTTGAAAAATGTAAACTAAAAAAGAAGCCATCATGCACCTAAAAAATTCAGACGTAAACTATAAAAAATATCATAAGCCGACTTTTAAGAAGCATTTTCTTTGTCCATACCCATCTATAATATTATCAATCTTTGTTTATAAGCAAACATTTCTATATCAAAACCAAATTGAAACATAAGCGTTTGGACGCGGCTCTGTTGTAAAAAAGAACTAAAACAAAAAAAATCAACTTCAAGTAATACTTACTTTCTGTTTGTAAATCTGCCTTCAACAAAGAAATGATTATAAGATTTGTTAATTAAAACGAGACGAGTTTGACGAATGGAGGTTGATATTTTAAATGACGACCGAAATAACAAGTTCGCAGAAAATTAAAATAATTATTTTCATTTATTGTAATTTCAAATCCTGTTTTTTTAATAACAAATTTATTAAATAAGAAAAGAATATTTTTCATTGTTAAAAATGCATTAATATTTTTAGGGGTACTAGTGCACTTATTGATCCGTGCCGAAATAATAACGTTATTATTTAAAAAGCCATTCTTAACATGGGGAGGGGAGGGTGTTTTGTACCTATTCTTTACTTTAACCTTACAATTGAATAATAAAAAAAAAACATATCGTAGAACTATAATTAAACTTGGAAATACGATTTAAAATTAGTGCGAATCAGTAAGTGCATTTAGCACCTTTTTTAAATAACAAATTTATTTTTAAAAAAAACGAATATTTTTTCAGTGTTAAAAATGCATATATATATATATATATATATATATATATATATATATATATATATATATATATATTGCAAATAATAAGAAATCTCATAATTTTTAATGTAACAAAAATACAACCTTTTGTAATATGAGTAAGGGGAAAAAAGAAAAAAAAATGCTATGAGTTTGGATCAGAAGACGATTTATCCGAAAGTCAAATTGAAAAAAAAAAAAATATTTATTGATTTTTTATATATTTTTAGAGAGTGCATTTTTTCTATTACTGGTTCACAAGGAGCTTTCACACAAGTCATCAAAGGTGTCTCCTTGAAAAAAGACATGTGGTCTTCCCTGGAAGCTGAGTGGCAACAAATCTCCCTTAAATTTGAGCCGCAATAAGCCTCCCCAAGGTCCCAGTTCTCTTGGTGCTTGTCCATCAGAGGTCTGGCCTTGGTCTTTCCATCCTCCTTGACCCTTCTCGACTATTTGGCACTACTTTTTTCGGAAAAATCAAGGATGGGATGGGTGAGGAGATACAGATATGCAGCTTCAATGTTCTTGGTTCCATGTAATGCTTCTTTGTGTTTTGCCTCTGCAGCAGTTTGTCTGGCCCACACATGTGGTTCATGTGTATTAGTTTCCGCATTCAAGGATTTTCCTTAATATTTCAGTTGTTTTCAGTATCATTATTTGGTGAATCTTTTCTTCAGAATTCTTCCTCGTACTCCTAATATTATAGTTATTATCTTGATTTTCTTCATCATCCACATCCGTTTCAGCTCCCTGGCTAGCTCTGTGTATTTTCTTTGTTTCTCCTTTTTTTTATATTCAACCTATGGTCAGCTGGGACAGCAAAGTCTACGATTTGATAAGACTCTTTTTTTTGGTTATCATTACGACATCCAGTCTTCTTGCTTGGATGGGTTTATCCGTTTGTATGTCCATGTCCCATACGATTTTGTGATTCTCGTTTTCAAGTACTGTTGCCAGCTTATGATTGTACCATTTGTCTGTATGTTTGAGATGCAGTTGTTTGCATAATTCTAAGTGTACTGCCTTCCTCACTTGGTCATGCCTTTTCTTGTATTCCTATTGGATCAGCTTGCTGCATTCACTTACTATATTGTTTATGATTCCGTCTCCTTGTCCATAGAGTCTGCATTTGCTGTTTTCTTGTGTTTTGTCGATCTTTGCTTTGACGTGGTTTGTTCTTATCGAGATATCTTGTGCTGCAGTTATTAGGGATTCAGTTTCTTGGTTTATGTGTCCTTTTCACATCCATGTCCAAGTGTTTTCATTATTCTCATCTTTTTTTCCCCATTTTTCTTTTCTCGTTTTATCCTTTGTCTCTCTTTTTTTTATACAATGATCACCACTTATCAAGGCCCGGAAGCCACTCAGGGATAAGGGTTATTGCAAGTACATTACCTTAGTGTGGAGATTTGATGAAGTGTTTACTTAAGGGGGCGGTTCATTAGGAATTTGTTAACATTGGACTTGAACACATCCAAGTTGTATTCCGGTGGGAAGCAGGCAGATGGAACAGAGTTCCACAGGCGTGCAGTTCTAAGAAAGAAGCTTTGTTCATGGAATCCGTGTTTTGACTTCGGCACAGATAAAGAGTGGGGGAAACTTTTGACAGTGGATTCAGCTAGACGGGTGTTTTTCGTGAAAGATTGGCGAGGGGGGGACCAGAGATTGGAGTTCAGACGAGCACCTGCCATGGAAATAACGATAAAACAAGGATAGGCTCGCAATGTCTCTTCTGTGGGAGAGAGGTTGCAGGGTAGAGAAAAGGGCATCCCCCACTAAGCCACAAAGTCTATTTTGTACTCTGTCAAGGCAGGATAGGCTGTTTTTAGCAGCTCCTGCCCAGATATAGCAACAGTATTTCATCCTTGGACGTACTTGGCTTTTATATAGATAGAGAATTGCATCAGTAGTGAGATATCCTCTGGAGTGGTAGAAGGATCCCACCATCTTTCCAGTGACCTTGGCAACAGACTTGATGTACGTGTTCCATTTCAGATCAGGAGTAAAGGTCAAACCCAGAAGCTTGTCAAAACACGGGGCCTCACCCAGATGAGAGCCATCCATCACAATTGATGCCAGATGGGGATCAGAGCGTTGATGATGTAAGGATAGGAGTTTGGTTTTGGATGCATTAAAGGTAACCAGCCACATCTTCCCCCACTGAACCACGTGCTCGAGATCAGAGGAGAGAGAATCAGAGAGAACTTTGTCATTTACAGCCTTTGATGTGTTGCCGTAGATGGTCGTGTCATCAGCATAGATGTCAACGAATGATTTAAGTATGTGGTTAGGGAGGTCATTGATGTACATCAGGAAGAGAGGTGGGCCCAGGATTGACCCCTGAGGGACTCCAGCATTTATATTGCAGGCCTCGGATTTTTGTCCATCTACCACTACTCTTATGAGCCTATCGGAGAGAAATGATTTAATGATTGAGAAAAAATTTCCAGTTATACCGTAGCTGGAAATCTTGTGAAGTAGACCCTTATGCCATACCTTGTCGAAGGCCTTTGATATGTCAAGAGCAATTGCCCTAGAAAGGAAACCTTTGTCAAGAGATTCACTAATCCTGTGGGATATAACCGTCAGCACATCTGCGGTAGATCTTGCAGAGCAGAAACCATAGTGTGTGTCACTAAGAAGGTTATTCCTGCTGAGGTGCTTGACTATTTCTCTATTTAATATGGATTCCAGCAACTTACTCATAACACACAGGAGACTTATATGTCTGTACTGAGAGGGAGATGACTTATCACCTGAATTCTTAAATACAGGGCAAACTGATAAGGTCTTCCAGGGAGTCGGAAAGCACTTCTCCTTCAGGCAGCGCTTAAATAGTTTCGTAAGTATGGGAGCAAGTTCTGGTTGAAGCTTTTTTAACACTATAATTGGGATGCCATCAGGGCCAGTTGCTTTACTGGAATCTAGGTTCTTTATTAGCTTGGCGACCTCATGCACGGATATTTGTATGTTACCTAGCTTGTTCTGTGTTATAGGAGGAAATATGGGGAGTTGATGGCCTTCGTCGCATAGGGTAGAATTAGCTGCAAAGTTCTTTGTCTGACGCTGACGAGATGACCTCTGGTCCATTGATAATGGTTGGGATAGAACGCACACTTCTGTTCAGGATCCTATTTGTTATTTGCCAAAACTGGTGGGATCCAAGCCGCTGATCAGCTACCTTGGATTTAACAGACTGGGCATATAGCTCTCTTGCATTTTTTATTATTCTTTTACAGTGGTTGCTGGCAGACCTGAAAGCAGCTATAGTCTCAGTGCATCTATTACGTTGGCAGCTATGGAAAAAGTGATTTCTGTGCGTGATAGCAGCAGCACATTCTGGGGAGAACCATTGCTGGCTGTTAGTTTTTTGTTGGAATTTTTTAGATGGTATGAATTAGTCTATGCCTACAATTAACCATTCTGTCAGATCTGATACTATAGAGGACACTTCCTTTTTAAACATGGAGTGCAGAGGTAAATCAGATATGAATGTACGGAAGCTATTCCAGTCACCCATAGAGTATCGGCATACAGTACGGTGAAGGGGTACGTCTGGGGGCTTCTTACATTTCGTTTTTATCTTAACTGATATGACGGAGTGGTCGGAGGATCCTAGAGGAGAATGAACAGAACATGAACATAGCTCAGGGGAAGTTGAGAGAAAAAGGTCTAAGAGGCTTGCATATTTACCGGGTGTATCAGGCACACGGTTGAGTTCGTGAACAATCTGAGTGAGGTCATAAGCAATGGCAAAATCATGACAAAACATCCCCTCATCATCTGTCTTATTTTAATGGGTCAGCCATTCCACGTTATGGACGTTGAAGTCACCACAGATGTGGATGTTAGCCGAGGGATGTGAAGACAGTATGTGGTCTTTTTCTCAGATATGCTCTTAAAGATAGTAACTCCGCTGTTGTGGGCCTATAGAGGGCAAATATAATATATATATATAAAATCTCTGTTTTCTGCTTCATTGATTTTTTAAGTGTCTGTTACTGCCATAATTATCCTTTCATTATTTTGCATTATGTATGTTTCTAGTTATTTTTTTGTGTCATCCACACAGTCTTCTATACAAACCGGTCATCTCCTGCCGTCTTCCTTTTCACATATTATTATTATTTCACTCAATAGATGTTATCACTAGAGATTGCTCACTGAGAAAGAAAGGTGTTCCCTTGAACCTAGGTGACAACAAGTCTCTTCATATCTCCAGTAATCATCACCTGTTTCCAGTCTTTCTGCATTCTAACTCAAGTAATTTTCCAAGTCTTTTATGCATGTTTGTGTGCGTATGTGTGGGTGTGCATTTGTGTGTCGTATTTCTACACAATCAACTACATTTATTAGTCCTCTTACCCTTTCGTTTCTTTTTAAGTAGAGTCAATCGGTATTATCCAGTCCTTTGATCAAGATGTCTAAGTTCCTCTTTAGGTCCAGCCTCTGAATGGTCCAAAGTATTTTATTAGCGATACTGCCCTGGTGTTATTCCTTAAATTTGATTCTTACTGTATAGTTTTGTTTGGAAGAGTTTTCTTGTTCTTCTCAAGTACTCTTTTCCAATTTTCTCTTTTATTCTTGTAGATTTGCTGGTGTCTGCTTCCAGGACACCCAAATATTTGTAAGTGCCATCTTCTCCAAGCACCCCTGTCTCCTTTTAATTCAATACCTCTGATGTCTCTAGTTTTCCCTTTTTCATCTCCAGTAGTGCACATATTTCCTCCCAAATTTCATTCCAATATCTCGGCTAAATATTTTAGTTGTGTTTATCAGCGTTTATAGATTCTTTTTGGTTTTTATTTTGCAAACAGCTTTAGGTCATCCATATACATGAGGTATTTTATACTTTGTTCTATGGCTGTAAACTTTTACCGGCATTATATTTTCTAAGTACCTAGTAAGGTGGTATTATAGTTATGCCAAACAGAAATTTTGATAGCGAGTCTCCTTGGAAAAGGGCTGTTTGTATTCTTATTTCATTCAGTTGTTGTCCTGCAGCTGTCAATTCCAATTTCCATTGCTTTCTTAATAACATTAATAATTTTGTCAGATATTTTGTACATGTTAGGCATTCAATTATCCATGTTTGTGGGATTCTGTCGTAGAATTTCTTATAATCGATCCATGCCATGGCTATATTATTTTTCCTGCTTTTAGCATCTTTCAAGATATTTTGTTCTATGTATAACTTGTGTCTTTTTCTTTTCGGCATTCTTTTTATTCTTCAGGCCGTAGTCCAGGAATGCTAAGAGAGGAGTATATCTGTTCACTCAGTTGTGATGTTAAAATTTTCCACATTGCCTGTAAGCATGTTATTGGCTTGTAATTGCTTGGTGTCATCCCATTTACAGCGTATTCTTCTTCTTCTTATTATTATTATTATTACTTACATTATTATTATTATTATCATTTTTCTTATTATTATCATTATTATTACTACTACTTACATTATTATTATTATTATTATTATTATTATTATTATCATTGGCATTATTATTATATTACTATTATTATTATTATTATCGGCATTATTATTATATTTCTATTATTATCATTATCATTATTATTATTATAACGATGACACTAATTTATAAGGATCCTGCAAAGGGAACAGATGTCAGCAATTATAGACCAATTACATGTCTACCACTAATGTTGAAACTGTTTACTGGAATCTTTTCCCTGATGAGCAGAAAGGGTGTCGGAAAGGCTCGAGAGGTTCCAAGGAGCAATTACTGATTGATAATGCAGTAATGCAGGATGAAAAGAGGAAGAAGACGAATCTGAGTGCAGCATGGATCGATTACAGAAAGGCTTACAACATAGTTCCTCATTCATGGATCCATGAAACACTTGATGATGAATGTTGCTAGGAATGTGGTAGGGCTTTTGGAGACAAGTATGGCTCAATGGAAAACGGTGCTGAAAGCAAACAGAGAGGTGCTGGGGCAGGTTGCCATTAAACGTGGAATATTCTCAGTATTTCTCAGTAACCTGGGACAGGAATGTGAGCGAGAACGAGAATGCAAATGGAGCAATTATGTTCCATTTTCCTTGGAGATAACATAGATTTACTTCATAGAGTCTTGTAATTGTGGTGGTGATTTTAATGTTTCAATTGCTGGTGACTATGTTCTGGAAATATAGATTTAAATATAATTTTCTTACTTTTTGTAAGTTAAGTGTTTGAGAACACGTTCTTGTTTTACTTTTTTCAAATTATCCTATTGAAAAATATGTTGGGTGGTATAGCCTTTATTTAAAACTAGCATGACCCGTAAACCGGCGTTGTTCAGTGGAAGCATGCCCCCCTCCCATAAAAAATTAAACTATGGTTGTTGGGGGGGGGGGGTCACAAGACACCCCATCTTATGAGGGGTAGAGCTCTCCAAGTATTTGCCCCAAGTTCGATCTTGATATATGTTGTCAGCAAAGACTATTAAAAAATGAGGGTGGCAGTGCCTGCAGAGAAGTACACTTTTTTATTGTGCATACGTAGAACATTGAATTACAGTGCATAATGCATGTCATTATATCTCGAAAACTACTTGTAGCTAATCTAATAAAGGGGACATTTGTATTTTAGCGGCGTAAATTATTTGAAAAGGAACATAAAAGAAATAGTGCAAATGTAGTCAGATATAAATTGACTGAACAGTAATGAAAATCACAATTTATTTGGAGGTACATCAGGCAAATGTGTTTAATATAAAAATATACAGTTTTTATAATTTGGAAAGTTATATATATATATATATATATATATATATATATATATATATATATATATATATATATATTTATCATCCGAATCTAGGTTTAGTGCCACGATGATATATGGGGGTACTACAACTCTCTTTTATTAAGATATTTGGTGGACGTTTAATTAGACGTAAAATATAAAAATATACAGTTTTTATAATTTTGAAAGTGATTATATATATATATATATATATATAATATACGAGATTGGGGTATTTAAGCAATATAAATATATATATATATATATATATATATATATACATACATTGCTTAAACACCCCAATCTTGGTCTGGTGTCATGATGATATATGGGGCTACTACAACTCTGTTTTATTAAGAGATTCGGTGGACCTTTATGAGTCCCCCCCGTAAATTCCACAATTTACATTTTTTTCCTTTATCCCGTCAAGTTCATCGATCATAAACTTAACTGTCAGTTATGTTTAACAAAACAATATATACATAAGTTCGAAAACAGGTGTATATTTTGTTTTTTATAATTTTGAAAGAAATATTGTTTACATAATTCAGTGAAGAAAGAAAGCAACACCCTAAGTTCAAATAGCATCTAGGACCGTGTCGAGCAAACGAAAAAAGTAAACAGAAAAAAATTACCCCAAAATAAAGTTACCGGCAGTTTGAAGACTCAAACACAGAACGATAAGTTGTAGACGGTGCGAATCCAAAATAAACAATCGTACTGAATGCGCCACAATAAATTATTGCATTAATCAGTCTGGAAACAAACCTTATAACACATGAATGACCTAAATAGCATTGTAACAAGGCTGATCTCTCTCCCTCCCACTCTCTGTATCTCTTCATCTCTAACTGTCCCTCCATCATAGTGAGTGGAATTAGAAATAATTTCACGCAGCTGTTTATGCTTTCGGGTGTCTGTTGATGTTGAATAAATGTTATAGCATCGTTAATGATTCGATTTAATATCGGAATAGTACAGAAATAAAAAGCTAATGTATATAATCAGTAAATATTGAATGTAGTGTGGAAGGTTCGTATAGGAGTGAATAGATATGGAGCAAAAATGGCGGCGTCTTTTTAATTGTGTAACTGTTCGTTTAATAGTGGAATAGCGAATAGCATAATTTGCGATTGGCCACTGATCAACAAATAAGCTGTGCCAGATTATGGCAAGGGAGAAAATAGACAGCGTGAGATATTTTAAGTGCGTGTCTTACAGTATTTTGTGTTTTTAATATTATTTTTAAGGCAGTTTGAAAACTACATATTTATATATCAAATCACGGCTATTTTTGTTCTCACATAACGCCCAACCTTGTATTGTTTTTGAACCAAAATAACATTGGAGAGTGAGTAAAACAACCAATTACTTTTTCATATAGGTAGAAGAGTAACTTTTCTTGCCTTTGATAACATTTGTTATATACTTGAATTTTGACTATATTTTTCGAATGTCTGTTGATTGTAAAACATACCTGTTTTTCTTTATATTGTATTTCTTTCATTTAAAAACAATATTTTTTATATTTTTTATTTTTAAGTTATTTTTAAAACTTTAAGTAATTAGATGTCAAATCGCCGTAAGAAGTGTAAATTATCTTGATTTGATAACATTTATTTGTTATGTCTTTAGATTGTCCACCGCTATTTCCTGTGGATTGTAAAACGAACTCGTTATTTTTTATATTGTATTTTGTGTCATAAAATAAAATTAATTTACTTCATGAAATTTGGAAATTTTATTGAAATTCAACGTTTCAATTGCTGGTAGCTATGTTGCCTGAAAAATAGATTTAAATAAAACTTTATTCTTTTTGTAAGTTAAATGTTCTAAGAACACTTTCTTGTTTTATCTTTCTAATCATTATGCTAATAAAAATGTTGGAAAGTAGCATCTATTTAAAATTATATCTCCTCCCAATAACCTTCATAAAAAATCTATTTTCAATCGATATATTCTTGGAGTATTTTTACAATAGAAATGAGAACAAACAACTGAGATACTTTCCAGCAAAAGTAGTTTTCTAGCACAATAGAGAGAGCCCACCTTCTTCACAGCAGCCATAGCAATGCTCTCAATGCATCTGTTCCAACTTATGTTCCCTGTGAACGTTAAGCCGAAGAGTTTTAAAGAAATACTTTCAGATAATGCGTTTTGAGCTATTGGTATTCATAATAGAGAAGGTTTTTTTATAACTATTGAAGAAAAAAAAGCTTAGTCTTGGTAGCATTGAATATGACCATCCAAAGTTTACGATATATTTATTATTATTATAATTATTATTATTATTATGATTTATTATTAAATCGTACGGCTTGAGCACAGAATATTTACAAAACACCCTCCACATGTAAAGAATGTCTTTTAAAATTATATCATTATTTCAGCATGGAACAAAAAATATGTAAGTACTCAAAAGTTAAAAACTTCATCTTGCATATTTTTCCTTTTTATCATTGTTAAACAACGTGTATTGTTTAAATTAAAATATAATCACATGATTACATTTTCAATAATAACTTGATTAAATTTTACCCATTTAAAGTTTAATAGGCAGATATAATTAAACCTAACTTTAGTGCTTATGAATTTTTGATATCATGCTATGTGTAAAGGTTAACTTCAAGTTTCACGATATTTGTTTTATTCAGTTGTAAGGTGGAATCATAGAATACTTAGAAAACACCCTCCTCTCCCCATTTTAAGAATGGCTTCCAGAATAATAACATTATTATTTTAGCACGGTACCAAAAATGCTTAAGTACAAAAAATTTTACTTTGTATTGTTCAATTTTTTGAATTATGAATTATAAAATAAACCACATTTAATCATTTTAAAACTCCAACTTGCATTATTTATTTGTAAAACAACGTTATTAATTTAAATTAAATTTTAATCAAACCCTCACATGTGAAACAATAGTGTGATTAAATTTTACCCATTTAAAGTTTTTGAAACATTTCTAATATAAACAAGCTTCTGTTTACTACGAGGATATTTATACAACTAAACGGCAAATCTGCCTATATAATTGTATTTTAATTTCATTTGTTTTTATGTTTCTTTCACAATGATCGTTTTTAAAATCATGTTTCATGCGAAAAGAAAGAACTCTAATAAATTCCATTTCCGGTTACTTCAATGTAAGATTATAATTTTAAATTATAAATTTCGAAATTGTTGTGGTTATAATTTTACTACTACTACTACTACTACTACTAGTAGTAGTAGTAGTAGAAATGATTGTTATTTCATAATGACATTCTAAGGTTAAACCAGAAATCAAATATAACATCAAATACAATAATTTTACTTTTATTATTGACGAACGGTAGAAATTGTTTTTAAATAAAATCTAATGTATATCTTTTTAAAGAAGTTAAACGGGATGAACATTGAAATGTATTAAAATTTATCAAATAATTTGCCTTTTTTTCTTTTTTCTTTGTTAAATTAATATTTTGCATATTTTCGTACATTTCAAAAATGTATTATAATTCATCATAAATTTTTGGTTTCTTTTTTCTTTGCTAAATTAATATTAAGATATTATTTTGCATATTTTTGTACGTATTTAAAGTCTTTCTTGTTTCTTCTTTCTTTACTAAATTAAAAGTATATTTTAATTTATCAAATAATTTATAAAATAAATTGTTTTTTTCTTTGCTAAATTAATATTTTGCATATTTGATACTTTTAAGAAGTGTATTTTACTTTATCAAATAATTTATCAAATAGTTGTTTGTTTGTGATGCGATTCAATTATCTGTAAAAAGGACAAAAGGCCTTCAAGCTATATTAGTTTAAATCCACTAAATATTGTACACCTGTATAAAAGGTAAACCATATACAATTGACAAGCATATAATTTCGTTTGAATCATGTTTTCATATGCAATGTATTTGATTTTTTAAAAGGCAGATAAAATATATTATAATAATCTATGGGAAGTATATGCTTACATATGTTGCCCATGAATTGGTTTGTTTTGAAAGTAAAAGATGCAAACCCTGAAGGTTTATGGCTAGTTTTCTCTATTTTTTCATTTTTCTTATCATTTTGTTTAAGCCAGGGATGGGGCATCCTACCAGATGCCAAACATACACCTGCTATTTTAGACACTCCAACCGAGAGATCTTTTTAAGATTCTAACCGTCCCTTTAAGTGCAATTGTTTGAATCTCCTTTGCACTTGGTTTACCTGGTATATTTGTAAGATAGTTTGTAAAATTCTTTTTCATAAGTCCGGTTGCTCCTATAATTACTGGAATGATAGAGATCTTCTTAAGGTTCCAGTTTCTTTTCATGTCATACATAAGACCCTGGTATTTAGTAATCTTTTCCCTCTCAGCTCTGTTTAACCCAGCATCATTCGGGACACTAACTTCCACCAAGGTTGCTGCCTTCTCCTTCTTGTCCCATATTACAATGTCGGGTTTTATAGCTCCGTTTTCTAGGTATGTGGCTGTAGGGATTGCATAATCATAGTGGATGGTATATGACTTGTTTCCGACTGTTCTTTCAGGTATATGTTCCCATGACTTCTTACTGCATTCGATATTTAACTTATTGCAGATCGTCCAGTGGAGATATTTGCATACTTCATTGTGTCGCATTGTATAGTAGCCGTCCCCTAGCAGAACCTTACAGCTAGAAATCAGGTGGCTCACACTCTCTACTTCTGTGTGGCAGAACCTGCATTTGTTGTCTTTGCTGAGACCACTCATTTTTTTAAACGCATTGGTCATCAAGCCTTGATTTTGGGCAGCCATTATAAACTTCTCCTGGTCATAGTGGAGCGATCCATCCTTTAGCCAGCTTATAGACCCTTCCTTATCAATATAGTCTTGGTTATATTCGTCCAGAAAATACTTGGCCCGTTGTTGGTTGGCCCATTCATCAACTTTCTTGTCATGGAAAGCTTTAGTGTATTTCTGGCGACTTTTTCTGGCTATTTCAGTCGCAGGTATATTTTCTGTTTCTGTCTCACTTGTAAGACAGTCTTCCCCAAAATGTTTGGCCAGTTTTGTGATGGATGTTGTTCTACTGGCTCTTGATTCCTGATGTTGGTGTACCATCTTGAGAGTTGGGTTTTTAGAGCTCATCAGATATTGTCCGGTGCTCACAATAGTTGCACGATGTTGATGGTCAATCTCCGAGAGCCCCATACCTCCTTTCCATCTGGGCAGATACATTCTAGACAGACACTGGTTTCTGTATATTACTTTATACATTGTCAGCATTTTACGTGTCTTAGTGTCTAGTCTATTTATGTCTTTTTGTGGCCAGTCGACAATACCAAAACTGTATGTTACCACTGGCATGGCTAGTTGGTTAATGGCAGTTATTTTGTTTCTGGCTGTGAGTTCTGTTTTGCATATCTTCTTGACTCGGCGTATGTACTCACTTCCAATTTTGTTTCTCATCTTGGCATGTTGGATGGTATCATTCTCTTCTATGCCAAGGTATTTGTATCCTTCCTGCCCTTCTAGGTCCTTGATGGTGGTATATTCATCAAGCTGTATATTTTCAGTTTCGATCTTCTTCCCAGATTTGATGGAGCACTTGGCACATTTTTCCAGTCCAAATGTGATGCCAATATCTCTGGAGAAGTTATGTACGACTTGCAAGAGTTCATTTAAGTCGGCATCAGAACTGGCATACAGCTTGAGGTCATCCATGAAGAGCAGGTAGTTAATTTGTTTGTTTGGGTCTTGTCGGCGGTCCTGGCTTAGATTGTAAGCACATTTGTTTTTGTTTAAAAGTTTGCTTAACGGATCTATTGCCAAGCAGAAGAGTAAAGGGGATAAACTATCTCCTTGGAAGATTCCTCGCTTGATGTTTACGTCCATGACCCTTATATTTCCTTGTGTGTAGCTTAATGTCATGTTTGTTTGCCACATTTTCATTTGTGTAGCTATGGCCTGTTTGATTATCGGGTGTATCTTATATAGCTCTAGACAGCGTAGAAGCCACGTGTGTGGTACACTGTCATAAGCCTTCTGATAATCAATCCAAGCCATACTTAAATTTCGCTGTCTCTTCCTACAGTCTTCCAAGATAGTTTTATTTGTTAAGAGCTGGTCTTTGGTACCTAGACAGTCCCTCCTACAGCCTGCTTGTTCTTTTTCAAGATATGTGGCGCAAGAGAGGTGTTGGTATATACTGTCCGCAACAAGGCCAGTGAAGAGTTTGTAGGTGGTAGTGAGACAGCAAATGGGCCTGTATTTATTAGGGCGTTGCGTTTGTTTTGTCTTTGCTATGAGGGTTGTATCTCCTCTTAATAGCCATTCTGGTGTGGTTTCTTCACCGCTCAATATTCTGTTGAAACAACTGCTATAATGCCCATGTAATGATGTTAGTTGTTTCAGCCAGAAATTGGGGAGATTGTCTATGCCAGGCTTTTTGTAATTTGAGACGCCATTTAGCTTCGTGTTTATAGTGCCAGCTGTTATCTTTGGCTCCGGCATCTCTGGCTTATTTTCTAGGCTCCTCTCAATGGTATGGATCCATTGAGCCTCTTTGTTATGGGTGATCTCGTTCTCAAAGAGAGGCCTCCAATAATCCTCCAGCTCTTGCATTTTGGGCGGGTTATTCACCGTTATAGTGTCCCTTATTAGGTTACGGTAAAATAACCGAGCATTCTGCTTAAATGTTTTGTTTTCATGTTTTGCCCTATTCTTGCTTTCTCTTTTCTTAATGCGTTTGGAAAGTGCTGGGATTTTTCCTTCTAATTCTCTAGCTACGTTTTGTAGCTGTCCTGCTTTTGTACCATATTTCCTGCTGAGTTTGCCGATGATGTTCTTCAGTCGTCCCTGTACAGCAGGGGCGGCTAGGAATTGTTTAATCTGGGACAATTCCCTTCGGCACAGGTTTAGCTGGTTTTGGATCTTTTGTTTCCAGCGTGGTATTTTGTCTTTTGCCTCTGGTTCCCGTTGTTTTTGAAATGTTGGCATTACTTTCCTTACAATGTAGAGTCCTGATGCATAAGACACCTGATTTAACTCAGTCAGGGTTGTGCTATATGGCACTAGTCTCTTGAGAGCAACATTAACCCTTTTTATTGCTACCTTTGTTGCTCTCGTGGTTGTTATTTTAGGCAGCATTAGTCTTTCTTGAAGTCCCATCCGTTGGACCTCCTCAATGGTCTTACATAGTTCTTCTTCCAAGCCTAACTGGTCATCATCCACCTCGGGCATTTCCTGAGGGAGTGTTGCTGGTGTTTGTGGTATTTCACTTGTCAGCATTGGTGCCGAAGAATCAAGGTCCAGTGTGGGACTATTTGTGGTTCTTTCATTTCCATTCGTAGATATGGGTAGGTTGGGGTTTTTAAGTGGGTTCTGGTTTGTTTTAATGAGGGATGCGACTTCTGTTTTTAGATGTCTTATTTCTTCCTCATTCATCACCTTTAGGCTATTGTATCTTTGTGACCTAATTTTTGGAGATGGGACATTCCTTTTGCCTGGACAGAAATGGAAGAATATTTCCCTCCAAGTCTATGTCCTTTGTTTTTGTTTGGAATATTTTGCCTGAACATATTCCATTGCCCACATCAGTATCCACTTTTCTTCCCAGGTCCATCTTGACTCCATTCTTCGAATGTTCTCCTCTTCCATAATAGGAATGTAGTCTTTTTCTGCCTCCTTTAGAGCTGCAGTCTTAATTTCATTTTGCTCTTCCTCTGATACATAGTTTCCTATCTGCGAAATAAGTGATCGCAGGCGGGCAATAGGTGTAGATTTTTTCTCTTCGGGTAGGTTAGTATCTTTTATTTTCTCGGTAAGAATGTCAGTGGATGTTTTGCTCCCCTTTTCGAACTTCGAGTAGTGGTAGCAAAACAGTAGCACCTTCTTTTCTGCAACAGACCATGGCTGAGCTTTTAAGCCTCTTGTATTTTTCTTTCTTCTTGTTGCTGAATTTGATGTTTGGGGGCGAGGACCTCTGTTATCAAGGCCTGATGGCTGACCCTGGTTATCCTCTGTCATGGTTGGAGAGCCACTTCCAGAGTTCGGAAGGTTTACACCATTGTTTGCATCTTCCCGCCTGGCGTATGAACGGGTTGAAGGGCCCTTTTTATCCTGGGTGCCGACCTGCCAGTATGCGTTTTTATTTTCTTTCATATGTTGTTTTGATTTCCCCATTGTCCACGGCTTTTTATTTCTTATTCAAAGCTGCCCTTTATTACTAAAGGGGGTGCCCCCGTCTGCAAACTGAGGGACGTGCTGGATGGCTTGAGGAGATAGCACACCATTTCTTTGAATATTTAGTCAGGGTTTACTTCCAATGAAGTTTCACTCCAGTGTGTGTTCGAGTATGTTTTAACATATGATGTTTCCGTGAATATAGTTTCTCTCCAGTATGTCTCCGCATATGTAGTGACAATTTTTGTTTTTCTGAAAAAGAAGAACCACATATTTCACAAGAATATGGTTTCTCTCCAGTATGTGTTCGCATGTGTATCCCTATATAAGTTTTCCGTTTAGAAGAAAAACCACATACCTCACAAGAATATGGTTTATCTCCAATGTGTGTTCGCATATGTCGCAACATCTCTTGTTTTTACTGTAAAACAAGTCACATATTTCACAATTATGATTTACCAAATTAAATCAATTCAAAGATAAAATCGTATAAAGTATATTAATTTTATAAATATTCTGCAAAATTAAAACAATTAAAAATATCTTAAATGCACTATCATACATTATAAGTAAAATATCTTTCTCTATAGATGTTTATTAGCATAAGATAATATTTTTAATTTAATTACTCAATTTTTTATTAAAGTGAAATTTTGTGTAAAATCATTCAGTAATTTAATGAAACCCGTTTTCTTATTGATGGTTGCAGAAAGGCGAATACAATCATAGTTGAAGGAACACTTGAAAGCGATGACTGATAAAAGACTTGACAGTAATTAAAGTTGATGAAAAACTAAAAGCAAGTATGGTTGAAGGAAAACGTAAAAGCAATTATAGTTAAAGGAAGACTTAAAATTAATTAACATTAAAAAAGTTTGAAAGCAATTTCAGTCGAAGGAAAATATATAATCATCAGAGTTGAAACAGTTTATATTTGGATAATACAAACTATCTCAGCGCAACATTGACAAACTTTACTGAAAATTGCTACCAGAGCTTAATATTGTAGACCTCGCACTTTTTATGATAAAGAAATGTGACTGACTGATCTTCTTGTACATAAGAAGTGGTGCAATCATGGTGTGTCAGCAGTCAAGTAAAAAAGAGGATGTTTGGCTTCTATTAAAAAAAAAACTATTTTATTGATGACCGAATAATTGCCTTTGTGATACCAGTGTATCTTGTGTCTGGGGAAAGAATAGACCTTCATAATATTAACCCCATAAGTCTCCTTCTAGACTTGCCAGAATCTTAACCACTCTAACGAGTTTACCATCTTCTTACAGCTACACTTCTTTCTGGGAAAACTATGTATTTCGGCAAATGCATTCTACTACATACATATACTATTGCATTAAAAAAAAGAAGCTAAAGTGATAATGGTTGATATATCCACAACCTTAGCCAATGTCTCCCCTGGAGGTCATCTTATGAAAATTATTCTGTAATTCAAAACTATTCTGAATTACGTCAGTGTGTCACTTACAATGCACTAAATCAGTGTATCTGTAGTAGTTTAGTTTGGTTTTTCACTTTCAAGAGATAAGTAAGCTTATAGAACTTTTGAATATACAAGTACTCTTTTTAATTCATTATTACTATGGAAACTGTACGGAATTTGGAACAAATGCAAATATATTACAATGCAAATATATTACTATGCAAATATATTACAATGCAAATATATTACAATGCAAATATATTACAATGCAAATATATTACAATGCAAATATATTACAATGCAAATATATAACAATGCAAATATATTACAATGCAAAGATATTACAATGGAAATATATTACAATGGAAATATATTACAATGCAAATATATTACAATTAAAATATATAAGAATGGAAATATATTACAATGCAAATATATTACAATGCAAATATATTACAATGCAAATATATTACAATGAAAATATAGAACAATACAAATATATTACAATGCAAATATATAACAATGCAAATATATTACAATGGAAACATATTACAATGCAAATATATTACAATGCAAATATATTACAATGCAAATATATTACAATGTAAATATATTACAATGCAAATATATTACAATGAAAATATATTACAATGCAAATATATTACAATGTAAATATATAACAATGCAAATATATTACAATGCAAATATATTACAATGTAAATATATTACAATGCAAATATATTACAATGCAAATATATTACAATGCAAATATATTACAATCAGTAGCGTAGCATCAGATTTTCCCACCCAAAGCAGTCATAAATCCCCCCCCCCCGCTGGCATATAATTGCCTGTCCGCCCCCGATGGAATATAATTACCTGCTTTATCCCCCCGTTTGCCTAGTATTACCTGTTGTGCTCCCCCCCCTCCCGCTGACATATGATTACCTCTTTTATTGCCCTCAGGGACATATTTTTCTGATTCCGATACCTCCAAAAATTCCAACTTTTTACAAACTTTTTGGTATAAAATTTTAGATATTTTGTTAGCTTTTCTTTATTTTTTCCATTTTTTATTTTTGTCCTCACAAAATGCCGCCCTCTGTTATGTGCCGCTCGTAAAATAGGGACACATTTTTTCGATTTCCATACCTCAAAACTACATAGACGGCATAAAATTTAAGATATTTTGTTAGCTTTTATTTATTTCTATTTATTTTTTTTCTATTTTCTATTTTTCACCTATCAAAATTCTGTCCCCTGATATGGGCCGCTCGTGAAATAGAGATATATTTTTCCGATCCAAATACCTCCAAAAGTTCCGATTTTTAAAGAAATTTTCGGTAAAAAAAATTCCGATTTTTGTTAGCTTTTATTTATTTTTATTTTCTATTTTAAACCTCTCAAAATGTCGCCCCTGAAATGTGCCGTTCATAAAATAGAGACACATTTTTCTGATTTCGATATCTCTAAAAGTCCCAATATTTTACAACCATTTCGGCATCATATTACATTTGAAATTTTCGCAAGAATTATAATCATTAAAATCGCATGATTTTTATTTCAATTATATTATTTTCCGGTGAAAATATTGCATAAGCAATTTTTCATGTTAATTTTATTGGTGCTATCGATTTTTTACAAAATATATCGTTTTAAGCAAAAAAAAAAAAAAAGAGAAAAAAGGCCTATCGTTATATGGACAATAAATATTGCAGTTATGGAACAAGTAATTTAAAAAAAAATCGTTTCCGAGTTATGTCCCCTGTGTGTAGTTGCCTACTCCTTACTTTATATCATCTAAAAAAAAAATGTCATTTTACACAATTTTCCGTCAAAATTAATTTTAACTAGAAATAAATGTCTACTGAATGACTTTTTGTAAATTTTGAATATATTATTTTGGCATGATATAATTAAGTATGTAATGTATTGTGTTTGCTTTAAACAACATTTTTTTAAATGTTGTTTAAAGCAAAAACAATATTACATTTTGTTATTATGAACGTTTTGGAGGTAACCTCCATTATCAATTAAATATGTTTGTTTGTATGTCTGGCATTTTATCGATTGGAGCTAACCTCCATTCTATTAAATAAAAGAAAACATTCATTTGGTGAGCAAATAAAGTCTCACTATAATCTACCGAATTTGCTCAAAATAAAATCTTCAAAGAGAATGAATTAATTTTTAATTATAGTTTTTTTTTAAAGTTAAATTTATCTAATCCATAATTAATTAAACGCTGCGAATATGTAAAACTAGATTCTATGATACATATTTCGGGTAAATGTGACTATCGGAATACCCTGGCAAAATCGCCATTAAAATATCGTTCACATGCATCACACTTGGAGATTAAACAGGAAACTCGAAAATAAAATGAGACGAAATTTATTTTATTTTATTTCAGGTACACATTTACGAGAAAAGATGTATTTCACTGTTATTATTCTAGTAAGAACGAACTTTTGTTTTGGCCAATGTGCACTGGTTGTCCAAGATGCAAAAGTTGTTTATTCTGAAATCCGTTCTTAGCATGAAAATATTGGGGGGAGGGGGTATTCTGAAAAGCATTTTCTTAATTTTCAACCTCCTTATGTTAAGAATGTCTTTCGGAATAAACATTCTTTGCAAGTTGGACAACCAGTACACATTAACCGAAATAGTAAGTCGTTCTTACTAAAACACACTTACACAGGAAATACATCTTTTCTGGTAAATGCGTACCTGAAATAAAATAACATTAATAAATAAGTGCAGAAAATAAATAAAAAATAAATAAATTTTGTTTTCGAGTTTCCAGTTTGGTTTTGACGTTTGATGGACGCGCACGATTTTTTTTAGCAGTGCTTTGATTAGGGTGTTTTGATAGTCATAGCTAAATATTTTATAATACATTCTGAAATTAATGAATATTTATTTTCTGTTAGTTTAAGTATTTTTTTCTATTTATTCTTACATATTTCGTTGTTTTTATATAAAAAAAAAACAATAAAAAGTGAAGGCAAAGTTTCTTAATATTAAGAAAAACCAATTTTTAATACTTATGCACTTATGTTACCATGCTGAAATAATAATTAATTATTATTTTGAAAGCCATTCTTAACACGGGGAAGGGGGGTGTTTTGTACTTCCATCTAAAAATTAAATAAAAAAATATATCGTAAAACCTGAATTAAGCTTAAAAATACTATATAAAAAAACCGCACGGTAACATAAGTGCATAAACACCAATTTTTATGCGTGTAGATAAAATAGGGGGGCATAATTTTTCAACAAAACTAAATTCGCAAATGTTTTTATTTAAAACAATCCATGTTTTTAATTAAAACAATTCAATCGAAATTAGATTGGCAAAAGTAAAGGTATTTTTATGCCTTGCCCCAGAAACACACCCCAACCTAGTTCAAGTCTAACGTAGACAAGTTCTTGATGAGCCGTTCCACTTGTTAACAAATTTACTGAATTGCCATTACTAACGATTACTATATTGTTCAATTTTACTGTACACTATTTAACCCTTATCCTCGAGTGGCCTCTTAGCCTTGATAAGTGATGGCCAATGTAAAAAAACCTCCCCATGTTAAAAACGGTTTTCGAGATTTAAACAACAAATAGCAAAAAAAATAATTTAATTACGTTACATAAATTTAATATTTTCAAAAATATTATTTTTTAAACAACAAACAATAGAAACAATTTTTTTTTTCGTAAATTCATATAAAAAATATTTTTTTATGTTGACGCCATCTTAATCATCATACGAAAAATGCCATTTTTGAATAAATTACTATTTCCGAAATGATAATTCAGTAATTATTACAATTTTTGCCAAATTATTCATTTTTGTGAACATTACTAAACAAAGCTGATTGGTTTTACTGCATGTAATTAATCCTAACATTTTTAAACGAAATATAGTTAGAAAATTTGTCAACAACAATTTATATTGATCAATTCTTACGACGTGCCCCAGCATATTAAAAAACACCCTCAACCTCCCCATGTTAAGAACGGCTTTCGAGGTTGGGGATGTTTATTCCGAAAGCCGTTCTTAACATGGGAAAATTGGGGTGCTTATAATAAGCTTGGGGACGTAATAAAAATTACTTTAATCAAGATCGGTATTGACGCAATTTTAAAAGTCAATAAACTGAATTTCTATAAAATATGACAATTTTTAAGGCAAAAAGGTGACAAATAATTAGCTAAACGAAAAATAATTTGTTTTTTTAATAATTTACCAACATTATTTTTATTTTAAATAATTTATGTCGGTAATAGTAATGCTTAATCGATTATCTACCAAATTTACCTAAAATAAAATCTTCGGATGTATAAAATTCATGTTTAATTAAAATCTTAAAAGGTGTTTAATTCCAATTGTCATTATTTTTCCCTTAAAAGAAATTGATTCCATCTCGATTAGACAATAAAAACGGTAGATTAATTCAAGAAACTTACTTTCAACCAAATGTTGTTTTCGTCTGGGTTTTGTGGTGGAAATTTGCTTTGACGTTTTAATGGTTGCTTAAATGTTTTGCTGCGTTAAATCGTCTTCTCAATCGACCTTCACCGCCAACATTTTTTTTTATCATCACTCATATTACAAATTGATTTTTTTACAACATCTATTGTTCTAACAAATGGATGTATTAAATTTTATGTTGCATATACTAAAGAGAAATGAATATTCAACTGATATAAAAAATGAAAAAAAAAAAAATGATAGAAAAAAATTATATTTTACATGATGGCTGGATTTTTTATTTAAAATTTTATAACGTTAAAACAATTTTTTTTCATTCATTATTAAAATAAAAGAACACATTAAGTGTGAAAAAAGTCAATTCATTCACTGAATGAATTGATAATTTATTTATTTATTTTTTGGCTTTTTTTTTTTTTTTTACATTTTACGCCCCTCCCCCAATGTAAAGTGAATTGGTTTGAAATATTAAACGGTTCTTCTGCTCGGTTAATGTCGGCGCATTATTTACGGAAAAACGGCTAGTTAAACTGCAGAAGCGCCTATTAAAAAATTGACAACTTCTATAATTCAATACCCCCTCTAAAAAATACCAAGAAACATAAAAATATGGTTTCATAAACCGCCCGTGAACACTTAATCTTTTAGATCAATTAAAAAACATTAAAAACTACGTAATACAAAAAAATGAACCACATTTAAAAAAACAAAAAACTTTCTTATTTCAAATCTCTGTAAAAATTCCACCGCGATGTGACAAGTCACTTTTAATAATAACGTAATTTAGAATTTAGAGTGGAAGATCAGTCTCGAAAAATATATGCATAATTGACCGGTCTGTTTAGTTTTTCTAACGTTTTTAATTAAATGAAACATTTTGGACCAGGGTTGCCAAACTATAATATAACTTTTTAAAAAGTTGATATTTTTTATCATCACTCATATTACAAATTAAATTTTTTAAACATCTATTGTTCTAACAAATGTATGTATTCACTTTCATAGTAATTTTTATATATATTTTTTCAAAAAGCAATCAATATTATTAAAATATTCGAATGAAAATAAATTAAAATAATAATAATGTACTTCTTGTTTGACAAAAAATAATTCTAAAAGGGATTTATAATATTTATATAAAAATTAGGAATATTGTATACAATAATTGTGTTTTATATGATAAAAAGAAAAGAATACACAACTGATATTAAAAAAAATGATAGATGTATATTTTAGAATTTTAAATGGGAGATCAGTCTCATAAAATATGTGATTAATTGACCGCTCTCTTTAGTTTTTATAATGTTTTTTTTTTTTTTTTAATTAAATGAAACTTTTTTTATATATAAAAGTTGCCCACTTTCGGAAATTACTTGTTTCGTGATAACACAATAAATGTGGAAAATAATTTGATGAAATAATGTAATAAATTATTTTATATAATAATTTAATATTTGATAATAAAAGAAGTTATTTTTGAAGAAGTGTTAAAAGTAAATTAATTATAAATGTGTAAAAATCTTTGATATATTATTTCAAATTTAATAATTTGATAATACAAGACGTGATTTCTTGGCGGGGGGGGGCGTAATAACACAAGAAGTGTTAAAACTTAATTTTATTAGTTTTGTAATAACGCAAGTGTGGAAAATATTTTAACAAAATAATCTATTAAATTATTCGGGTTTGTTTTACTATACACATAGATTCGAAAAATTGTCAAAAAACAAATATTTACAAATAAATTTTATCAAAGGTAAAATACGAACGTTTTTTTTTTAATTCACGCCCGCCTCCCATTTTCAAGTTTATATTAAAAAGTAAATAATTAATTTACCCACCGAAAAGTAAATAATTAATTTACTCACAAATTGAAGAGAAAAGGTTAATAAATAATATATTCAAATTTAATAATAAAAAAAACACCGTAGTGTTTTTTTTTTACCTGTAAAGTTTGAAGTTTAAAACCTTTTTTTTTTAACCACGTTATTTGTTTTTTCTTTATTTCTTTTTTTTTTTTTATGGAACCTTAGTTTTTGCTCCTTTAATTGAAAAAAAAATTAGGGCTTGAATTACATTTTTCGAGGAGTTATAAGCTTGGAAAGACAGGAGGTCGAATAATTCACGCATCCCATTTTGAAATGTCTATTAAAAAGTAAATAATTAATTTATGTACCAAAGTTTTATATATCACAAATTGAAGAGAAAAGGTCAATAAATAATATATTCAAATTTAAAACAAACAAAAAAAAAAGAACTGTTTTTTTAGAAATTTACCTGTAAAGCCCGAAGTTTAAAACCTTTTAAAAAAAAAACACGTTGTTCTTTTTTTTTCTTTTTTACTGAAACCTTGGTCCTTGCTCCTTTAATTGAAAAAAAAATTAGGGCTTGAATTACATTTTTCGAGGAGTTATGAGCTTGGAAAGATGGGGTGGAATTATTCACTATTTTCACGAAATTTCTGACACACCTACCGTTTCGGTAGGGGAGCATGGTTTTGATTGCCGGCTGATCATAATATATTTTTTTAAATTTTTCGATTACTTTTTTTATTGTGTTTGAAAGATTATTGTTTAAAGTTAATTCCTCCAAGAAAAAAAATGTGTGAAATAAAAAATACATGGAATAATTTTATCTCAAATCTAAAAAAAAAAAAAAACTGCATTTCACCTATAAATTCATTATGACAAATACCGTGTTTACATTTCTCTGGCGAGAAAAAAAAAGTTTTCTGCAATTATTTCCAAGTTAAGTATTAAGAGAATGAATTAATACAATAAATGTACTTATCCAAAAAATGTGACACTTGTAGGAATGAGACTTGTTTATCGTATAAAACTCTGGCGGCAAAATTCAAATATGTATGGAAGGACAAATTAGATATTATTTATTTCTTTATTTAACATTATTCCGGTATACCAAGTGACCTTTTTCTTTTTTTTTCTTTTTTCTTTTGAGTCGTAAACCCGCTTTCTTTATTTAAAAATTCATAAAAGTTATTTAAATTCATTAATTATACTACTGACAATTTATTAATTGAAAAAAAAAAATGAGCACTGTTATTTATTAATGTTAATACAGAATTACAATTGTTTAGGAAAACAATTTATAATTATTTGAAAAAAATTACACACTATAAAATACAGACCTAAGTTAAAATTTATCAGAATATCTAAGTGAAATTTAAAGTTGATAAGCACAAACAGGCGGGTAGTTGAAGAGAGGAGGGGGTGGGCAAAACAGACTGGTTTTCTTTTCAAGTCTGTGCTCCGTACTTACCGACATGGAACGTTCATATAATTTTTTACCATTTTTAATTAAATTATTTTTCTATATTCCTGTTTTTCAATTTCATTTTTTTTTACTTTATTTTGCAAGATTATATGAACATTATTTTACGTTGATGATTATATGTTTATGCATACAAGGGAAATATTAGAATCTTACATGTAAAGATTACGTTAAAAATGTAAGCGTAAAGATATAGAAATAATTTTTGCAATTTTTTTATGTGAAAATATTAAATGAACAATGCTTTATTCAATGATAATATTGGTAGTTCGAGAAATTAATTTTTGGAGCTCCGACGGGATTTGCCTCCGCGCTAGCAGACGAATTCCGTTCTAATCACGTGATCTTATTTCGTGCGGTAACTACCAAAAAATGAATTGAAAATAAAGAAACGAAATAAATATAAGAAATGACGCGCTTTTCTTGAATTTTATTTGAGTTTTTACGTAATATATTGTTTTTACGCGTGTAATTATGATTTTAGTTACTTTTACATTTATCTTATGATTTTAGTTACTTTTATATTTACCTGGCTCATTTTTTTTACGATATATGTATTTTTTATGAAGTCAGGTGGCTACTTGAGGCGGGAAAAGGGCATATCACATAGAATTGGTTACTCAGAACTCGACTCGATATGAATGTAACAAGCATGGGTAAGATTTGGGGAACGCATGACGATGCTAAGTCATTTTTAAGAGACAGGGGCATATTAAAAAGGGAACCACCGACGTGTTCCAATTGTCAAAGACAAATGACCGAAATAAAACGGTCAAACCAGCAAATAAAATCCTGGAGATGTCCTTCACATAAAGGGAAATTAATTTCCCTCAAAAGAGGAAGTTTTTTAGAAGGATCAAACCTACCCCTAGAGACCTTCGTCCAACTACTATATTTTTGGGCGTATCAGACCCCCGTTATGAAATGTTCTATAATGACGAAGGTCTCCCAAAGTACAGCAGTGATATGGTATGGGTATTTCCGGGACATTTGCTCAAAGCAATTATTAAAAAAAACCTATCAAATTAGGGGGAAGTGGTGTAGTCGTAGAGATTGACGAAAGTGTAATTTCAAAAATGAAGCATCATCGAGGACGCAGGATACCACAGAGGTGGGTTTTTGGAGGTATCGACACTGCCTCCAAAATTGGGTTTTTAACATTTGTGTCGGATAGAAAAAAAGAGACATTGTTTCCTATTATTAAGGAAATGGTACTGCCCGGCAGTATCATCCATTCAGATGGATGGAAAGCCTATGACGGAATCGCTGGTATATCCGTAACCCCTCCTCCATATGTCGATAAGACAGTCGACCACTCCAAACATTATGTGGACCCGGTGACGAAAGTACACACAAACAATATTGAAGATATGTGGATGCTATGTAAAAGCAAATTAAAAGCCATGCATGGTAGTTCATCCACAACATTGCCTTCTCATTTGGATGAATTTATGTGGCGGCAACGCTACGGTCGTTCAGAGATTGATTCATTCAACAATATGCTGCTACAAATTTCTCAATTTTATCAAGTAAATTAATTCAATATGTGTTCCTTTTTGCTTAATTGTTTTTTGTTTTTTTTTATAAATAAATTGTTCGTTGAAAAATAATTTGACTCCTGTAACTTGTTTCACTAATGATAATATTGCTGCAAATAAACGGATTTGAGGTATGTTTTACAATCCACAGCGAGTCGGAAAAAGTCGTTAAAAACAACTATACAATAATTAAATATTATCTTTGTCAATAAAAAGTTACTTTGATACTTCCCTACATCATTTGTTGATATTTTAAATAGTTTTACATACTTTTTATTTGTACAACATATCTATTTTGGTTTAGAAAAAGGGGGGAGATAGAGTAACGAATTAAAAAAGGATTAATATTTGATATGAAACACACATTTTAAAACTACTTTAAAATACCATGCAGGTAGGTTACAAACTAATTTTTATTGACAAGACATTTATCTGTTGTATATTTGCTTTTAATTTGATTTTATTGTAAATTTGAATGGGAAAATTTTCTTTTGGTTTTCTAGTTAGCCAATAAACGAAATAAAATAAAACTACGTAAACACTAAAAAAAATTTGAAACTACGTAAAAACTCAAATAAATGAGCCAACGTTATTATTTAGAAAACTATTACTTAACATTGGAAGGTGAGGGTGTTTTGTAACTATTCTGTACTTTCACCTAACAATTCAATAAAAAATATATCGTAAAACTTGAAAATGCTATAAAAGTAACTAAAATCATAATTACACGCGTAATTAGCCATAAGTACACGCGCAATTATTTCAAATTGAACAAAAGCTGGAGAACCCATTTATTTGCTATATATTTGAGATAAATGTTTTTAAAAAAAACAACAACATAATTACAAGCGCAACAAACTACGTAAACACTGAAATAAATGAGCCATTTTCGTATTATTACCCTTCACTTTTTTTGCAGTCGTCGCACGAGACCACGTGATTAGAACGGAATTCGTCTGCTAGCGCGGAGGCAAATTCCGTCGGAGCTCCCGTCGCGGACAAATACGTTATTCTGTCATCTTTTGTTGTGGTTTTTGTTTTTAAACTATTTAAAAAAATTTGATGAATAAAATAACCATAATTTTACACATAATATTTACCAAACAGATCGAACCTGTTTAGAAATGGTTTATTTAAATTAATTCCGGTTTTAATTTTCTGCGAACTTGCTTTTCCGATCGCCATCTTAAATTTAGAATCGCACTCGTCCAACCTCATCTCCTATTAATTAACACATTTTATAATTGTTTCTTTGTTACAAACAAGTGGTTGAACCAAAAAAAAAAGTAAGTATTACATGAATTTAATTGTTATTTTTTATTTTCTTTTTAATCATTCCATTGTGTGTGTGTGTGTTTTATTTCGCCCCCACCATTATGTTTCCATTTGTTTTGATATAGAAATGAGTCAACATTTTGAGTTTGCACATTAAGCGAAGAATGATAATTTTATAGAATTCTCTGTAATCGAGTAATTTTTATATATATTTTTAATGTTGGTAATCTTGAAGATTCGCCTTCCTTTGTTGACATATTTTTAGCTACGGATGACTAAACTGTATAAAATGAACCCCCTTTTTCCCCCTTTTTTCCCCCCTTTTTTTTTTTAGAAGTTTTGTTTAAACAGTTTTATTTGAACTTAATTGACTGTTTTCTTTTTTTTTGGGGGGGGGGGGGTTGAACTGTTTTTTTTTTAACCATTAATATGTTTATGAATGTTTACCTAACTTTTATAATAAAAGTTAGGTAAACGTCGATATCGAAATTTTGAAATTAAAGTTAGTTTGTGTTTTTTTTCAATTACATTATAAACTTTATTTGAACTTTTCAAAAAAAATTTTACATAAAAAATAAAGTTTATAGATATTTTATAATAATTTTTTAAAAAAATATTAGTTAGTTGGAGGAAAGGTGACATTTCTCATTTATTTAATCAAACATCATAAAAAAAATCGTATCCAATACATGATATTCTCCAAATAATTGTCTTTGATTCGCCGCCGTCAGAGGAATTCTCGTAGATGACTATTAAAGTTTGCAAACATCTCGTCATTCTTTTTATTTCTTTTTTTTTTTTTTTTAAATAAAACTAAATTTAATTTACAAATTTCGATGTTTGGAAAACAGTCAATAATGTATATTATATTCTAAAAGTTCTATTTTTGTTTGATAAAAAGAATAAAACAGTTAATAAAAAACAGTCGATTAAGTTCAAATAAAGACTGTTTGAATAAAACTTACATAAAAAAAAAGTTCATTCTATAAGGTTTTGGTCATCCGTAGCTAAAAATATGTCGGACATCACTTCTGGCAAATGGTTTTGTAAACAAAAGAAAGCGAATCTTCAAGATTACCTTAATGTTTTTATATACATAATCTATTTTATTAATCTATTTGATATTTAATTATTTTACCTTCCAACTAATACTTTATATTACCTGATCATTATTTTGTATTTTTTGAAAATCAGTCTTTGTTTGGAGGAAATTCACTAATTTTATATTGAATTTAAAATGAGACATTGTAAACCAATGAGAAGGGGACGATTTATTGATAGAAAGTATTTTAAAAGGTTTATTGGCTTTAGAAAAAATATTTTTTAAACTTTAAAAACAAGCATATAAGTGAAAAGAAAAATGTGAGAATTACTCGTTTAAAAACAATAAAAACAATTTATCACAAAATAATATTTCATTTGTAAATTAGAAAAAAACATTTAAGCTTATTTTCCTATTGAATTTAAATACAAAACAAAACTCATATATACTCTCTAGAGTAAAATACACTAACAAGGCAATCACAGCACACCGGTTCCCGTCAGAGCACCGAAGTTAAGCAAGGTTGAACCTGGTCATTACTAAAATGGGTGACCAATTTGAGAATTCCAGGTGCTGTATGTAGGAGGACGTCGACACTTCCCTGCAAAAATTGCAAAAACCTAACATCGTCATCTCCCATAACGGCAATATACATGCGACTGAGGACTGCTTGTGAATTTCATACACCCATGAAACTTCTTTCTTCGGAGGAAGCCAGTTAAACCCGAATATGGTTGGTGCTGACTGCACAAAGGACTCCTTTTACTGACATAGAAAACTTCTCACGACTGCCAATATATAGATATAATTATTTTGTGTTTGTAAGGAAATGAACACTTAAATTGTAAGTGACATGTTTTTCAGATTCAAGAATATATTCAACATTTAATGAGTAATTAAGCAAAAGAGTGAATCGAGTATTTGGCAGCTGAGAAAACACATCGCAGTTAAAGGTTGGTGTAAATTATGGTGTCAATGAAAAGGAGTATTGTTAATTTTTATTCATATTACAAAATAATTGTAATACATATATATATATATATATATATATATACATATATATATATATATAAAAGGGTCAAAATTGTTTGAATTTTACTTTTTCCGTTTATGTAATCGTTTGCTAGTACTAGGTTGCAACATCACTAATAGAATTAAATGTTTCAAATGTATTTAATTTTTATACTATATTTGTGGCTTTCTACATATCCAGGATATTGGCAGGTGTGAGAAGTTTTCTAGCTTAGTAAAATGAGTTGTGATAGTTTTCGAAGTGCATTCTATCTGTTACAATTCATGTTAAATGTGATTGTAAGACCGAGCAATTGCAATAGTGGACTCTGACGTAGAGTGCTCTTAGTCCTAGTAATAGTTTTTTTTAAATAGTTTTTAGCCTTGGAAGTGCATTTTATCTGTTTCAGTTTACGTTAAATTTGATTATAAGACCAAGCAGTTACAATGGTGAACTCTCATGTAGAGTGCTATTAGTCATAGTAATCATTGGTTGGAAAAGTTTCTTATAAATTTTAAAGGAAAGTAGATTTCTGTTAGTAACAATAACTTTTTATCGATTTATGGTTTCATTTACAAAGTAGTGAAATCTAACTAGAGTAATTAAATAAGTTTATGAGTTTTAGGACTTCACATTTGTTGGTCATGTCTTTTTTAAATTCTTCATCACTAGTAACACAAAGGCAATTATTCAAATATAAAGAGAGGGAATATCCCACAAGTCATTTGTTGTATAGTTTGGAGAGAAAAAGGGTCAGCTACTGATGATAATTATGTTTGTATTCTGCAAATAATATTTTTAACATGAAAAAATAAAAATTGTTATTTTTCAACCAATTTTGCTATTTTAAATTTCTTATTAGAAGATGCAAATCTTATCAAAGTTTATTCTTTGAAATTATATAAGGAAATCACTATATCTTATTCCTTAATACAAAAATCTGTTAGTTCTATAATATAAAATCCATAAATTTACACTGTTATTTTAATATATAATAAGAGAAACTCAAGTGTTTATTCCGTGAAAAGAAAATTGAAAAACAATCAGAATTTTATGTTATTTTATATCTTCATATTTACTTTATATCAAAATTGTGAAAGTGCTTTATGATTTGAAAATGTTTTCATTACTTTATATTACATTATTAATTATATTTTCGTTTCTCAAAAATTAATGTATGTAAATAAAAATGAACGGCAATCATTTGAAATGCATTCGCTCGTGCTGTCACTCTATCTTTAGTTATTAATTGATTAGTGGATCACTTAACAATGTCTTTCTTAACAGTTCTTATGAACACTGGAAATTCAGTCAGGCCCTCCAGCGCTCATTAATATATATGAAGCTCCTGTTGTTAATGCTGGTTCTGTTAGTCAGAATTCTTTGGATCTGTGAATCTTCAGGAAAATAGAATTTAGACATGTTAAAGTCAGAAAAACCTTTTAATTTTTTAAGTCATGAGATTTCAAATGTTCTTGGCAGAAAATCGATTAGTGTGAAGCAGTAAACAGCTATAGAGTGCGAGATATCAAAGCTAAATTTTACCACAAAACTAAAGATTTTATTTTTTCTCTTTTCAATCAATTTTTCTCCAGATAAATGGATAACAAAACAATCACGATATTGCAGGAGAAAATACCCGGATGTATTCATATTCATTACATCACCTTGATCTGAGCTAAATTTTCCTATGCTATCTTAATATCTTGTCTTAAGGTTTTGATAGAGTCTATTTACGTTTTTACTGCATATTTTCTTATTGAAGTGACGTATACCCACATTAATTTCTGGCCTTAATGTTTGATTTACCGAGATTTTACAGAGCAAAAACCTTCCTTCTTGTAATAACGTTTCGGAAGTCTGGAAGCTCGTTTCCAAAATAGGACATAATTGTATCCTCAAATCCTCAAATCGAGAGTCCTACACCTCTTGAGAAATATGGGGCTTATATGTGGTATTTTCATGTATGCTGTAGACATATGCTGGGATTACATTCTTGATTTGATTGTCTTGTTATAAGGCTACGTGTGTAGTGGATATAATTTGCAGAGTAACGTTCAGAACAAATCCACTCCTCGATAAGCAGCACTTACTGCCATTCTAAATAATGATTTGATATGTCGAAATTAGATCTTTGATGACCGGCAGATGATAGATTTAAAAGCACAATGTTTGGTTATCTTTATCAGTGCATGAATTAATGACAACACTGTATGCATGAATAGTAGTCTATAACACTGCACACTTTTGAATTGTTCTGCTTAATGCCATTCACTAGTGAGATTGACATTTCGGGAGTAAATGTTTTGTTTGTCCAAGACAACTGATTAATTAGATTGTGTACAGTCACAGATACAGGAACTGGCTCTGAAAATTTGACCACTGCTGACTTAAGTTTAAAAAAAATATTGCGTTTATTTCCATTCGAGACTCACGCCCAAGTAGGTCTTTTACAATTATCAGGCCTAAACTACAACGTGCATTCATATATCAGCTGTATATGTCTGCATTGCAATACAAGAGTAATCTGCTGAATAGTTTTCTTTTGCTAAGTCCAGCATTTAGTCTTGCTCATTAGAGTTTAGGTGCAAATAGAATTTACTAGTGTGTTCAAGACTTTAATGTTGGATCATTTTTAAATTCAAATCATCTGTCACCATGTATGAACTAAGTTTGTCTGATTTGGTTTTACATTTTCTTTCAACTCTTTGAAAACCTTTTGCTTCAAAAGTGAAATGAATATCATCATTTGTATACGTGTACAATTAAATACAATTTTTAAAACGTTAATAAAAAATTTCGTCAATCTCCAAAAGTTAAAGTATTCATATATAAATACTAGATTACAAATTAATAAAGCAAATCTTATTAAATTATGAAATATTTCCACAGAGAAAAACAAATTTTTACTAAAGTAATTTAATCATAAATGTTAAAACCTATTTATTTATTATCGAAAATACATTTACAAAACAAACGGGTGAATGTTTTTCTTGATTGCTCTTATTTTAACTTGCAGACGCAATATATAACTTTCAGGGTTTTATGTTGTGAGTAAAGTTTGTCAGCGATTTTTTCAAGTAACGATTTAAATAATGAGACACTTATGGCGATATTGTTTTTCATTGACAATTTTTGAAAGCTAATTAATCAGTAAAAAATGTATTTTCTACTTTTATTTTTTAATAAAATGAGCAAAGTCGATTAATTAAAACAATGAAAGGATTACTAGAAAAACTCCTTTTATCGAAGGTTGTTTAAAAACATGTGAAGAATTTCAGATGTTTATACCTTCAAGTCTTAACATAAAATTCTGTGAGTTTAGAATTACATTTATTTTAAAAAAATACTTTAAAAATTTTATAATGTATCGACTCGTCATGGGATGAATATGTTATATTTTAAAAGCATGTTGTTTTGCTGAATTTATATATTCAGCTGAATGTTGTTTTGTGAACAAACATATAACTGTTACACCTGCAACATTGAGTCTGTGTTTAGTTGTTTTATTTTTATTAAATGTAAATATTACAGAAATAACCATATTTGTTACAATTAAATAATGGAATAATGAAATATTTATCAATATGTAAAAAAGATGAATGATTTTATGTTTTATGGCATATCAACTATTTGTTGGTTACGTTAGTAAATTTTAATATATCCACCAATTTCTTTAGTATCTTAAATGCTTATAAACCTACATCAAACAATGTTATTAATAACATGTGAATATTATAAGTTTTTTTAATGCGGTTACTAAAGTATTAACGCTTCACAAATATTATTAAACTTGCATATAATAACTTCAGTCTAGAATTTATTGCACATGCTTAAACCAAATCTTTTCTTGAAATGTAACTTATACTTTTTTAATATTGCAGAATATCCAGCAATCAATAGAAGCAAACAAATGCAAGTTGACTACAGTTACAAGTCAGAAACAAGAGAAATCATACTGTTGTCTACGATACGAGTTTTTGTTTCAATTTACAGTTTTGATACTATATTGAAAAAATCATTTTCCCATCAACTTTAAATGTGTTTATTCGCAAGCAACCTTACTGGAATACTTTTTGCAACTGTGTATGACTTATACCCCTATGATTGCATATGGCTAATGAATGTATGGTCTCTTTAATAAATGCAGAATTTTAGGCATCGAAATAATAGAAAGAAAAATTAACTGGATTGTTAAAACTTAAATTATATCTTGCTTATTTGTTGAAAAAACAGTTTCATCAAATTTTAAATCCATAAAACTTTTTAAATAAATTGTAAGTCTCTTAATATCTTACACAAGAGCAATATAAGAAACGTCTAATACGTCCACTTCGGAAGTGAACTATGAATCTGATTTCAAAATGACAGCATATTCTTGTAAAGTATATGGGTTCTCATTTAAAAAAACAGAGTATTTTCGAACATATGAAAATACCCTTACAAAGTATGTGGCCATTATTTTACAAATGAATCAAATATGTTAAAAAACATGCGAACACATACTAGTGTAAAACAATATTCGTGTGAAGTATGCGACTCTTCTTTTACAAGAAAACAATAAATGTTAACAAACATGCGAACACATACTGGAGCAAAACCATATTCTTGCAAAGTATGTGGCTGTTCTTTTTCAGACAGAATCAGTATTTTGCAACATATGCGAACACACACTGGAGAGAAACCATATTTGTGTGAAGTATGTGGCTCTTCTTTTACAAGGAAGAAATATCTGTTGCAACATATGCAAACACATACTGGAGAGAAACCATATTCTTGCGAGGTATGTGGCCTTTCTTTTACAAGGAAGCAATATATGTTGGAACATATGCTAACACATACTGGAGAGAAACCATATTCTTGTGAAGTATGTGGCTCTTCTTTTACAAATAAATCAAATATGTTAAAACACATGCGAACACATACTGGAGAGAAACCATATTCTTGTGAGGTATGTGGCTACTCGTTTACAAGTAAACAAGTTATGATACGACATATGCGAACACATACTGGAGAGAAACCATATTCTTGTGAAGTATGTGGCTCTTCTTTTACAAATAAATCAAATATGTTAAAACACATGCGAACACATACTGGAGAGAAACCATATTCTTGTGAAGTATGTGGCTACTCTTTTAGAAGTAAACAAGTTATGATACGGCATATGCGAACACACACTGGAGAGAAACCATATTCTTGTGAAATATGTAGCTCTTGTTTTACACAGAAGGCACATCTGTTGCAACACATGCGAACACATACTGGAGAGAAACCGTATACTTGTGAAGTATGTGGCACCTGTTTTACAAGTAAACAAGAAATTATACGACATATGCGGACACATACTGGAGAGAAACCATATTCTTGTGAAATATGTGGATTCTCATTTACACAAAACTCTAGTTTGTTGCTGCATGTGCGAATACATACTGGAGAGCGACCACATTCTTGTGAGATATGTGGCTCTTCATTTACAAGGAAGCAACATATGGTGCAACATTTCCGAATTCATACAGGAGAAAAACCTTACTCTTGTGAAGTATGTGGTACTTCTTTTACAGTTAAACAATCTATGTTGTGACATATGAAAAAGCACACTTGAGAATAATAGTGGTCTACACATGTTTCTATTGTGCCTAGATTCATATCAGGTACACCCATTAATCAAACATCCATGGATTTACATGTGGCACTATATTGTAGTGCCACGGTTGGTAGTTCCTTATGCACCCTCCCCTGCATGGCCAGGTGGTCATTCAGCTGTAGGCGGAGGAATACATAGAAATGTAACCTCAGAATTCCCTTTTCCTTTTTTTCGTTCTCTTTTCGTCTGAACAGCAGGAGGTGAGCACGTATTTTCCGTCCCTCTGTATATGAGAGGAAGGGGAGCCCCTTCATCTCATCATGAGTTAGGTCTGTTAGTTTTAAGGAGCTAATTGTGTTCAATTTATAGTATGAAAACATTTAAGATCCTTTATATACAATTGTGTTGTGTGTTGTTTGTGCCTGTATTGAGTGTCTGCCTAAGGTCAAAGAAAACGGGCTTGAAGACGAAGAAGATTCCATACAGAATGACAATAGAGTGGGGACGCAGCCCTGAGTGAAGGAAATGGCCACACCCAATATTTCAGGCATGTCTTTGATCTTACCTCTGACAAAGACCTCTAATCAACAGATCTTAATACGCGGACTGTTTCCAGGACATTTAGTGTAACACGTGGGTTAGTCACATCCCGATAGATCCAGTAAGCAAACTATTGAATTAAAAACAAATGTGTTTCCAATATGAGCCAGGGTCTCCGAAAAAACTCAAACAAACGAACCAATCAGTTGTTTTTTATGATGACGTCAAGCTGTATGCCAGCTTAGATACCAACTTAATTGAACTCTTTTTTTACATAGGCATCACCACTTATCAAGGCCAAGAGGCCACTCCAAGATAAGGATTAAAGAGTGTACAATAGAAATTGGAAATTATAGTAATCGTTAGTGATGGAAATTCGGTAAATTTCCTAACAAGGGGAACGGCTCATCAAGAACTTGTTTAGGTTAGACTTGAAGACAACCACATTGTAGTCAGTTGGAAAGCAGGAAAACGGAAGACAATTCCACAGGCATGCAGTTCTAAGAAAGAAGCTTTGTTCAGGGAATCTACGTTTAGGTTTAGGCACAGATAACGAGTGGGGGAAATTATTTATAGTGATTTCAGCTAAACGAGTGTTTCTTGCAATCGTGCATAACCTCTCTGGGATATTGGCGTTAAATCTGAACTGAACAACTGTCGTAAGTGCTTCATTAATCTGAGAAGATCCAAACTGAAAATATAGCTGGATAAATACACACACCAAGGACATAGAAGAGCAATAAAAATATCTTGCCATAGAATAGAACAATACCACTCAGCATGCCAACATGAGATTTAAAAAAATGGAATTGAATGCATAAACCGAATCAGGAAGATTTTTTTTTTACAAATGCATCACCACATTATCAAGGCCCAGAGACCACTCAAGGATAAGTGTTAAAGAGTGTACAGTAGAAATTGGTCAATATAGTAATCATTAGTAATGAAAATTTGGTAAATTTAATAACTTATATGGAACGGCTCATCAAGAACTTATTTATATGTGAAATGGAACATACGGGCAAAACCAATACAAAATATGGCATTAACCAACTAGCCATGCCTGTTACGACATTGCCATTGTTGAATTGTCACAAAAAGATATAAACAAGCTTGACATTAAGGTATGAAAAATGTTGAAAATGTCTTAAAACGGTCTTCTGATTGGAATGTATGAAATATCAGGCGAGTGTTTGGCATGTGGTAGGATTCTCCATCCACGACTTTAACAAAATGATAAGAAAATAAAAAATAAGAGAAAAATCGTATCTTGTAGAATATGTGGCTTTATTTACAAAAAAAAAAGCCTTTCGGAACATGAACGAATACATTCTGAAGAGAAGTAATATATAAAAACCAGTGTCTGCCTAGAATGTATTTGCTTAGATGTACAAGAAATTGACCATCAACACTATACTACTATTGTGAGTATCGGACAATATCTGTTTTTGGAAGAATTAAACCAAGATTATACAGATAAGGGAGGCTCTATAAACTGCCCAAAAGATCAGGAGAAATTATAATAACTGCCCAAGAAGAAGGCTTGATGACCAATGCTTTTAAAAAGATGAAGGGTCTAAGTAATAATTAGTATACATACAGCCAGGACAAATCTACAACCGGAACAGTTCATAGCCATCACCGTTTGCAACGTTGACATGTGTGAAGAATGCACATTTTGATGCAACCACCCACGCACATAAAACAAAGGAACTATGTTACGTTTCCTCACATAGAGACATAGGATTACAATAAACTGGCTGCAAAATTCGAGAACATCTCTATACAAAAATTTAATAAGAAAGGAGTGTGAGCCACTTTACATGCAGCTGCAATGTTCTGCTAGAGGACGGCTACTATACAATGCAACACAATGAAATGTGTAAATATCTTCACTGGATGATCTGTAAGAAGTTAAATAGTGAATGCAGCAGCAAGTCTTGGCATATATACCTGATAAAATATTTTTACACACAAACACCATACGTTGTGATATATGCGAGTGCATACTGTAAAAACATAGTTTTGTTATGTGGCTCTTCATTTACTAGGAAAGAAAATGTGTTGGAACATATGCGAACACATGCTTGGCTAACCAACTGCGAAAGAGATTCAAACAATTGCACTCAAAGTGACGGTTAAAAAGATCTCTCGGTTTGAATGTATAAAACAGCAGGTGAATGTTTGGCATTTGTTAAGGTGCTTCATCCCTGACATGAACAAAATGATCAGAAAAATTAAAACAAATCAGAGAAGCATATTCTAGTGAAGAAGCCATATTCTTGTGAAGCTCATCTTTTACAAATAAACATGTTAAAGCATGCGAATGCAGTCTAGAGAAAACATTCTTGTGGCTCTTTATTTGCAATGAAAAAGTTTAATATCAAATGTAGCAGCAAGTCTTCGGAGCATGTACCAAAAACAACTGTTTGAAATAAGTCAGATAGCATCCATTATTCATACACCATTCCATGAGTTAGGTATCTTGAAACGTGTTATTTGACCTGATAGAACAATATGAGACAAGAAAAGAAAAACTCGACGGAAGTAGAATTTTGTGGCCCAAACGATGCTGGGTTAAACAGCTGAGAATGTTTATATAAGGAAATACCAACGTCTTATGTAGGACATGCAAAGAAAGTGAACTTCAGAAAAATCATCATTCCATAATTATAGAAGGAATTCGACTCAGTTTGAATATATGAGAACCAAGTTAAAAACAGATTAAAACATTTGCAATTGAATGTTAGGATCTTATAAAGATCTTTCGGTTTAATATTTGAAACAGAAAATGAGGATCAGGAATCTGGTGGAATGTCTCATCTTCAACGGGAACACAGTGATGAGAACATTTTTAAAAAGAGAGAAACCATGTAATTGTTAAATATGTAGCTATTCTTGTAAAATGAAGATAATATCTTGCAACATATGCAAATGCATACTTGGGAGGAAAGATATTCATTAAATTTTTTTTTAGTTTTCTTATTTGAATATATTGCTAATGAAACATGATGTAAGCCAAATTATGTCCCTTTAAAGTACACCCCCTTTTTGCTTTTATATAGATACACGTTTATGCAAACCTGAACTACTGCATAGAAACAAATTCTTGTTGTGAGAGCTGTCTTTCTTTGACCATTTTAAGAGTTATTTCCCTTACCTCTAATTTTCTACTTTTTCATATTTTAATGCTATAATGACACTCTCTTGTTTTTCGTTGTCCTAAGCAATTATATTACATGCATGTACAGTCTCATAAAATAAATAAAGTGTAATCGTCTCTCTGTGTCTGTGTTGAACGAAAAGTCTTCTTATGTTCGTTTTATTTTTAAATATTCTGTATTACATTATGAATTGCACCTATTTTTTTTAACAAATTATGCTTTGTTTTGACGAATAATTAGTCAACACTATGAAATAAAGAACTCTTACTTTTCAAAGTCGTTTATCTTCCAGTATGAAATCTACAGTCCTTAATCTATTTTCAGATGAAGTATTTTATTTGCTTGACTATAATAATTATCAAACGAAGGTTATGGGCCTAGAACTCAACTCGATGATCGTTGAGAAGATATTGGATGATCAGTTTAATAAGAAGGTGGGCTAACAAATAAGCAATGAAAGAAAATTATAAGACATTAAATAAAACATTCAAACGATTAAAATCGTTGATGTGTTGGTAGTCATTAAAGATTTCATTGATAAATAGGATAAAGTTGTGCATCATCTATCTACACTTGCAGATTCTTATAACATGTTAATGACAGTATTCGAAATAAGGATATATGAAGCAACTAGGATTAAAAGAATGGCAAACTATTAGTAACAAGTCTTGACTATGATGTAAACAAGGCTATGAACTTTTGTGAGTCACATTTTGATTGAAAACATTGTAATTTACGATATCATAAATTTGTTAAACTGCACTGAAGTAAATGGAGTAAATGAAGCAGAGTATGCAGCAATTACAAACTCAGGTTTAAATAAAAAGAACAAATTTTATCCACCATGGAACAAATAATTTACAGAAACTAGTAAAAAAACAAATGAATAGCATCAGATTAAATAATTGGGTGAATAAACTTTATTAAACTGCAGTGAAGGAGGCAGCGTATGCAGCAATTACATACTCATGTTTAAATAAAAAGTAAAAGACCAATTAGTAACAAGTCTTGGCTTTGATGTAAACAAAGGTATCAACTTTTGTGAGACACATTTAGATTGTAAACATCGTTTCTCGTTACAATAATCTGGGGTAATTTATGTGAATTGTACATTGCTATGTTTGTGGAGTGAATAGTATCTCACTTTTATTGATGATAAATCAACATGTGCGTAAATTTGAGTACTCAACCACAAAAGAAAATATATTCCTCAGATACGGTATTGGGATTAAGGTGTTAAGACCCTATGCTATAATGACATTGATTGTATTCCATAGCAGTGATGTCATCCTCAACGAAATCGATTCAGTAGTTAAACGAGATGAAGGAAATTGTAAACTCGTGACAAGACCATGAAAATAACCAACAATTAAGAAAACTTCAGATAATTAATGGTGAATGAGTCTACAAAGAAAATATATTCCTCTGATATGATATTGAGATTCAGGAATACAGACTCTATGATACAATGAAATTGAATGTATTCCATAGTATTGATGTCGACTTCAACGAAACAGGAAAGGAGGGAAATTGTAAAACCATTTCAAGTGAAAATCGAACCTCAAGACATATATGATAATGATAATGATGATGATGATGAAAACGTGAAAAAGTGACACGATCCAATAAAACTGAGATATTCTCTCAGTTCGGTTTTGCCCTTGGCAGAATGAAAGAAAGCAAGCAATCATAAGAAATCACAACAGGCTCACCTTTAAACTTCAACATAAATGTTATTAAAGTTATAGCATCCAAATTGCAAAAGATGTGCCATCTTTAGCATTCTGCCACAACAGAGCTGATAAATTCGTAAGGGTAGTAGTTCATGGTTTATCTTCACGTTTGCAGGATTCAAGATTCCATGCTGTTTGAAAAATAGTTGCAACAAGTCGATGAGTTAAGTGATGCCTTCCAAGGATGAATGATGCAAGTCCGATAATCATCATGAAGTTCAATGTAAATAATCGCCCGAGTGGTGGAAAAAGGGCAGGTCATACTGTAGACCTTAAATTCGTGTCCAAACTAAATCGTGGGCGATCAAACTGACCAATGAGGAGCCTGCTTATTTCTGTAGAATTTCGTACAATACTCGCAAGTAACACAACCACAAAAATCACCAAGGATTAAGAAAACCAGATACTTATGCTAAATGACAATGGAAGAAGGACAATCCAGTGTTGAGAAAGATGAACCAGTGCAAAAAATGCAACGTGAAATTTCTTTTTTATATACTAAGAAATAATACAGGAACAATCAGCATTTACAGTTAAAGACTAGGAACATCTTGTCTGTAAAATGAAACGAAACATTTATTGTTTTAAACAATCGACAATCGTTTGAAACGAAGCATTGGGTTTGTAGCTGAAAAGGATGCAGTTAAAACAGTTAAAGAATGATTTTTGCATCTATATAAAATGTTCACGTGGAGAAATACTTATAGCTGCTCTTTACGTTGACGATAACATTGTGAGAGCAAGGGTGACATGTATTCAATAATTTGTAAGACCAATTAAAGGACATTGGGAAACTACATCACTTTTTGAATGTAAAAATTGTTTATCGAGAATCTGGGCAAATACGGATTAGGACAATCAGCATATGCAGCAAAATATTTGAAAAAATTTGAAATGGAAAAATCAAAAATCAATCCAATTGATGCTCGAGGAAGATTAATAAGAGCGACTAAAGAAAGCAAACTGACTAATCAAAAGTTAAATATATCATCAGCTTGAAAACTACTGCATCTGTCAACGTGAACAAGACCTGGTGTTGCATATGCTATTGAAAATGTTGCAAAATTTTGTTCCCATCCTATAATTGAGTATATCTTGTATTAATTAAACTCTACACAAGAGTGTGGCTTATTATATAACAAGAAGATGACAATGAAACTCCTGGGATACTTAGATGCAAACTCGACTGCTGATTTAGATTATCACAGTTTAACCTCATAGTACGTGTTCAGATTAACGAAAGGAGCTGTTAGCTGGATAAAATCAAAACTATATTGCATTATACACAACTGAAACCAAACACATAACAGTGATAAGCGCGGTACTGGATGTATGTGCCCACAATTTTTAAAGCTAGGAAGACTGTTAGAAAACTGACACAATAATCTAACATTTATGAGGAAGAAATTATAAATGTTGTTAGAGTTGTCTTCCTTGGACCATTTATACAATGCTATTAGGAGTTATTTCCCTTTAACAATAATTTTCGATGTTTACTCCTTTTCAACGATATAAGGACACTATCATTTTTCATTGTCATAAACGAATATATTACAAGTAAATCATTTGTTTATGCAAAAAAAAAACAATATTGCCAAAAAGTATTTGGTTTATTTCCATGTTTACAATATATATCGCAACACAGACGAACAGATGATCAAAATTATATGGTTTTGCTGTGTGTGATTGCCTTACACATACGTTCTATAATCAGGTTGGTGGAAAAAAAGAGAAAACTTTTGGTAATCACAAATGTGAATTAGAATTATTAAAACAGTCTTTTAAAATAATTTACTTTGTGAATGTAATGGAAACTTGTATAAAACATGTTCAAATTTTACATGTAATAAACAAAATATTTTAATGTTAAAATGATTTCTCAGAGTGAAATCTTTGTAATTAATTTTATAAAAAGAAATGACGATGCATATGTTATTACAATAGAAAAATGCGAACAGGAAAGAGAAATAACAAGTGAAGCAGAGAGAATGAAAGCATAAAAGAGAGATAATTGGGTGGGATTTTATTGAAAGCAGACGAGTGCCTACAGTATTACATGTGTGTTTATGGGGACAAAAAATAAGACTGAAATTAACAAAGAACAAGTGAATTTATTGGAGCCTGGAAAAATCATAGAATATAATAGAAAATGAGAGTATGAAAAGTAATATGGTTAAGCTTACACATGGAAAAGTAAAAGACTACTTGTAAAAAATGGAAAAAAAGAAAATATATTCTAGTAAAAATATAATACAGTTACAACTTAAACTATTGTAGCATTAAGAATTGATTATATGTTATAAATTGAATTAAAAAAATCTTATTGGTGCAATATTTTTCGTTATAAATTTATATTTTCCTAGAATATATTGTCTCCTTATTTTCCAGTTTTATATATATATATATCTATATATATGATAGGATGTACGGAATTTTACATTATTTCATTAACTAGAATACATACGGTCGGGAAAAATCTGCAGCAGAATCAGTTCATAGCCATCGTCGCTTGCAATGCCCACATGTGTGAAGAACACACAAAGATACAACATTGTTATGCAATCACTCTCACACATAAAACAAAGGAACTATGTTACGTTTCTTCACAAAGATATACAACAAACTGGTTGCAACATTCGAGAACACCTTTATATAAAGATTTAACTGCAAAAATTTAAACAGTCCAGGATGCAGTTCTACAAGTACCAATTACCACTGCTTGTGGTAATCATATATGCTCGACTCCTTCGATTTAGATGTAAAACAGAATCGCCGTTTAGAATTGCTTTTTCTCAACTTCTCAACCATTACTTTCTTGTTGCGCAAAAAGAATAAAAAATGTTTCATATTTAACTTCCATCATAAATCTGTGAAACAATTTACATCGTAGTATATGTGTAGGTTGGGATTTTATTTTTTGAGATATCCTTTCTTGGGTAAATATGGGAAATGGATCCCGCTAAATGCACACACTTATTTTGTGTTTTAGTCTAAAACTAAAACTAAACATATAGATTCCTAAACAAGTCTCTCTCTGTTTTTTGTATATATATATATATATATATATATATATATATATATATATATATATATATATATATATTTCGGATGTTATGTTATATATATATATATATATACAAAAACATATTTCGGATGTTATGTTTGTTATATATATATATATATATATATATATATATATATATAATAACATCCGAAATATGGACTAAAACACAAAAGAACATATCTAACTACAATCTTTAATTTAATGTTTAATCACTTTTCCTTTAATAAATTTTAATCACCTTTCACTTAATCATCATTTTTAATTTAATAAATTTTATCACCTTTTTTTTAATAAATGTTTAGTCACATTAATTAAGTAAATGTTTTATCACCTTTCTTTCACTAAATTTTTAACTATTTTTCATTTAATTAATGGTTAATAACCTTTTCCTTTATATTTATATATATATATATATATATATATATATATATATATATATATATATATATATATATATATATATGTATATATATATATGTATATGTATATATTACATACAGATTTCTGATCGTTTCCCCCCGGGTGTTAATTTCTAGGCTATCCATGCTTCCTTAAAAAAATATTTAATACCTTACATCTGGGGACCAAACAGAAAAAAAAATCTTTAAAAATCTTTAATAACCATTTATACCTTTGGACCAAACAGAAATTCCCAACCTATGTAAGTCTAAGTGATCAGCATTCCAATTTAAAAAAGTACCTGTTAACATCAAAATTCATTTTTCAGCAACACTCAGACTTCACCAGATTCTGTGGTCACGGCTGACAATTGTCCTGCAAAGAATCCATACCATTTCTCTTAACATGCGGCTGGATTTCATGTGGAATTTCCATCCCTGCCAGGGTTACAATGCAACAAAACTCAGAGATCTACCCTTTCATCGAACTTAAAAACTTAATATATTAGTACGTTTTCTTTTTTAATTCGCAAAAAGGCAACACTTAATAAATTATGTAGATTCCTTTGATTTACTGCACAATGGCCACGTCACCACTACACGTCACCACTATACGTCACCACTACACGTCACCACTACACGTCACCACTACATGTGTTGGAGGCTCTGGTTTTTCCATGATTGGGCATTTGTAATCAGCTGAAGCTTACAAGTCGCCCTTATCTGCACGTTTACTCTATGTGGGTGCATCTTATCTGCGCACACTCCTTGCAGCTACAACAAGCATTTAAAGACCATAGACTTGCAAAAAATTCCCGTCTCTCATGTTTGTTTTATTTTACTTCATTCAAAGTTCTCAAAATCCAAGGGGCCCACTACCTGGGGCTAAAACTTGAATTCTCTATGAAAATGTTTCATTAAAGATGGTGTCTTGTCTTACTAGAATCCAGGAGTAGTATTCATCGAGTCTGGTGGAGTATCCAGCTTCATGCTGCTACTTAAAGTAACATCACCTGGAGAAGGTGCACCATTTCTTTGTAAAAGCTAATGGAATTTAGCCATAGTGAGGAGATCTTAATTGAGCAGCGAATACTATGTGATTTTGAATATTTGGACAGGGTTTATTTCTAGGGAAGAGTATCCTGATGCCACATTTTTCTTGCAAACGCCTGTACAGAGAGGACTTAGACAGCTGAGGATCGTGTCTATTAGGCATTAACATGTCTTCGCATATGTTGCAACATATTACATTTTTGTGTAAAAGAAGAACCACATATTTCACAAGAATATGGTTTCTCTCCAGTATGCTTTCGCATATGCAGCACCAAAAGTCGCTTCCTTATAAAAGAAGAGCCACATACTCCACAAGAATATGGCTTATCTCCAGTATGCCTTCGCATATGTTCCACCATAGTTTGCTTCCTTGCAAAAGAAGAGCCACATATCTCACAAGAATATGGTCGTTCTCCAGTATGTGTTCGCACATGCTGCAACAACATACATGTTTGTCTAAAAGACAATCCACATACTTCACAGGAATATGGTTTTTCGCCAGTGTGGGTTCGCATATGCAATAACATTGTTTGTTTCAGCGTAAATGAAGAGCCACATATTTCACAAGAGTAAGGTTTCTCTCCAGTATGAATTCGCATATGTTGCACCATCTGGTGTTTCGTTATAAAATTAGAGCCACATACGTCACAAAAATAAGGTTTGTCTCTTTCTTTTTTCATTTTTCTTAAACTTTTTCTTCTAGGGGATGGGACATCCAACCAGATGTCTGACATTTACCCCTATTTTAGTGAGTCCAACCAAGAGATCTTTTCAGGATTCTAGCCGTCCCTTTCAGTGCAATCGTTTGTATTTCACTTGCACTTGGTTCACCGGGTATGCTTGCTATGTACTTTTTAAAGTTCTTTTTCATAAGCCCAGTTGCACCTATGATGACTGGTATAATTGAAACGTCTTTTAATTTCCAATTTCGTTTCATATCATACATAAGTCCTTGATACTTTGTAATCTTTATTCGCATATGTTGCACCAAATGTTGTTTCATTATACACGAAGAGCCACATACATCACAAGAATATGGTTTTTCGCCAGTATGTTTTCGCACATGCTGCAACAAACTACATTTTTGTGTAAAAGAGAATCCACATATTTCACAAGAATATGGTTTCTCGCCAGTATGTGTTCGCATATGAATCAACATACTTTGTTTCTTTGTAAATGAAGAGTCACATATTTCGCAAGAATATGGTTTCTCTCCAGTATGCCTTCGCATATGGTCCACCATATGTTGTTTCTGGGTAAAAGAATAACCGCATACTTCACAAGAATATGGTTTCTCGCCAGTATGTGTTCGAACATGTCGTAACATGTCTATTTTCCTTGCAAAAGAAGAGCTACATACTTCACAAACATATGTTTTCTCTTCAGTGTGTCTTTGCATATGTTGTGACATATTTAATTAACAGTAAAAAGGAAATTGTTTTGTTTTCAGTATATTATCAATAAATGGGATTTTATAAAACAATTGTACGATTCACATTTTTCTCATTTCCAGTTTTTAACTTTAATCAATTTGCCTTTGATTTCTTGTGTTGTTTGTTTGATATTCTGCAAAAAAAATTTTAAAAATTAAAAGATAAATTTAAAAACATTAATTTTATACAGTTTTTTACAAACAAAATTATTTTTATGACATTTATAATTTGAGTTATCGTGTGTCGTTTTATTAAAACGTCCTTAAATTCCACAATGTTTTATATAAAATTGAAATGAGGATATCTTTACGATACTTATCTATTAATAAAATGAATGAATTCATTATGTATAGATAACTAAACTTTCACAAAAACGTTAATGAGATCACAATTTAATGTGTTTGATATAATTTACACATTTTATTTAGTTCATGAACGAAAATAATATTTAAAAACACAAATACTTTATTAATGATCTTCAAAAAATTGCAACACATTAATTTTTTTCACTGCATTTAATAAATCTGGTAATTCTTTATCATTGCTCGTAGTTCAACAAATTAATGTATAAATATTTACTATGCCTGAAATTGGAGAACATTTTAAAATCACCAAAATTATTTATTAATAGTTGATAATAAAGAAAGTACAAAGAAAAATCTTACATCTTTTACACATGTCATCAAATATTTCCTAATATATTTCGTGTATTAAGTTAAATTTTTAAATATTAGTTATACTTAAATCAAAATAGAATAAAGGGTTATTTTAAGAAACAGTAAAGATATACAAAATGAAGTCCGAATGGTAACAGTTGTATCCTTAATCACAAACACACATTTATTGGAAGGTTTACAAATAAAAGTATCATAAAATGCTGTCGTAAAAATTGCAATATCTAAAGAATAATCTCTTAACAATGTGTAGTGTGAGGGGATATTAATTGGGACAAAATATACATGAGATTATGCAATTGAGCAACAAGATGTTTGTGTTACATTTAAACTTCTGCATTCTGGTGCAGTCATAGAAGCAAGAGACATTGAGAGAATTCCAGGCTAAAGGAACACAAGTGTTCATCAAAGCACGTTTATTTTTACCTACACCATTGTTGCAAACTTTCGTTATTTACATGCATAACTTCAGTGGGTACTTGTACAGTTTAATCAAGACATTAAAAAAATGGAAATATCGAAAAAGGTTATATTGTACGTACTCGTGATGGAACGAAGTTCTCCGAAAAAATTTCAATTAATTCCATCAAGTAGTTTTTATTTTACAACGAAAAAACAATTTGTTATGATACCGAGCAAAAAGTTCGAGTTTAAGGAAGAAAAGCTAGTATTAAAGATGGGGAAGGCGTGTCGACGGTTAACTGGGGTTATCTCCTTGTGGCGTGTCTAACAAATTTCATAATGGCTGACTTCATGCTCTAATAAAAACTTGTTTTTTCTAATGTAAAATAAAAACTACTTGATCAAATCAAATGATTTTTTGTTCGGAGATCTTTAGTCCAAAATGGATACATACAATATAACCTTTTTCCGATATATTCATTTTTGAATGTCTTGATTGAACTATACAAGTACCCTTTAGTGCATAAGTACCAAAAATATATTACATTTTCTTTAATTCGATATCTTATCAGTTTTATTTATAAATTATCGTTGAAATAATTTAAGAAAACTCATGTTTCCGAAGATTGAAATGTAAACAAAATTGTGTGTGTGTGTGTGTTTTCAACATTTTTCACTGTAATTTCTTTTTAACGTGTAAATTTTAGAGATTAACTTCGGTCTGTTATCTTTCAAAACTATATATAAAAAAGATAAACGAAACTAAAAAAAATATTATAGGCATGAATCATTAGGTGTGGCAGAAATTTCGTGACAAATATTGAATAATTCCACACCCTTTCTTACTAAGCTTATAACTCCTCGAAAAATGTAATTTATGCCCTAATTGTTTTTCAATTAAAGGAGCATGGACCAAGGTTTCATTAAAAGAACAAAAAACAACAAAAAAACGTGGTTTAAAAAAAAGGTTTTAAACTTTGGACTTTACAGGTAAATTTCTAAAAAACACGTCTTTTTTGTTTTAAATTTGAATATATTATTTATTGATCTTTATCTTCAATTTGTGATATATAAAACTTTGGTGGGTAAATTCATTATTTACTTTTTAATAGACATTTCAAAATGGGAGGCGTGATTTAATTCGACCCCCTGTCTTTCCAAGCTTTCCAATAAGTACTCGAAAAATGTAACTCAAACTCTAATTTTAGTTTTCAATTAAAGGAGCAATAACCAAGGTTTCATTAAAAAAAAAACAAAAAACAAAAAAAAAACAACGTGCTTTAAAAAAGGTTTTAAACTTCGGAATCTACAGGTAAATTAGTAAAAAAAACAATACTTTTTTGTTTTAAATTTGAATGTATTATTTATTGATCTTTTATCTTCAATTTGTGATACATAAAACTTTGGTGAGTAAATTAATTATTTACTTTTTAATAGACATTTGAAAATGGGGGTGTGCGTGAATTAAAAAAACGTTTGTCTAAAATATTATATTCGGTTTATTGGAAAGAGCATAAAATTTCACATTGACCCTGAAAATATCGTAAAATAGAATCAATAGAAAAATGTTGATAGATTTTTAAAGTTTAAAAATTGAAAAATACTGAGCTCGTAAAATTCAATTAATTTCATTACTGTTTTTAAAAAAATATTTCTATTACATTTTATACAACTTTAATAGTTTATTTTGGAAGTATAATCCATAAAGAAAATAAACAACCCACTTTTAAAAGAGAAATTACAATTTTTTTTATATTTTATTCGCAGTTTCGTGTTAGGGGTGTCAAAAATTCCTACAAAAATTCTGGTACACCTAACGCATCATTCAGTTTATTTTCTTTGTCCATATCTATCTATAATATTATCAGTCTTCATTGATATGAAAACATTTCTATATTAAAACCAAAGCCAAAGCTTAATTAGCTTCAAGTAACACTTACTTTTTCTTTGGCAATCTGCTTTCTACAAAGAAATAATTACAGGATGTGTTAATTAAAACAAGACGAGTTTGAACGGATGGACGTCGTTATTTCAGATGACGACCGGAAAAGCTAGTTCGCAGAAAATTAAAATAATTATTTTCATTTTTTGTAATTTCAAGTTTTTTAATTTTTTTATTTTTCGTTATTACCTAATTTAAAGATAAAGAATACTTTTCATTGTTTAAAATGTATTACTATTTTTTAACAATAACAAGAAAGCTCCCAACTTTTAAAAGTAAAAAAATGTCCAACTTCTTTTAATATGAGTTAGGATAAAAAAAAAAAAGATTTGCTGTGAGTTTGGATGAGAAGACAATTTATCCGAAAGTCAAATTAAAAAAGAAGAACAATCATTCAAGAAGGTAAATATTGCATCAGTTAATGTTAAATATTGTTTTTAATGTACAAAATGGCACTTCTGTAGGACAACAACATGAGGGAGGCGAATGTGCGTATTTTAGTTTCATGAACGGCCGGTAGAGGGCGTTTGTCAGCCAAAAAAACAGGAGTCGATAACTCGTATTTTTGTAAAAGTTCGTGTAAATCTCCGAAAAAATGGAAACGCACTCATAGAAAAAAAAAGAAAGAAAGAAAACATTGAAAAATGTTGAAATTAAATTTCGATACATTTTTATACTTTAGAATTATATTTGTAAACATTTGTATACAGTCTTTCTGTACAAAAAAAAAAAATATTCTTAAACCTCTATAAATGTTTCGTTTTTAAAATTATGTTTTGTAGGTACCTCCAACGCGCGCCACAGCTTTATCCCCCCCTGTATGTAACATGATGTAACTATAATTAATTTATTATTATCATCCTAACTTTTTTACTATTTAAAAGAAGAAGCTTCAAATAAACTGCCAATATTTTTTTAAAAAAGTTTTACAGCTTAGAGAAATAATGAAAATGCGAGACAAAAATCGTGTTTACATTATCGACGCATTAAAACAACGTTCCTATGTAGTAATGTGTTTTATATATCACAAATTGAAGATAAAAGATCAATAAATAATATATTCTAATTTAAAACAAAACAAGAACAGCATTTTGCAAATTTACCTTTAAAGTCCGAAGTTTTTTTTTGTTTTGTTTTTTAAACACGTTGTTTGTATTTTTTTAAATGAAACCTTGGTCCTTGCTCCTTTAATTGAAAAAAAAATTAGGGTTTGAATTACATTTTTCGAGTAGCTTGGAAAGACGGGGTGGATTATTCAAAATTTTTCACGAAATTTCTGGCACACCTAATCGGTAACTCGTCTCTCTTGCCTCATGTTGCTGTCATGCAGAAGTGCCTAAAAAACACAAATGAATGATAATTTATATAAAAAATCGTGTTTGAAAGGCCAATGTGAATAAGATGTGAATAGAAATGAAATGTGCAAAACAATGAAATTAAGGCGTTTGTTTTTTTTATTTACATCAGAAGATGAAAATGGGTTTTAAAAAAAGAGTAGGTGAATCGAACCAGTCTCAGGTGAAAACCTTCGCCTAAATGTGTAAAATGATCTGCTTACCAAACTGGACTTCCGGTTTTCATCATCGTCATGATTAAGACAGACTTCTTGCCCAGACCAATGTGAATCTTGTTCTCCAGAGTTTCCTGTCTTCTATTAGCTGCCTCAGATCTTCGGGTTCACAGTTGGCGTCGTGTGCTGGATGTACATGGGTCTAGGTCGTCCTTTGCTTGCGTATCCATGTCGTGGAGTCCATAGCAATACATCACTCACCAGTTCATGCTTCTCAGACAGTTTCCGGCAAATCGTAGGCATTTTTCCCTGATGGTATTAGATATGGCAGGTAGGTTGCCATAAAGTTGTATCCCTCTTTTTCTTTTCCTGCATCCTTTTTGTTCTTCGGGCAGTAGTCCATGAGTGCTAAGAGCGGAGTAGATCTGATCAGTTGTGCTGTTAAAATTTTTCACATTGTCGGTAACCATGTTATTGGCCTGTAATTGCTTGGTATCGTCACATCTCCAGCATATTATTATTATTATTATTATTATTATATAATTTTGAAAAAATATAATACACATGTAAAATATACCCGAAGTAATGTTTAACATTTTATGCTATTTTTCTAAAAAATGTGAAGAAATTGCGCGAGCCTTTTCTAGTCTCACACAAACACACGTGTTCACATTTCAAGCCACTTTTCTTGTTATACACATATGCACACACAAGCATACGCGCTCACGTACATATATTCACGTTCACATACATACCCTCACATTCATGCGCATACACACACACATGCTAACATACACACATGTAAGTGCACATGTACGCACACATGGGCAACGTCACTTCTGCTTTAAAGGAAATCCACACATGTACAAAGAACACCGGAAACAACTATAAAAGCAAGAACCCTTTTGCTTCCTTTTCAAATCGGCTTTCGACCTGAGTGGTCAACGGACCAACCACCCCGTTCACCTGCTACTGTAGGTGGAGCAAGAGCCAACAGTCAGTACGTACACCTTATACACTTTCTGTCTCCATGAACTGGATTGATTTTCTCACTCTTTCTTCCCTTTTGTTTTGGTCCATCAACCACACAAGTTCGCGTCCACAGCTTGTGCCTGAGAACACCTCCGCGTAGTTGACTGCTAACATGTGTGCGCTGCTTTACTGATGTCAACCCTCTATTTTTTTCTTTGTCTACATGCTGGACTGTCATTCCCATTTCCACTACTTTATTCACTCCTCTTTCCACGCGCAGACATGAACACGTGTTACACCTAAAACATTCATTTTTAAACAGAAAATAAATGACATGATTATTTTATTCAGCAATTGAGTTTTTGTTTCCTTCATTCCATTCGTTTCATTATTTTCTTTTGTAGCGAGTTAGGATATTTATATCCTGGTCCGCAACAAAATCAAGAAATATTTAATAACGTAATATATTTTTAAAATACATAACACAGATGGAAACCATTAAAAAGAATTTATGCAAAATATAATCAAGTATTACTTATTTTGTAAAATATATTTAATATAAATGTGTACAAAAGTTTGCTTGCATGTCAAATTGCTTATCTATTTTAAACTAAACCCGGTTTGGATAGCAGACCATTTTTACATGAAGACGATGTTTTTATCAGCAGGAGCTGATTCGCCTGCATTTCTGTTTTGCCAAAAGTGGAGTTTGACCCTGAAGGTGGGCATTACATATTACGATAAACCAGCTGAATGTCTGACTCAAAGTCCGCACATAAACAGTGTTCGATCAGATTCAGTTACTGATATTAAAATCCACCCATAATATTACTTTCGGTGAGAAATTACGTTTTTTGTAATTTATTAATTTACTAGCAGACTAACTAGCATTGCCCGGTCATAAGATACACTTAAATATTGTATACAAACTTAAAATCTATATATCAATAAAAGTGAAATTGTCTGTGTGCGTGTCTCTGTGTGTACATTACAATAACAAGCTACTCTATCAATTGAGATTTGAAATGAGAAAGTGAGATTTGGGAAAATCTTTTTAATCGGTTTTCGCCTAGAAATTATGCTGTTAAGGAGTCAAAGTTCAACGATTAAACGATTGAAAACTCTACCAAGTCCCCCCACGCCAAATTTTTGATATACACACTTGAAATTTTAGATCTAGGTTACTTGGACATGAATCCAACTTTTTAATTTGATTTTAGTCCAAAGTAATAAATGTTAAGGAGTAAAAATTGGGGTCAAAATATAAAAAAAATTACCTCTGCGATCACTACTAAATTAATCAGCCATTTTTTTATTATTAACATTTAAAATTTTACACAAAGCGTATTCAGACATAGGGCAATCTTTTTATTTGAGTTTTGGCCGACAATTTGGCTGTCTAGGGGTCAAAGAACGTTTTTTAAAAATTGATCTTTGCGTTGTCTAGGAAACTATTCAGCTAATTCTGTATGTTCCCATTTGGAATTTTACATAAAAGGGTATTCAGACTTGCACCAAGCTTTTAAATCAGTTTTAGGGCGAAAGTTTTCCTACCAAGATGTCCAAGTTGAAAGAGTTAAACTTTGCAGAGTCTACCAAACTCCTCCGCATATTTTGTGACCCAACACTTGAAATTTTAGATGTACGTTACCTGGACATGAGTCAAACTTTTTAATATATACATATGCACATAAAGTTAGGAACAGTACATAGGGTCCGAGAAAAGCCGGACTGAACTGCTAGTATGATATAAAGAGCTGCAGATTTCATATTTATTATTATAGTGCAGATTCTCTATGGATTATTATATTGTACCGAATATATATACCAATGATTTTTAAAGTTTTTTATTGACTTTGATGGTCTCAGATAGAATTGAAACAAAAACATTCACCGCATAAAGCTATATTTAGAGTTATCATCTGAGCTATCGCCAGGTGGATAAAAAAGGCTCAAAATTAAGTGCCTTTAAGTTAAAAATGTATATGTACACATACTCAGAAACTATTTTATTTCCGCTAAGCTTAACTGTATTTTTTCCTATTTTAATCCTTTAGCAAATACGGTGTCATTTTGCTCCCTACCACAAACAGTAGACGATGGGACTATACTAGCTACATTCGATGTTAGCAGCCTATATAGCAATATCCCACACAATCTAGGAAAATAAGCTATTGCATATTGGATTGACAAACATACACAGACTTTACACCCCAGATTCAATAAACAATTCCTGATTGATAGCATCGACATAATCCTCAATAACAACTCCTTCCAATTCAATAAAGACAACGACATCCAAATACTAGGCACAGCAATGGGTACCAAAATGGCACCGACATATGCCACCCTTACACTCGCCTTCCTAAAAGAGACCCTTTATGAAAGGATAGAGCTAAAGTACGGGCACAATATAAAAACACTCTTCATAAAATCTTGGAAAAGATACCTAGGCGACTGCTTTATCCTCTGGAGAACCTCATATCAAAGAACTCCACACTTTGCTACAAAATCTACTTTCAAAAATGAACTTCACACTAGAACAAAACCCCACAGAACTACCTTTCCTAGACATCCTAGTAACAATAAAAAACAATAACATAATCACAGACATCTACCACAAACCCACAGACACTCAACAATACCCCCACTTAAAAAGCCACCATCCTAAAAACTGTCTAAAATCAATACCCTACTCCCTAGCACATAGAGTCTGCACCATAGTAACAGACAGATACCTCTGTTCAACTAGACTGAATGAACTACAAATAACACTGCAGAAAAGAGGATATCCACTACCACTAATACAGAAAGAGATTGAATTGGCTGAAAAAATTCCAATAGACCAACTAAGAACCCCAAACGAACACAACAAAGAACAAATTCTATCATACGTCTCTACACACAACACAAACAACCCAGAACTATTCACACAGATAACAAAAAACCTTATCCTCCTCAATCAGAACGACAAACTAAACAACATACTTAAAACAACAAAAATAATAAAAAGCAAACGCCAACCCAAAAACTTAAAACACATCCTAACTTCCTCAAAACTCGTCCCACATACTACAAAAGGAGTTACAAAATACAACAAACCGCGATGTGAAGTATGTGACATAATAATAGAAGGTAACACATACACATTCAAAAACCCAGCATAAACATTCAAAATAAAAAAGGATCTAAATTGCACCTCCAGAAATGTAGTAGATGCACTAAGATGCACAACATGCAACAAATCCTACATAGGCACCACCAAAATTTTCAGCAATAGAGTGGCCTTACATAAGAGCAACATCAAAATTGCAGATAACAGACACCTCTATGTTTCAAAACACGTACACACATGCAGTGGAAACAGCTTCAAAATAACGTCAATCTTCCAAACAGACAATTATTTTTATTTACTTACACAGGAAAAAAACTTCATCGCCAGATTCACTCCCGAACTGAACAGAGCCTAATATCATCACATAAAAACATGAAATGCAAGGTAAACTCGCATGCACATCCATACGCATATACACACCATCACATAAATCAGAACCGACACATTAAAACACACACACGTGCACGCATACAACCACACACATACATAACACCCCTATCTTGAATACAACACATTGAACAATACCAACCCTACTTAACCTCGAAACCAACAACACTAGGAAACACCTAGAACCATAGTATAATATCTGTTCCAACACCTCGCTCCCTCCTCAGTCAGTGGAGGAGAACCCCCTCATGACTGAAACTATCATCCCTTCTATCATCCCCCTCCCATACCTATACCCCCTGCAATGCCCCTCCCCCTCTGGGGAACAAAATCTTCCCCACACTAGGAACCGATCCTGGGCCTGGCCATACCCACATGGGGAGACAAATAAATAGAAACATTAAAAAATCCCCTATACATATTTTAAATACACCCCTCTTTCTAAACAAACATAGTATAAGGAATACCCGAAAAGACTAAAACGAAAAATCACAATACTAAAATCCAAGAATCTAAAGAATAAATATCAAAATAGAATGAAAGCACCCCTACCCATATTTCAGAGGAACTAGTCCCCCCTCCCCACACATACACATTAGTAACGACCTCGGATCACAGTCACCTTCCTAAGGAAGCAAATAACCCCAAAATACTATAAAACAATATACACATTCCCAAACCAATAAAAGCAAACACTCACACGCACACACCCTACCCCACCCTAAAGGAAAAGAAAATACATTAGCAGAAAGAGATAGCGACTAAAGCCAGGTCAGCGGTCTCCCTCGACAAGCCCAATAAAAGAGTAATAAAAATTGAGCATGCCAATGAATAATAAACACTTGCAAGCCTCCACCCCTTGGAAAAACTTCAAATTAACTACGAAAATCGCCATTTTTACATCTCCAACACATTTGAAAATAATTTCTGACGAGGACGCATCACAGAACGTCTGAAACGCGCGTAAAAACGGTTTCAATGACTTAAAACATTATTACAATGATCCAAACATAATCCTCAATGAAAAACCAAGACACGGAATAATAAAATAATGTTAAAAAATACACATTTTTGATGACTACTCCCTTATTTAAATAAACATCTTTCTTTCGTTGGAATTTCTTAACCCATTTTATATATATATATATATACATATATATATATATTTGCTTAAACTGCAACAGGATCCGACTGTCGTTTGGGCAGTCGGGTTTCGATCCTGGCTTGAGGTACTTGCTTGTGTAGCCCATTGATGAGCTGTGAAACAGCGAATCAGTACTGTATGTGGATGACTACATTATATATATACATATATATATATATATACATAAAATTACAATAAGTTTATCAAGGTAATCAAAATGGTAAACTTAAAATATATTATAAATATTAAAGAGTTTATATTTACAAGTAAAATAAACTCAGCCAGATGTAAAAGCTCAATAAAACCGAAAAGGAAATAGAGCTTATAATATGAACAAATGATTAATAAAACATGGTAAAAGACATCTTGAAAAAGAGTTAAAAACATATTTAATTTTAAAAAAAGGAAGCACAAGATAAGTGGATAGTCCACTTAAAATAAAGTTTTGATTAATATCGTCAAATTTTTATTGGCCTGCTATGTCAACTCAAATCTTTTTCTCTTAAATATAAACATCCCTATCATTTTCCAGTGTGCTTTTTCATATGTTGCAACATATTGTGTTTAACTGCAAAAGAAGTACCACAAACTTCACAAGAGTAAGGTTTTTCTCCAGTATGAATTCGGAAATGCTGTACCATATGTTGCTTTCTAGTAAACGAAGAGCCACATATCTCACAAGAATGTGGTCGCTCTCCAGTATGTGTTCGCACATGCGGCAACAAACTTGATTTTTGTGTAAATGAGAGTCCACATATTTCACAAGAATATGGTTTCTCTCCAGTATGTGTTCTCATATGTTGTATCATATCTTGTTTACTTGTAAAACAAGAGCCACATACTTCACAAGAATATGGTTTCTCTCCAATATGTATTCGCATATGTTTACTCATGCCTGATTTATTTGGAAAAGAAGAGCCACATACTTTACAAGAATATGGTTTCTCTCCAGTATGTGTTTGCATATGTCGAAACATATGTGCCTTCTGTGTAAAAGAAGAGTCACATACTTTACAAGAATGTGGTTTCTCTCCAGTATGTGATCGCATATGTGTCACCATTTGTGCTTTTATTGTAAAAGAAGAGCCACATACTTCACAGGAATATGGCTTCTCTCCAGTATGTCTTCGCATATGCCTTACTATGTCTGATTTATTTGTAAAAGAAGAGCCACACACTTCACAAGAATATGGTTTGTCTCCAGTATGTGTTCGCATATGTCGCAACATAGTGTCCTTCCGTGTAAAACAAGAGCCACATACTACACAAAAATATGGCTTCTCTCCAGTATGTGTCCGCATATGTGTACCCATGTATGATTTATTTGCAAAAGAAGAGCCACATACTTCACAAGAATATGGTTTCTCTCCAGTATGTGTTTGCATGTTGCAGCATACGTTGCTTCTCTATATTTTACTTCAGTGGGCGTTGTTCACATTTCTCTCATTTCCAGTTTTTAACTTTAATCCATTGTCATTTGTTTTCTTGTGTTGTTTACTTGATATTCTGCAAAATTAAAAACAAAAGATACATTTCAAGAAAATATATTTTATATGTTTTTGCAAATAGAATTATTTTATGAGGTTAAGGTACAGACACAATTATTCATAAAAGATAAATTAGAAATAAGTTTCACCATAGTATGTTAAAAGCAAACATTGGAATTATCATAATCAATTTTATTAAAAGTCCCTGAATCCAATATCGTTTAATTTAAAAATTGGATGAGAATATTTTTCCGATATTTGTCTATTAATTAAATAAATGAATACATTTTGTATTAATAATCTATATAATCATAAAACTCAGATCAGAATGATTGCGTGGCCGTTTAAACTGTCCATCTGGTTTTTACTTCCACTTTCAAAAAAATTGTCAGCTTACTGATTTCATGGCCACCCTGTCTTACGTCAGATATTAAAACTTCTGCTGCTATTCAAAACATACACAAGATCAACAATATGTTTTATTTTGATTTATTTAATGGGTTTTCCTTACAATTAAATGTAATTTAATCCTGTTGAGTTAAAAAAACTGATTTAGATATGAATATAAATATGATTCTATGGAGGTTTCCTGAGTTTTATTTTTGACTTAAAAAATGTTTCCTCAAGAAAATAAACAACAATATAATCTTAAAATCAATTTTATTTTGAACATTTTTATCTTACTTGCTAGTATGTAAAACTGGACCCACATCCAAATATCGAAATATTGAGTTTTTTTCAATTTTTTTATAATGTGGTAGCTTAGTCTTTAATAATCAGAAGAAATAGTTGATAAGAGATGAAAAGGAAAACAATTTAAATGTCGTGTCAATTGTCCAGGTGCACCTACATATTTTTAAAAAAATATTTTCTGAACCCAAGTTGTGTTTGATTAAAACTAGAACTTGATTTTTAAAAAACTACATTTTTCGTGCCCACAATTATTTATTTACGATTATTTTAATGTGTATTATTCATTGCAAGTTGGATTTTCAGACAAAAAACAAAAGCAAAGCAAATATTTTTCTGATCTAAAAATACTTGACCAATTTACAAATAAATAAAATTTTAGTTTTTTTACGACTAATCCAATGTAGTTTACTTACTGAAATCATCAAAATCTAGATTTTGCTTCAACGATCTTAAAAGATAATATACAAGAAGAGATTTTTTCCTATAAAAATTGTCGAATTTTGGACTCAATCAGATGACCACCATCTTTGTTATTGGCAATTACACTCAGGATCTTATCTGACCCACACTGCTTCTACACCGCCATCTTTGTTACTGGCAATTACACTCAGGATCTGAACTAAATTACTTCTATGCCGCCATCTTTGTTACTGGTAATTACACTCAGGATCGTACTACTCTGTTCAACATAATGTCTCTACACTTAACAGAAGGATAAAGTCATCCATTTAAAATATTTAAAAACTACGTAGAACCACATCAAAACGGGTGTTATGGGGACTTTTTATTAGTTTTAAGATTTGCTTTGAAAATGTTTCATCATTAAATATTAATTATTATTTCCTGGTACTTTTAAGGCTGTTAACACACAAAAACTAGGCTGGACCTGTATAATGCACACTCCCTCTTTGTATTTTTTCATTCGTTTTTATATAAAGGATATTTGATTTAATCTAAAGGCAATGATGTTAAGACCTTTATTGTCCAATGTATTCTGTATTGTTTTCACTGGTTGCCATCTTTGTTTTCATGTGTGCATTCATTAAATTTTTTGTGAGCACATGCAAAACTGTCTATTGTTTTCACTGACCTCCACGTTTGTTCTTGCATGCATGTAAATTAATTTTTGCACGTTCATACATTAATTCTGTATACTCACTTGCACTTTTATACAGTTATTTTGTATACTCATGATTCCATAGCAATCTGTAAAATATACTGACTCTACAGGTCGCAAGTAGTATAGTATTGACCCAAAATTTCCCAAAACCCTTAATGAAATCCAAATTTAATGTTTTTAATATAATTGACATATTTGCTTTAGCTTATAAACAAAATAAATACTTTATAATATTTTAAAATCACAAGTACTTTACTGATGATCTTCAAAAACTATTATAACAATCTCGTTACATTTGCAACAAAATGTATAAATGCATATGTAAATAATTGAAATCACATAAAATTGGAAAACATATTAAAATCACCAAAATTACCCCACACTAGTTTACATTACAGTAAATACAAAGAAAATGCATTCATCCTTTTAACATTTTATCAAATATTTCTTAATTTACTATATTTCATTGTATCAAATAAAGTTAATTTTTAAATATGAATTTTATTTAAATCAAAATAGAATTAAAGTTTTTCTAAATAAAAATATTCAAAATAAAGTTTAAATGTGTAACAGAAATATTCTTAATCACAAAACCATGTTTCCTGAAAGTATTAAAATGTAAGTAAAATAAAATAACGTCAGAAAAAAATGGCAATATCTCAAACTGAACAGAAAATGTTTAAATATTTTATAAATACATAGTCACTTTGTAAAAAAATGAATATTTTGGTATAATTGTTTTTTATATAAATTCTCACAAAAAAAACATGTGACAATATTTTAAATTTAATAACTAAATTTTCTTATTAAAATGAGTGTTCATGTGAAAATATATTCTGTAATAAAGTTAGACTTTATTTTATTTCGAATAATAAAAATAACTAATTATATTCATGTGTTGAAAGTTATTCCCAGTATTTAGAAGTACAGATCCTATATTACAAAGTCTATCAGTACGAGGACAAAAAAGAACTATTAGAGTAGAAAGATGTTCAACGTCTCAACATTGAAGCAGTGATATTTTACTGCTTGTCGGTTGTTAAGGAGTACATATGCTAAATAGGCAAGAGTGCTATGAGTTCATCAGAGCACATTCATTTAACATACTTATAAAATAGGCACAAAGATGAACATTGCGGCGATGGGGCAGACATTGGAGCTTGGTCGAGTGTAGGACTGTGCTTTTGGACCTTGTTAAGGAGGGTAAGACTAGTATTAGATACACTAACATACACATCATGGGTAAGTATTGTGGCATTCACTCCAGGTTAATTGGGCCAGCTGTTGCACCATGAAAGTTAGCCATAGTGGTTAATGTCATCCAGTCGATTGTGTATAAGTGAAGAGCGTAGGTAAGAGAATGCATCTTTGTCGATCGTCAGAATGTATGTCAAAAAAGCATGACTCCTGACCATACATACAAACTTTAGTGCACGTGGAGAGATATTAGGCTTTGATTAGATTGAGCAGTTTGAAGGCATGTTATCAACATGTATGACCTTCCAAATGGTTCCACAGTCTACAGAGTCAAGTGCAACAATGAAAATGAGCCGGACGATAGTTTTTTTTACTTTTTGTTCCAGCGATTCTGTTTTTTGGGAGAGTAAAAATTTGGTCAGTATATTTTAAGCTCTTTTGAAATATGCCTTGGTTTGACCTTATATGTGCGCCTCTTTGTCTATGAAACCGGTCTAACAGAATAGTAGAAAGGGCTTTTTCACTGATATCAATAAGGTTGACACGGTGATAATTACAGCAACAGTGTTTATCACCTTTCTTGTAAAAGGAAAGCTTGTCATAGCTTTTAAGTTTCCCACACAAGGGTGGAACTTTAGTGGAGGGTTGTGACTAATACTTCTGAAGATTTCAGATTAAAAAAACATCATCCCCAGCTGCCTTATTGTTTGTCAGATTTTTATTGTGTCAAGGATTTCCTCAAAAAATTGGAGTCAAGACACAAATGTTGAAACAATATGCTATGCGAAGGTGAATGATGTGGAAACAATACTCTACGTGAAGGTGAATGAGAGCTTTGTAGAAATATACGATACTCTCAAATGTAATTTTAGCATCGTAGAATGATCCCAACTATTTTCCAGCAGTCTTTGCAATATTCTAAATATATTTGTTCGATTTTATATTGCCTACAACTCTAAAGCCAATGATTTTGAATGAGGAGGCTTAAGGCAGGGTGTTATTTTCCAGGACAATCGTTTGTTGAGAAAGTTTCTTGTAATTGCTAAAGGAAAGAAGCCCTGGTAGCATTAACTACTGCCATACATTTATGGTCAAATTTTACTAAAATCTGAACGTCCTTTGCTAAAGTTTCTGCCTTTGTTTCTTTTAATTGTTAATTGCGTTCGGACACAATTTTATTGGAGATTATTTTATGAATATCAGAAACAATAAAGGTCAACGGATCAACCCTTGAGGCACACACACATTGCTATCATGTTCTTTAGACATATTACCATCGAGAACATATTAGCAAGGAGTTTATCATTTATAAAGTTGTAAGCTAGTCCTTAATTTGTTAACAAAGATTGAAAGGAGAATCATGTGTTTACAATGTAAATATGGAAAGGAGAATGATGAAACGATTATTCAGTAGGTCAGTTCTTTTGCCAGAAATATTGAATACTGACATCGTTGAAGACATTTTTCAATTATCAGAGAAGAAACACTTAGCAAGGCATGTTTTGAAGAGTTTGAAGAACATGATTTATCTTAACTAAGTATTTCTTTACTTCGCTAGGAATTTGCATGCTGTACAGGCACATGTTATTCTAATAATAAAAATCATTATTATTATTATTATTATTATTATTACTACTATTATTATTATTATTTAAAAATCATCATTATTATTATTATTATATTTGATAATTAAAATGAGAATTATAGGATTTATTGTGTTAACTTCATTTTTATTTTTTTGTGTGTTTCTCACAAAAAAAAAGCCCACCAGACATGCGCAACTACGTGCAAAAGACAAATCGTGGACATACGTTATGGAACGGGCGGCTGCCGCTGTTACTGGAGGGCAGAGTGTGAGGAGTGCTGCAAAGGACTTTAACATTGATCGAATGATACTCAAGCAGTACATGGACAAACAAGGCATTCAACCAGCAGGGACTGCTTAAACACCTGTTTCCTTACGGTAATTGGTTTTTAGTCCTGAAATGGAAAGGGATTTCGCTGACCACGTGTAACAATTGTCAGGCATGTTTCATGGTTTGTCACTGAGAAGATGTCGCACACTGGCATATGCGTTTGCTTAAAAAACTGTCACAATGTTCCACCAAGTTGGGATCGAGAGAAAAAAGCAGGACATGATTATTTGTTAGGCTTCAATTATCAGGGAAGAGACACTTAGCAAGGCAGGTTTTAGTGTAGTAAGGAGTAGATCACGTCGAAAAACCTGTGAGTTGTCTAAGTTTGTTTTGATATCACATGCATAAGAAGGAGTGATTCTAAGATCAACAAATGTTGTTTCTATTAGAAATTATTATTTAGGAGAGAATGGTTTGTGGGATTGGTATTTTCTTTACATGGTGGAAAATACAATTACATTTCTTGATGATGTAGACAAACACGTCTTGATTTTAATGTTAAATAAACAATAATAAAAAGATGTTGACGGGGAATGAGAAAATCTGGGTCAAAACCCTTATTTTACATCAACTCATAATTTAGAGATTGCACTCAAACTCTTAAACAATCATTAAATTCAATTAATAAAATGTTTATGAGTTTTAATTTCAAAACAAATTTATTTCTTTGTACATGAGTTGGAAATTACGTTTTATAAACAGAAAATTAGATTTCAATGAAAGAGGATGATTAGAGTTATCACTCATTTTCAGCTAACCTGTTCTACACATCGACATAAGGTTTTTCTTTACAGTAACATATAACATCAAACTGTATTCACTTCCTAAAAACTGAAATGAGTTTTTATCTAAAAAAATAAACAGGTTTGAAAGCCAAATTATATAACGGTAAAAGATAAATTCAACAATATTTGTGTTAAATTGATATTTTGGCTTTTCTTTGCGAATGCACAGGAAAGGAAAATAGAAAAATGGTTTCTAAGTAAAATAATATTTGCCAGAGATATGTGCTGCATCGTTTTAAATATCAAAATCGTTTTCAAAAGACTTGCAAAGAAAATAAATTTAAAAAAAAAAATACCTGATAAGAAAGACTCCTATAATTATGTACATGCAAAATGAATGGTAAATACTCTACAATGTATAAACCTTTCCCTTAAGTTCCAAATACACGAACATTTTGGAATTCAACTGATTTTAGTGAAATTTACAGTATTTATTAATTATCACAGAATATAATGAACCCATCATTTTTTATTATAAATTTAATGAAAATGTATTATTTTATGTAAACAAAAATGCCTTAACTGTTTATCTTAAAATACAAAAATCGAATGAATTTATTTTTCCTTTTATAAAATTAAAGCATATGTTTACAATAAAAAAAAAATATACACATTTCAATAACATTACAAAAACACCTTAATGAAATGAATATAACCCGAAAAATATAATGTCTTAAACTAATGATATTATTCTTCATCCAGCATTGTTTATTTAATATTTACAGCAAAAATATAAAATATCGCAAAAAAATGTATTTGTTGTTATTTTAATGGTGATAGTTTCCGGCAAAATTAAACATTTAGTACTATAATATTCTTTTTTTTTTTTTTACAAATGAACATCAACAATTTTATTTTAATATATAATCTTAAAAATAAAAAAATAAAAAAATGAGATCGTGTCCCGTGTCATGTTTAAAAATTATTTAAAAATGCTATAAATTCTACTGACAATTGATTTTAAAAAGTGTGGGTCGACAGAACGGCGAAAAAGTAAAACTTTATAATTTAATTATTAAATAATCATTCTATTTCAAATTTGAATCATATTTAATCATCAATAAATCAATTTAAAATAAATCGAGTATTCTAATTGCTAAAATTGACTATTTAAACATTTTACAAACGTTTAATTTCAAAATCTAAGGAAAAACATTGGTAAGCAAACGTCCTCAATAATTTTTAAACCAAGTAAAATATAAAACATTTTTAGAGAAAAATAAAGAATTTTTACTTGTGTACATTAAAAAATATTCTAATTAAAGAAATAAATTAAATGTAATTATTGCACTTCCCATGATCCATACTTTGGTGAGAATTAGCGCTATTTGTATTTATATATTATTGTCGGCATTTTTTTAATGGATTTTCATTTTAAAAAAAGGTGGTGCTTATGCAATTATGTCACCGCGCCATTTATTAAAATAGAATTTTAAATCTAAATTCAAGTTTTACATTTTTTTTTATTTAATTGTAAAAGTGCACAATAGTTACAAAACACCTTCTTATCTCCATGTTAAGAATGCCTTTCTAAATAATAATTTCAGCAGGGTATATCCATAAGTGCCAAAAAGGTACATTTTCTTTATTTCGGGATATTATGAGTTTAATTTACGAATTATTGTGGAAATAATTTCTTTCCAAAGATTCTTTTAATTAAATTTAATCGGAATTGAAATTCAAAAAAATTTTTTTTCACTATTTTTTATTGTTTTTATTGTTTACACGTAAAGAGATTTTAGAGATTAACTTCGGTCTGTTTATTATTTTAGCAAAAACTATTTTTGAAAGATGTAGACGTAAACTAAAAAATAAGCCATCAATTCATGTGCTTATAATCCTTAGCAAGATGGCCGTGTACATGCTAGAAGAACAACAATAAAAGGAACATGGTAACATTGGCATTATTTCAAAGTTTCTCCTACCAAACCAATGTCGTCCACTCACCATGATGATCATCAATGCAATTCTGGTCATTTTTGCTGTCATTGTCAGTATCGTTACCTCTTTTTCTACAGCATTCTTTATTAAAAACTGAAATATTTTCTTATGAACACTAAAATTTATTTATTGTTGTGTGTGATGTTTTATGTAACGCCTACCATCTCTGAAGAATTTTCTTTTCTTTTTTATGTATGTATGGGTCTTTAGTGTTTAATAATAGGTGTGATACTAATTTTCGGCATCAGTAAAAGAAATACAAGTCAAAACTAAGAAAATGAAATTAATTCATCGTAATTGTTACTCTATATTAAAGAAGAAGGATCGGGGTTTAAATCGCATATAAACATCACAATGTCGGCAAATTTATCAGAGAAGAGACATATGAAACATTAAAAATATAGGAAAAAACGTCAGCACAAATATATATTATACCTTCTTTAAGTTTTTGTTCAATTATTATTCAAGTGAAATATAACCTTACCTTTGACTTGAAATATTATGAAACAGACATACATAGATAAGATATCCAGAAAAGAATATTTTAAGCGGATGATCCCTAAAACAATGAAATGAGAAAAACTGTCAAGGGGGGGTTCTTTTTGCATATTTTCTTTCAATTCATATATAGTTCATTTTTTTAAAAATAAGTCCGTATATTTAAATATGTAAAAAAACTGAGATATTAATCCCCCCCCCAAATACTGCGTTACAGGGGTGGGGGGCAAAATATGAGGATTTTTTTTGCATATTATTTTCCTTCAGTTTAATTCATCCCTTTTTCATCTCTTTTTTGTAAATAAATCTGTAAAATAATTAACAAAATTTATTAATTATTTCGTTTTTGAGAGAATTTTAAATATCGTGTTGTTTTCATTGTTTACGTCAAAATATGCAGAAATAACATGCAATTCCAATTTTTCGTTTTCATCTTTTGTGGGAATTTGAAAAAAAAAATCACCGGTTTTATGGAGAGTAAAAAATATTTGTTTAGAAGATGTCTTCTTAAGAATACTGCAAACATTACAATGAACCAATGTTAATTTTAAGTTTTTACTGTTATTATTTATGGGGTCCGAAAATCCTTTTTATTATGGTCATACCTACATTAATAACTAAACCACGAATTTGCGATGTTTCCAATATCAAAGTCGTTTTCAAAGTACTCCGGGGGGGGGGAAGCTTTAAAACCATCAAAAATATTACACGATTGGAAAGAATTCTATAACCTTACTATTCTCCGTTTACATGAAAATATTGAATGTTGACTTATTTTTATATCAAAACAAAAGGGAAGAAGCATAATGGTTTGAACGCGCCCCAGTAATAAAAAAGAACTATAAAAAACAATTAAATTCAACTAATACTTACTTTTTTGTATTGCAATCTACTTTTGACAAAGAAACGATTATAAGAAAAACGAGATGAATTTGATGTGTGGAAGTCGCCTTTTAAGATGGTGACCGGAAAAGCAAGTTCGCAGAAAATAGAAAAATTATTTTTATCGAATTTAATTTAAAGTTTCGTTTTATTTTTATTATAAAAAAAAACGTAATTTTATTTCTTTTTAAAAATGTAATAATCCTTTTTTTACATTAATAAAAACACCCTAGTTTTGATGTTAAAAAAAAAAAATCGAACCATTTTAATATGAGTAGGGGGCAGGAGGGCACCTGAAATAACGTCATAACTGATGTCTGTTGAACAATCAAACTGTCGATAATGAATGAAAGCTTTTTACAAAAATCTTCGTGGAAATGTATTATTTTGTTTAAACAAAATATACCTTTACTTAAGTTATGGTTTTCAATAGTAAATGGGTTTATTTTTACTTTTTTATGTAAATAAAGCATCGTAATTTGTAACAATAAAAGAAAGACAAATATTTTTACAGGAACATTACGAAAAAAAAAAAAAGTCCCAAAGCCCGTATTAACAAAATCGATAAAAAAATTACTCAAAGAAAAATGAATTTCTCAAACTATCAATATTAACATTGAATTAAGCATTGTTTATTTAATATTTTCATACACAAAAAAATATAATTGCCAAAATTATATCTACCTTTTTTACGGTTGCATTTTTAACACAATCTTTATATGTACGATTCTAATATTTCCATTGCACGCATGAACGTATAATCATCAAGATAATGTTCATATAATCTTGGGAAATAAAGAAAAAAAATATTAAATTAAAAAAAAAAACAGGAACATAGAAAAATCATTTAATTAAAAAATGGTAAAAATTATACGAACGTTCCATGTTGGTAAGTACAGATGTACAGAGTTGAAAATAAAATCAGTCTGTTTCGTCCATCCTCCTCCTCTCTTCAACTACCCACTGTTTGTGTTTATCAACTTTGAATTTCACGTAGACATTATCATTAATTTTTACTTAAATTAGTATTTTTTTAGCGTGTATTTTTTTGTAATTTGTGGAAAAATTAATTTCCTAAAAGTAATAAGACTGCTCAGTCGAGAAGGAAGCAAGATACACTCACCTTTAGAGTTGCGAACGAATTGCCCTTCCGTGACGTGACAGTCAGTTAACAAAATAAGTAAATCAATGTAATCATCAGCATCATCAGCAAAAGTAAACTCCACCGAAATTGTAACCATCAGCAGCAAATTTCTAAATACAACTGAAATTGTAACCATCAGCAGCAAATTTCTAAATACAACTGAAATTGTAACCAAAAAAAAAAACAAGGAGTTTGATTACCTCCCTTTATAGGTCTGAAAAGGTCATGTGATCACCATCATATGACCAAGGTAAAGCTTTATAACGCTTCTAGGAAACAACAACTCTTTTGGTTAGTAACAAGGTAAGTGCACCTACTCCCCTCTCTCCTGAGCAACCAGTAATTTCTAGTTTTTTCCACACATTCCCCAGGAAAGAAAAAAAAAAATGAAGGGAAACAAAGAATATAAGGGTAGGCTCTTACTCAAAACAGTAACATATTAGTATATTTTTTTGTTTATTTTCTTTTGTGGTTGATCCCTAACTATTCGGGGAGGAGGCTAGGCCTGCCCCGCCGCCGTCGTAGCGGGACACAATCGGGACAGTACCACTTTTGTCTTTCAGGAGGTGGAGACTCAATCCCCACACACCTGAAGTGACACCAGTCGTCACATCTATCACAGCAAATCATGTCCTGGTCACCCTGCGGGGAACCACATATGAGATAATACCAAACAACTTCATTGGAACATGCAGACTGAGGAGGAGTATCACCGAGATTGTCAGCCGGCTCATCAACTGATGCAGGTACAGTTGGAGCATGATCCTCTTCACTCAAGGATAATTCCAGGGGAAATAGGTTCTTTAATGAGTGGATATGTACTGCATTCCCACCCCCCTGTCTGACCCTTGCCGACCTGACTACGCCATCCTCTCCGCAAAACACCTCCAGGATGATTCCAAGGACCCAAAAGGGCCTAGACTTCAGAGGACTCTTCACCAACACTACGTCTCCAACCTTTAAACGATTCCGGATAGGCACTCTGGAACGACCCTGGGGTCTCTCTCTGAGACTCAACAAGTACTCATTGTACCACAGAGCTCGGAATTTCTCCAGACACTGGTCCCGTACCCGCATGGTTCTGAGAAGCCTCTCTCGACTGGGAGGAAGGTGTGCGGCAAAATCTGCATCATTGAGACTCAAAAGCAGCCCGGGACTCTCATTAGGCCGCAAAAACATGTTGGGGGTTACTGCCTCCAACTCAGTCTCTGCCGATTCTCGATAGGTTAGAGGGCGGTTGTTGATGGCTCTTTGAATATCCGATATGATGGTCAATAAGATGAAATAATTCATCTGACCTCTACCAACCACCTTAAAAAGACAATTCTTGATTGTCTGGATACTTCTCTCCCAGACACCTCCAACCCAGGGCGAGAAAAGGGGGATGGGGCAGAACTTGATTAAACAGGAGCCGAATTTCTGTTGGTAATCGTGAGTCAATACCAGCCTCTTAAACAGCCGACCACCACCTAAAAAGGTTTTAGCATTGTCACAATAAATGGCAGAGGGAATGCCATATAGGTTGATGAACCGCACCAAAGCCTGCAGAAAGGACAACACGCTCATATCCGGCACCACCTCGACATGTACAGCTCTGACACTGAGACAAGTGAAGATGAGCAGGTACATTTTCACCTCCTTATCACCTTCTTTAACCCACAGGTGGCCTGTAAAATCTACCCCCGTGTGTTTGAAGGGAACCTCCAGTTCGATACGGGAAGCAGGAAGGTTGGCAACATTAGGAGGCATGACTTGTCTGGCATTGTACTTCCGGCACAGGGCGCATGAAGCCAGGACCGTCTTCACTGCCTGTCTGCCCTTGGGTACCCAGTAACCATGGCGTCTTAATTCTGCCAAAGTGGACGCGACTCCTAAGTGTTGGCATCTGTCATGTGCATCCATGATGATAAGCCTAGTCACTGGGTGATGTTTTGCCAACAGAATCAGGTGTTTAATTTCCACGTTAAAGTGGAGAGATCGGCTAATTCTACCACCCGACCTCATTAGTCCATCACTATCGATGAAGAGGTCAAGGGCCCGCACAAACCCAGGAACAGTCTTGCCTGAAGAATCTAACAAGAATCCTATTTCTTCAGCATGTACTTGATGCTGCATAGTCTTCATGATCAGAATGGCTGCCAGCTTTTCACAGTCAACCTCTACTCGACGCAATCGATTAATAAACTTAACTAACAGGGTGGTCACCCTCAAATGCTTTGAAAGGGTAGAGAATCTTTCTAAGGAAAGCACCGTACGAGATTCCTCTCCATGGAGGATAGCAGCATTCCAAGAGGAACGGACTATCTCCTGGCTGCGTCGACTCAGACATGGCAACTCTTGTGTTGTCCATGGTGCAGAACCACTACTCAACCAACTGGGACCATAACACCACAGTTGGAAGCAGGTTCTGAATTTTTGCATCGTCAACCCCCTTGTGATCAAGTCGGCAGGATTTTCTGCGGTTGGGATGTATCGAAAGGAGGGAACAAAGCCAAGTGCAGATCCCAACTCTCCACTCATCTGCTGAATGTCCTTCAGTCTATTACGGGCAAACAGGTTCTTACTCACAATAGTCCCTGAGACTAGCCAAGAAAGAACAACCTAAGAATCAGTGGCCACATAAATCTCAGAAGGAGCGAATCTGCCAAAGCTCCGTAAAATAATGGGCAGGCATCTAAAAGCCAAGAACACTGCCATAAGCTCCAGTGTAGGAAGAGTCTTCCTCTTCAAGGGAGCCACCCTAGCCTTTGCAAACACCAGGCACGAATGGCAATCTTGCACCGTGTAAGCGGCGAATCCGTATGCCTCTGGAGAGGCATCACAGAAGAGAAAGAGTTCGCCCACTCCATTCTCACTGAACGCCCTTCGGAGAAAGGAAATGGTCCCCAGTTCAGAGAGATCAGATGAAAGCTTTTTCCATAAGGACAAGTATTCTGGTGGCACCAGGACATCCCATGCAACCCCCCTTCCAAAGCCTGCTCAACAGAATACGGCCCCGCAATGAAACCGGCAAGCAGAATGATAAGGGATCATAGACTTTCGCTGTCTCCCCGAGAATCTGTCTCTTTGTGCAAGCACAATGGTTGCAATTAACAGATGTCACATGAAGGGCATCCGAGAGAGGACAGTATCGACACCCCAGCACCTTTTCCCAATTGTTACCATGAACACTCAATGTCACATGTTTTTCCATTTCACCTCAAATACCCACATGGTCAGAATTACAAGACTGCAATTCAAAACCTCGCTGAAGCAGTCGTTCCCGAGAGAGAGCGTATAATCTACACAGTTAATCTGGATTATCATCTGACATCACCAGATTATCCATGCAAAATCGGTTCTCCATAAAAAACCTACAATTGTTCATTGGGAACTGAGCAGCATGGTACCGGAGGACATAATTTAGTATGAAGGGACTGGAAACAAACCCAAATATAATGGTATTATATCTAAAGCAGCGCAGTCGACCCCCATCCTTCAGAAAAAAAAAACAGAATCGGTTTCTATCTGCTTCCAGTTTCAGTCGTATCATCAGGAAAGCCTTCCTTATATCCGCTAACACAACATGGTTATTAGCACGGAAGGTGAGCAATAAATTTAATAGATCACTCGTAAGATTCACTCCCTGGTAGGTTGCTTCGTTAAGAGAAGGAAAGTCCTCAGTCTTGAGACTGCAGTTGAGGGTCTGACTTTAAAACAGGTCTGTGTGGAATCCATATACACTCCTTAAACCGCTGTGGAGGTACAAAAATCTCTTCTATAATTCCTTCACGTTCCTGATCACGAAAAACATGCAGATAATCATTATAAAGCTGCCTCCGCTCCAATTTTCGTGCTACATGCTCCAATATGCGCAAGTCCACTGCATGGTTCGAAGGTACGCGAAATATTTTGTCGTCGTCCCAGGGTAACTGGACATATTTATTGTCCCTAAACGAGAGGATTGTTGAAAATGAGCAATCTTCTGTTCATCGTAATTGGACAGTTTCTGCTCATCTATACCCAGAGACACCACACTGAACAATTTCTCCAATCCCCTATGCACGTCACTGTCCATGAAAAAATCGCCCAGGGGATCTTCATACTTGCTTTGAGGTTCCAACACAAAACACAAGTGAGAAGGTTTAACATCAGCAGTTGAGGCTAGGACTGAATCGAAAGCAAGACACTCCGGCTCCCTATGTGCAAAAAGTTCTGAACAAAGAATCTGCTGCACCTCACCAAAGGGAACCAGTCCTGTTGGTGTGGAGAATGCTTTCCCACGCAAACAAGGAACAAGTTGGAGGGTCCCCAACTGCTGAATAAAATCCAGGCCCACGATACCATGAATAGGTACAAATCCAGTGCCCCTGTGAAATCTACCAGCTAGGGGACAATTAAGGCATTGGAACTCATCTAAAAGGGAATCCAGTTCCTCCACACGCACTGAAATATCTATGTCCTCATGCACTAACACTGGAAGAGAATGAGAACAATGTGGTCCGATGCCCGTCTCCAACACTACCTCTCTAAATTGTCGGTCACAATCTCCAAGGATCGTGGTTAGCTTCAAATCACAATCCAGCCCGATCGACTCCAAGGAACCAAAGGTCTGCAACACCTTACTGGACAGATAAGTCCGGCAACTGCCCGTGTCCAACAAACAGTTGACAGAAACATAGTTGCCATCTCTACCAAAGGTAACACACACGACCGGGGGAAGGCTAGACCATTTTCCACAAGCAGAGTTACCATGAAGAGAAGAATCCCTTCGGCCAGAATAGGACCCTGGTCTGGATGACACATTCCCGGAGGAGCCCCGACCAGTATTAAGGATAAACCCAGGGACCTCGTCCCCATTGATAAGGAGACGTTTGACCGCCTCCCTGGTATCTTGCAAAATGGAGGATAAGGTAGGGATTCTTTTACCGGAAATCTGGATTAACTCTCCTCTGACCTCTCTGGGGCATTTGGAGAAGAGAATCTTCGCCATAAGGCGCGCCCCAGAAGAACAGGTATTAGAGAATGAACAATCAAAGGAGCCTTCCAACTCCGCAAGAAGTGAGGCTGCTCTGGACATAAAACCAGTTAAACTGGTGTACGATTTGTCTCGTTTACAGGAGAAGTCTAAAATGTCCTGGAAGATGTTATCGATAATTTCATCTTCATAGAGATACTCGCTTTTCAGGACCGAGAGAGCCAACTCATAATTCCTGTTGCATATACTAAAATGGTTAATCAACAGAAGAGGTTGACCAGACAGAGAGCATTTTAAGAAATTCAGCCTTTCGGCATCATTGGCCATACCAGCTACGCAGTTTTCAAAACGCGACAAAAAATTCCTAAAGCTCATAGGATTGGATTGCATAGCCAACCCATCAAAGGTAGGACCCGTAATTTGTATTTGAGGTGGTTTCACGGTAAAAGATGACACTCCTCTCTCACGTTCAGAGGTACCTTGAGCAAGGCTCAGTGACTCAATGGCAGCAGGGAGGAACTTCAACTCAAGATGTTCCAGTTCCTTTCGGAATCGCAAGGCGTTTGCCAGAGCCTCCTTCTCAATTCTCACCCAGTCCTCCTCCTCAGAAGATTGAAGTTGGATTTTGCTAACGCATACGTCTACCTCCACCAAATACTCATAAACGGATTTCTGCAGAGAATGATTTAACGGAGATTTCATCCTCCTGATGAGGCGTCTCCAGAATTGTTCGGATTTTGATCCATAGGATAGAAATTCTTCTCCGTAGACCTGCTTTGCTACTATCCATGTTAGTAGTAGGGTTTCTTTCGCAATATGTGGATAAATTAATTTCCTAAAAGTAATAAGACTGCTCAGTCGAGAAGGAAGCAAGATACACTCACCTTTGGAGTTGCGAACGAATTGCCCTTCCGCGACGTGACAGTCAGTTAACAAAATAAGTAAATCAATGTAATCATCAGCATCATCAGCAAAAGTAAACACCACTGAAATTATAACCATCAGCAGCAAATTTGTAAATTCAACTGAAATTGTAACCATCAGCAGCAAATTTGTAAATACAACTGAAATTTTAACCATCAGCAGCAAATTTGTAAATTCAACTGAAATTGTAACCATCAGCAGCAAATTTGTAAATACAACTGAAATTTTAACCATCAGCAGCAAATTTGTAAATTCAACTGAAATTGTAACCATCAGCAGCAAATTTGTAAATACAACTGAAATTTTAACCAAAAAAACAAGGAGTTTGATTACCTCCCTTTATAGGTCTGAAAAGGTCATGTGATCACCATCGCATGACCAAGGTAAAGCTTTATAACGCTTCTAGGAAACAACAACTCTTTTGGTTAGTAACAAGGTAAGTGCACCTACTCCCCTCACTCCTGAGCAACCAGTAATTTCTAGTTTTTTCCACAAATTATTCATTGTTTTCTAAACCAGTTGTTATTCTGTATCAATATTAATAAATAATGGTTTGTATTTTTTGAATTTTTTTTTTTCATATTTAACTTGGTATAAGTTTTATATTTAATAATGCTATAAAATTATTAAGAACAGTTTACCAGTGTTTTTACTTTGACTTGGAATTAAACGTTTGTAAAATGTTGATCAAAAAGTTCATTTTAGCGATTACCTTATTGATTCTTCTTACAGTTAATTATTCATTAAAAAGCTAAAACAAATTTTAGGTGTTTGTATGCTTTTAGGGCACAACATAAGAAAATAAACAATTCAACACAAGCTTCTGAAGTGACGAACACAACAACTTCATAAAATGTAACACAGCAAAGGTTTATTAATGAGAAAATAATATGTTCCTTGTCAAAAGCTGGACTCCAGCTACCTGTTGGTGTCGCAGTAGTTAATCCCCGTAGAATCGTCGATACCGTTAGAAATCATCGAGGTGGAGAGAGAAGTGTGTCATTATCGAGGATGTCAATAGATTGAATAAGACATAACGACAGATCAGCTTCTATAAAAAATGGCGTCTTTATTTACATCTGCCAAACATGAGTACACCGGTAAGGGGGCGTAACTCCAGCCGGTGAAAATAATAAAAACAGAAAATAAAGACTAACAAAACAAAACAAAAAAAACACAAAAAAAAAACACAACAAAAAGTCTGATAAGAATTAAAAAGTCTACAAAACACAGTGATCTAGGCATTCCTTGGGCTGACTACCCTCATACCTAACAGGTCCGTTCTGTTTGGCGTCCCTCTCAGTAAGGACGAGTTGTTCTTCTTCCAACCGGATGCTGGCTGATTTCCTTTGGGGATAGGAAGGATCAATGCGCTGTACCCCTGATTGGTCAATATGTGACCAAATAGCACAGGGGAGAGGCATTGATTCGAGGAAGAAAAAAGTCCCATTTGTTTTTGCTGCAGACCTCCCTGCTTAGGCTGAAAGCCGACAGAGAAAAAAGTAGCATAACAAATAGCGAAAAATAAAAATGTCTTTTTTCTTTATTTATTTTTAAGAGAAAATAAAATGTTTTTACTTTTGTGTGAAAAGTTGGGGAATATTTGCAACTTTTTGTAATAGCATTTTTTTTTGAAATAAGGAAAAACAAGGAAAAAATATTTTCTTAACAGAAATACAAAGTTTTACACAGTCTCTTCGGCCAATGTACCCGCCGACCAATACGTGTAGTTGTCACATGATTGTCTTCATTTGGAGCATTAACTTCAGGTGTATGCATGTTTTGATGCTGTGTGAAAGTAGGAGGAATGTGTGACTCGTGTAGATGTGTGTCAAGAAAGGCTTTTTTACTCTATCAATAGAGACAGTTTCTCTTTTACCACTGATATATAAAGTAAAAAGTTTATTGGTACGTGAAAGCATGCGATAGGGGCCAGTATAAGGTGAAGTTAGGGGGTCTTTCACGGCGTCCTTTCTAAGAAAAACATGAGTCCAAGACGAAATGTCCTTTGGGACCGAAGATCTAATGGTCTGTTCCCTAGTGTGCATCGTGGGAGTTTACTAAAATAAGCTTGTAGTCTGTTGACATACAGAGCTGAATCGTTTGTCATTAACTCTATCGGGCTCAACATTTGTACTCCATATACAAGTTCAGCTGAAGAGTATCCCAGGTCCTCTTTGATAGCAGCACGACAGCCAAGAAGGACAGCCGATACATATTCGCTCCATTGCTGTTGTTCAGGGTAAGCACGTAATGTTGCTTTCAATTGGCGATGGAAGCATTCAATCATCCTGTTAAAATGCTGCTTTTAATTGGTGATGGAAGTGTTCAATCATCCCGTTAGAAGCAGGGTGATAGCTTGTGGTGCGAATACGTTGTATCCCTAGAATCCTGGAGTGTTCCTGGAAGAGGTGGGATTCAAACGATCAGTGGTGATGGTGGTGGGAACTCCATAATGCGATATCCAGCCTGATATAAGGGCTCGCGCTACAGACTCAGCCGAAATGTATGTGAGGGAAATGGCCGTGTGAAACGGTCTATACAGGTCAGGAGATAAGTAAATCCCTGACTGACCGGCCAAGATCCAACCAGGTCGATGTGCACATAGCTAAACCGAGCGTCTGGGGTGGTGAATGTTCCAAGGGGTGCATGGATATGCTTGTGTACCTTTGACTTTTGGCAGGATACACAGGAACGTGTCCAGGCAGTGACATCACGCCTCATATTTGGCCAGAAAAATCTAGCTTCCGGTGTGTGCCAAATTGTGTAGGGTGTCAAAAACAACTTTACGATGAGTCAATGGAACGAATGTTCGAGGTGAATCCGTTGAAGTGTCACAAATGATCTGCATGTCCGAGGTAGGCACGGGAAGGTATGCGAATTTGCAAGTTACAAATTCAGGTGATGATGGATCCAACGTGTCCAGCCTTGGCTGGTCTAAGGCCATCTGCCGTAAGTCGATATCCGATGGTGAGGACAGAGAATTACTGGGAAGGCGGGGCAAAGCATCTGCCGTAGCATTCTGCTCACCCAAGATATGTTGAAATCGCTGGTAAATTGCGAAACAAAATCCAAGTGGTGCGTTTTGCGGGGAAAATATTTGTCCGGCTTAGAATGCAGTGCGTATGTAAGCGGACGATGATCAGTGTAGATCACAAATTGACGGCCTTCGAGTGAATGTTGGAAATGTTTCACTGCGAGGTACATTGCCAGGAGATCACGGTCAAACATGCTGTAACGTTGTTCAGTCGGTTTCAGTTGTCTCGAAAAGTATACGAGAGGTTGTAACTGTTGTTGGTGCTGCTGTTGCAACACTGCACCTACAGCTGTGCCTGATGTGTCAACGACCAGGGAAAACTTGGCATCGGGTACAAGATGTGCAAGTAGAGATGTTGTCGCCAGTTTTGTTTTCACTTCTTTAAAAAGCTTTAAGCTGGATCTCATTAAGTGAGATTTGCCTATTTGTCTTCTTCCTGTTACGTAACAGGTCGGAAAGAGGAACTAGAAGATCCGCACAGTGTGGGATAAAGCGTATGTAGTAGTTCAACAGACCAAGGAAGTGCCTTAGTTGGCGAAGTGAAGTGGGTAGTTGAAGGTCTTGTAGAGCCTTCACCTTTTCCGGTAATGGAGATATACGGTCTGGGCTGATAATGTGGCGCAGGAAAACAAGTGATGACGCACCGAAAACACATTTACCAGGGTTAATCCTCACCGGGTATCGCCAAAACCATTCGAATATTAGGCGGAGGTGAGTGACATATTCCTCAGGTGAGGCACTTGTCACGAGAATGTCGTCTATATTGTAATAGACGAAGTCCAAGTCACGCCCTACTACATCCATTAAGTGCTGAAATGTGCTAGCCGCGTTTCGTTTATATGTGGGATTGGGTAACGATCAGATACCGTCATGGCATTGAGTCGTCGGTAGTCCCCAGTCGGACGCCAATCTCCATCTTGTTTCAGGACCATGTGCAAAGGGGAAGCCCATGGACTGGACGAGGGGCGTATTATTCCTAGCTGCAGCATATGATTAAATTCTGCCTTAAGTTTATCAGCAGGGTGGCGGCAAGGGCGTGAGAAAACAGGAGCATCTGTGGTCTCGATGTAGTGTTTGGTGATGTGCGTGGGTTTGCTTACCACAAAATTTTAATTTTTCAACGCAGGGCATGAGTCTAAGGCGGTCTGATACAGGTGATCTGAAGCGGCAATGAAGAATACTGAGCTGATAGAGGGGGTGTTTGTTTTTACACCAGGGGCAGAAAGTTCTGTATTTGCGTCTATCAGCCAGCGTCTGCGCATATCCACTATCAGGTTGAAGTGGTGCAGGAAGTCCGCTCCTAGTCTGGGGTAGGGTAAATCTGCTATAGTGAAGACCCACGTAAAGTCTCCATAATTCCAAGTCTAGAAAACGAGAAATTTGACCGTACGTGAGAATGGGAGAATGATTTACCGCTTGCAGTGTGATAAGCGACACTGGTGGCTTCTCTTTAATGAGTTTCATCGACCAGACACTGCAAGCTGCACCCGTATCAACCAAACGACGTGCTTGGCATCGATTGTCCATAACGAAATAGGCACGGTTGTTGTGAATATCCCGTCGAGAGCCTGCCGTGCTCAGTTTCCCAGACCTTAGTTTCTCAGGTTCATATATGAACAGGGTTTTTTGCATTTCCGTGCCTCAGCGCCATAGCGACTATGGTAAAAACATAGTCCTGGCGTGTTTGAACAGCGATGACAGTGTGGAGAAGGCGAACGGCTTTTGAAGCGGGGTCTGGGCGAATGTGTCCTACCCACATTAACTTCATAACCTCTTTGCTGAGGCGCTCGATAGTGTCGAGAATAGCGACAGGCGTGGCGTCTCGAGTTGCATGACTAGTAGTCGCGGAATATATAGAGGCTGCGGCCTGTTGGCGAGGGATTGAGGAGGTAGTAGGCCCCTTAGTGAAGTCTATCACTTTATCTGCCGATGCCGCTATCTCATCAATGAGATGCTTCTCCAGCATCGGTGCCAGTATCGCCTTAACTTGTGGTGGAAGCCTCGATAAGAAAATCTGCTTAATAAGGGAACTGTCAGCGGGGACGTTTTCTGCCAACTCCCTCATTCTGCGGAGCAACTCGGTTGGCATATGTCTTTTTATAGGGGAAGCGACAAAACAGACAAAAAAATTTAACTATCCGAAATATAGATAGAAAATTGTCGGAGGACCACGTGAGGAAAATAAGGGAAAAATTTAATACAAGACAAAAAATACGAGGGAAAATACTTAAAAGACCAAAAAAAAAAAAAAAAGGATTCCACACAAAAAATAAAATAGAAAAATATACTCTTGGAAGGAAAAGGCAGTGGTAGAAGATTAATATATGTGTATGTGTTTTTTTGTGAGTGTGTATATATGTAAAGCCTGAAGTTAAATCTTTTTAAAGGGGTACTTACGTTTTCTTTGGCTGAGAGACGAAAAGAAATGTTCTCTCTCTCTCATATATATATATATATATATATATATATATCATATATATATATCATATATATATACATATAAAATAAATATATATATATATCATATATATATACATATAAAATAAATATATATATATATATATATACATACATATAAAATAAATATATATATATATATATACATATAAAATAAATATATATATATATATATATACATATAAAATAAATATATATATATATATATATACATATAAAATAAATATATATATATATATATATACATATAAAATAAATATATATATATATATATATACATATAAAATAAATATATATATATATATATACATATAAAATAAATATATATATATATATATACATATAAAATAAATATATATATATATATATACATATAAAATAAATATATATATATATATATACATATAAAATAAATATATATATATATATATATACATATAAAATAAATATATATATATATATATATACATATAAAATAAATATATATATATATATATATACATATAAAATAAATATATATATATATATATACATATAAAATAAATATATATATATATATATACATATAAAATAAATATATATATATATATACATATAAAATAAATATATATATATATACATATAAAATAAATATATATATATATAAATATATAAAATAAATATATATATATATATACATATAAAATAAATATATATATATATATATACATATAAAATAAATATATATATATATATACATATAAAATAAATATATATATATATATACATATAAAATAAATATATATATATATACATATAAAATAAATATATATATATATACATATAAAATAAATATATATATATATATACATATAAAATAAATATATATATATATACATATAAAATAAATATATATATATATATATACATATAAAATAAATATATATATATATATATATACATATAAAATAAATATATATATATATACATATAAAATAAATAAATATATATATATATACATATAAAATAAATAAATATATATATATATACATATAAAATAAATAAATATATATATATACATATAAAATAAATATATATATATACATATAAAACAAATATATATATATACATATAAAACAAATATATATATATACATATAAAACAAATATATATATATATACATATAAAACAAATATATATATATATACATATAAAACAAATATATATATATATACATATAAAACAAATATATATATATATATACATATAAAACAAATATATATATATACATATAAAACAAATATATATATATATATACATATAAAATAAATATATATATATATACATATAAAATAAATATATATATATATATATATACATATAAAATAAATATATATATATATACATATAAAATAAATATATATATATATATATACATATAAAATAAATATATATATATACATATAAAATAAATATATATATATATATACATATAAAATAAATATATATATATATACATATAAAATAAATATATATATATATATACATATAAAATAAATATATATATATATATACATATAAAATAAATATATATATATATATACATATAAAATAAATATATATATATATATACATATAAAATAAATATATATATATATATACATATAAAATAAATATATATATATATATACATATAAAATAAATATATATATATATATACATATAAAATAAATATATATATATATATACATATAAAATAAATATATATATATATATACATATAAAATAAATATATATATATATATATATATATATATATATATAATTTTATTTTTTGGAAAAGTCCTCTTTTCTGTATCGGTTTTCTCTTATTTGAGTGTGTATGTGTACGCACGTGTGCGTCACGCTTGCGTCCTTCTTAGTAAAAAAAAAAAAATGTTTAGTCACTTTTCAAAAAAAAATTTTTTAAGAAAATGTTTTGGGCAATTGAGTTTTTGTCCTGATTTTGTTGTTTAACAAACGAAGTGTGTTTATAAAAAAAAGTATTTACTTACGTGTGGAAAAGGCGTTTTACTCTTTTAGGGCAGACATTTGTTTTCTTTTGTTTCTTTGTTTTTTTGTTGTTGTGTGTAGCCGTTGTGAAAAAAAAAATGTGTTTTTCTCCTTTCCGTATCAAGGAAATGTATCCGGGTGGAACGTTTTATTTTTCTCCGTGAAACTGTGAGAATTATTTCAAAAGTACAAAATGCGTTTTCAGCTTTTTTATGAGACACGCGTCTTTGACCATATTTCGGCTTTTTAGTTTATCTTGTTCGATGAGAATTTTTTGTCTTTCTTTTCGGTGAAAAGAATATCCAGAGTTAGAACAGTGTTCTAGAAAATTCTCAAGAGATAAGCGACATTTAAAGGTTGTTTTCGCTCGTCAGTGTAAAATGCAGGGGTTTTTTTAGGGGGGAGAGTGCTGGCTTTTCTAAGCTGTGTCGGGTTTTACGAAAAATGAAGAAAAAGGCTCGCCATTCAGAATTGATTGTATATCACGAGGGGGGGGGGTCTCCATTTTAGGCGTTTGTATGCTTTTAGGGTACACCCTAATAAAATAAATAATTCAATACACGGCTCTGAAATGACGAACACAACAACTTCATAAATATAGCAAAGGTTTATTAATGAGAAAATAATATGTTCCTTGTCAAAAGCTGGACTCCGTGGTGTCGCCGTAGTAATTCCCCGTGGAATCGTCGATACCGTTAGAAATGACCGAGGGAGAGGGAGAGGGAGAGGGAGAGAGAGAGAGAGAGAGAGAGAGAGAGAAGAAAAGTTTGGCGTCTCTCTCAGTAAGAACGAGTTGTTCTTCTTCCAACCGGATGCTGGCCGATTTCCTTTGGGGATAGGAAGGATCAATGCGCCGTACCCCTGATTGGTCAATATGTGGCCAAATAGCACAGGAGAGAGGCATTGATTCGAGGAAGAAAAAAGTCCCATTTGTTTCTGTTACAAATTCTTTATTAATGATTAAATAGTTATACGTTCTATTTTTTTTTGTTTTTTTTTTCATATTAATATGATTTTTTTGTCCACCCATACATTTTCAAATTGTCAGTAGGAAAAATATGATTTTGGAGTTGAACCGGTATCTCAATCTTGAAAATTAAAAAAATAGATATTTGAAAAAAATTGTGAAAAATTTCTCACACTGACGGTTACATGTTCATCCGTCCATATATAATATTACATTGAATTTTTTTTCTGCAAACTGCTATCATAAACACTAACAGACAATTTTTTGGCAATTATTATTTTTTATTTAAATATAACAACAACAAAAAAAAAAAACAATGATTCATTCACTGATAATATCGTTACTTCAAGAAATTATTTTTGGATTATATTTTTTTATATTAGATTAGTAGTGGATTGGTATGAAGAACAACGGACACATGTGAACATTACGAAATATTTATTGAACTGAAATATAGTAGTCAACCAACGTCTATTGTATCTTACTTGGTGGGAGGTTGCGATACGAGGAATAGTATGATTAAACACGGTTAAAGGGAAATAACTCATGTATAGCTAACATCTGTTTTTTTTAAATAAAAAAAATATTTTAATAAAAAATAAAAACACTTTTTTTCATTTATTTGCTCGTTGTCTATATCTAGCTGGATGTCTGATTGTTCTTCCTCCCTTTGTACTGTTTTGTGTGTTTCTGATGTTTTTCATCCTTTTGTACGAACGAGTTTATTCCAATTTTTTGATTACAATTCCTTTCTGATTCTCTCTTCTGTTGAAACGTATACGAATAGTGCCATTTTTGTTTCGACTAGGTAGTTCGTTAAATGTTTGTCTGTGTTACGCTAGCAGTGTCAGAAACCGATCTTAAGAATGCGTGGAAAAAATTGAATAATTCGACCTCCTATCTTTACAAGCTTATAACTACTTGAAAAATTTAATTCAAACCCTATTTTTTATTAAAAGAGCCAAGACCAAATAAAAAAAATAACAGGTTTAACAGCAAATTATGCTTTTTTAATCGTTTTCTTTAAAAAAAAAAAAAACGATTTAATGAAAATCAATGAAATTTTACTTTCCTCAATTATAAAAAATCGATATAAATTCCAAAAATCACTTACCTATAAAAATACTATTAAATGCGTCGGTCTATTCTTAGTTGAAATTGTCAGTCATGAAAACATTTATCATTATACCATTTTTTCCACGTGTACAAATATTTATTTTTTTTTGGGGGGGGGAATTAATCTTTCAAATACAAACAAAAAGTAGTCGGAAACAAAAGAATTATGATAAACCGGCTTTCAAAACTATGTCCCACTATCTTTATTCCACCATTTATGCACGTACCTGATTACAACGATTTCAAAAAGTGAATTGTAGACTGACGTGATGATAATTTCTGCAGTTATGAAATCTGTGTTAGTTTCATGTTTTTCATAATAAATCGATAATTTACGCCTCTAGTTGTTGCGATTTTTAAAAGATTTTTGTTTAGAGCCTTTATATAGATTCCGTATACCATATTTTTGTTTAGATCCTTTATATAGATATCTGTATACAATATTACAGGTACTTGTGCACTTTAACACCCGTTTTTCCGTTAGTCGCCCCCGGCAAAAAAACGGACAACGCCGGAATTTAACAAGCGAATAAATAAAAACTAACCAACGCACTTCAAGGAGCGAACGTATGCATATAAAAAAAAATGAAAGATAAAAAAAATACAGAAAGGAAAACAGAAACAGAAACCTAAATTACAAACATTTTACTGTTTTATTATCTTTTTAGTCAAATTGCTTTTCTTTTATTGAGGGAGAAGAGTAATAACTTTTTTTTTTAATTTCGGCAGCCGACGATTGCAGTTTATGTAAAACAATTTTTGATTGTGCATTTTATTTTGCAGTAAATAATTTCTAATTTTAATCATATATATATATATATATATATATATATATATATAATACAAAGCCGAATGTGTGTGTGTGTGTGTGTGTGTGTGTGTGTGTGTGGTCACGAATAGCCTCCTATATGGTTGACTATTTTAAAAAACTGATTACATAAAATGATAGAAGATGTATCGAGACACAGGAATGGGTATGTTTGATCTGGCAGAACAATGGTTTATTAAAATTGTGGGGCCTGCGTTCGCGCATGGTCCACAAAGTATGGAAATAAAAAAGTAAAAAAAAAAACAAGTGTTTTTGATATAGATATACATAAGAATACTTTGATAAGTATGTTTTACCTAAAATAGGGATGGTATAATAAAATTGTAGGGTCTGCGTTCGCGCCTGGTCTCCATAGAATGGAAATAGGCACACACTTTAATAAAGACTTTTCATATCTATCTACGTAAGTATACTTTGATAATTATGCTTCAGTTTGAAGAAATATGGAATAATAAATTATGGGGTGCTCGTTTGCACCTGACCTCCATAGAATGGAAATATGTCACAAAGTTTAACAAGGTTTTTAATATAGATCAACAGAATATTGTGATACGCGTTTCAGTGTGAACAGGTATGTTATAATAAATTATGGACTTTATCTATTTTATTTTTACTTTCATCATATTTTGCTTTGGTTTTGATACCCACAAATTCGAAGCTATCTCTTTACAACCCTTCCTGTTCATAACCTATCATACTTTCATGAATCAGAGTCCATTTTCTGTAGGCTGTTTTTAAACCCAGTGAACGACTAGTACTTTTGCTAGAATATATATATATATATATATATATGTATATATATATATAGCGGTTGTCAGTTATTGCAGGGTATGCGTATACATTTTGCAGCAATGTGCCGTTGTTTTCTGAGAATAGTCTATTTCTTTAATGATAGTATTTTCAACCGATTGAAGTAAAGCAGCTGACGACGGCAAAGTAAGGCTGAGAAATGTTGTTAGAGAATGAAGAAGAAGGAGGAGGAGGAGGAGGTAACTTTCTACTGTGTGTTTGATTCCACATTCTTTTATTTCATTGTTTTGCCTCCTTCCACATCCCCTCCACATGATTTGTGGTAGCCCTAGTCGTAGCGTCCACGAAATGAAGGATGTGCTTAACCATAAGACGCTTTCCTGCAATCGGAAGCTATCGTCGTCCTGGAAGTATGTATTTTTTTCATTAACGGAAAAAGGGTTTCTGATTTACGGTCTGGGACTGTGACAAGAAAACCCTCCTTTTCAGCATGGTCATATCCTCCCATGACCTGGAGTGGTTCGATAGGAGTGTCAGAAGACGCCATTAAAAAAGGAGTGATTAATTAAACTCACTATCTTTCGAAGCTTATAACAATATGAATATTTTTCAATAAAAGGAGCAAAGACCAAACTTTAAAATAATAAAAGGTTTTATCGAAAAATATACAATATTTTTAATCGGTTTTCTTTTAAAAGATTTCACGAAATTCAACGAATTTTAACTTAATCTAAATATAATAAATATCTATAAATTCAAAGAAATCACTTACCTATATAAAATACTAATCAACGGATGCTTCCATTCTTCATTTATGAGAATTTGTCCATATTCATATTTCATATTCCATGTATTTTTGAAATAAAAGAATTTTTTAAAACAACTATTTATAAAGTCCGCCATTACTTATGCATTAAACGGTGTGTGCTAGCCCGTGTTTCTTCCCGCTTTGAAATACGGATGGATAAAAGGACTTTAAAACGTAAAAACAACATAAGTGAGCCGTAAAGCCTTGTGCGTGAAGAAAAATGTGTCACCGTATTTGAAAAATGATCACATGTTACTTATCAGTTTTTGCCTTACAAAAATAGTCGGAGAATTTGATTTTTTTTCTTCTCTCAATACATAAGTTTTTTGATTTAATATATTTCATTTCTTCTTTATGGAGTGAATTTTTTTTTTAATATCTAAAAAAAAAAACATTGAATGAAACACAATAAAATTGTAATTCTACGAAATTTTCTGGACAATATAAGTTTATAAGTTTTCACTTACAAAAAAAAATTCAACGTGTTTTTTTTAAATAAATGTTTTAAACTTTGGACTTTACAAGTAAATTTCCAAATAACTATTCTTTTTTGTTTTAAATCAACTTATTTTATTGATCTTTTATCTTCAATTTGTGATATATAAATTTGAAGCAAGAAAATTAATTAGTTTCATTTGAATAGACATTTCAAAATTGGGGGTGGGTGAATTAAAAATGAAAACGGTTTCTAGAATATGACATTCAGTTTAGTGTAAAGAGAATAAAATTTTATATTGACGCCGAAAATATCCTAAAAATTGAACCGTTAGAAAAATTTTAATAGATTTTTAAAGTTTAAAAATCGAAAAAAATTTAACTCATAAAATTCAATTAATTTCATTACGTAAAAAAGATGGCTGCATGAACTCGCGCAGGCATGTTGTAAACATTTTTTTTAAATAAAAAATATTATTTAAAAAAAATGTTTATTTTGGAAGTATATTCCATACAGAAAATAAACAACCCACTATTTTTAAACAATATTTCATTTTGGTAGTATATTCCATAAAGAAAATAAACAACCCACTTTTAAAACAGAAATTACGAGTTTTTTTAATATTTTATTCGCAGTTTTGTGTTAGGGGTATCAAAAATTCACCCAAAATTCTGACACACCTAGCGGTTCGACGACTCTCCCAACATTGTTTTCGTCTATTGAAAACGGACTCGTCAACTTCCACTGTGTGCCCTGGACCTCCGATCTGCTGGTGTTTCCTAAGGAACTAGTCTTGGCAAATATCCCACAGGAAGTTTTTTTTTCTAGTCGGTGAAAGTGTGATCCGACCAGATATCGCACTCGCCGTTTGTGTGTTGCCATTTCGAACGCCCACAAATAGATCAATCATATTATCGTTGGTAGCAAGAGATGGGGACTTTCGAAAAAGGTGCCATGGCGCAAGGACTTCAATTGTCTGCAATGGCCATTAGTGCACGTCCAGCCGAAACCGTCGTTTACGTTTCGTTTCGTCGTGATGCATTTTCGCCGACATGTTTTGCATCTCAGTTTTCCTGACAAAAATCGATGACTTTCTGTTGATTTTCCAATTATTTCTACCCTGAATTAATTCATTCCCCGCCTCTTTTTTGGATTGAAGACACACAATGAAATTCTATCCTTTCTTTACTTTTCCAGTTCAAACTCTTTCCTTTCTTTCGTTTTTCTCTACCAGTTTTTAACGTCTGCTAATTGGCGTCTCTCGTTTGACTCGCTCGTTATAATCCGGCGTTTTCCATTTTTCGCCGGGCGTTGTCGAGCGGGATTTGGAAAAATAGGCACTAAAGCGCAGAAGCACCTATTTGTGTTAGGGCCTTTATATAGATTTCCGTATACAATATTTTTTGTTAAAATCCTTTATATAGATTTATGTATACAATATATTTGTTTAGAGGCTGTAGATTTTATACAGGAGTTATTTTTATTGCCATTATCTATCGATGAGACATATACGCCATTTCGATGAGGTGTTTTTCATATAAACTTCAAAAGGAGGCCTCAATAAATGATTTCATCACAATCACGTTTTGACGTGCACGTGTTATGCCACTTTTTAGGTTAATTTGTTATATTTTAGATAACTTGTTATCTGAACAAAATTATGCGATAATTATTTGACTATTTTGTAGGTTTTCAAACTCGCAGGTTTTTGTTCTGTTACAAATGAATCGATCAAACTAATGATAAGCTGTAAATTTTTTGTTAAACTTTTCTTTGACAGTGTTTAATGTTTGGAATTCATCCGGTGAGCAGTTGAAAATATCTAGTATATCCTTCGCTTTATCGCCCACGCATTAAATTAACGAGTATTTGTTTTCTTGTTGTTTGTCTATTCTAGACATTCTTTGTATCTTAAAATATTTTTATCCATTTTCCCCTTGTTTAGGTTGACCGAAGTTAAACTTTTCGGGTTGTTCGAGTCCAATGCTACTCATTTTAACGTTCTGTCCTACTTGGTTTCTATCTCGACTAGTATGGTACTTATGATTTTAAACGTTTCGATGTGTTGTGTCTCGTCTTTTTAATATCGCTTCTGACACCACATTGTGTTTGTAAACTTGAAGTAAAAGAAAACACGTGTGTATGTCGCAACCAGTATAGCGACTGCCTAATCATTTTTTATAATAAAGAAAGTGACGTCAGAGGATGTTATCCGAGTGAGTTTTTAGTCGAATACAACAATGGCATAGTTAAAGCCTCCAATAACTTTGTCCATTTAATATTTTAAATTGTGTTTAATTACATATTTACACAGTCTTGATCTTTTAGGAAGTGGCGCTTATATTGAAGTCTACAAATTAGAACGGCTGATGTAGCTCGATTTTTAGCGAGTGGTTGTTAGCTGAAATGTTTTTTATTGCATCTTCATAGTTATTAGCGTATTCCTTTTGTACAAATGAAGAATATGATCACAATGTTCGGTCTTAAAGATGGTTGGATTACTAGGATCACAAGGTTTTCAGGAATTCAATTGTAGAATAATGTGATGATAATTCGAGTCATGAACATTTATGAAATCAGTGTAATTAACATGGTTTTGATGCTTTTTTTTACATAAGCATAACCACTTATCAAGTCCCAGAGACCACTCGAGGATAAGGGTTAAGAGTGTACAGTAGTAGGTTGGAAAATAAAGTAATCGTTCGTAATGCAAATTCGGTAAATTTGTTAGCAACTGGAACGGCTCATCAAGAACTTGTTTACGTTGGACTTGAAGACAACCATATTGTAGTCAGCTGGAAAGCAAGAAAACGGAAGACAACTTCACAGGCGTGCAGTTCTAAGAAAGATTTGTTCATGGAATCTACGTTTAGGTTTAGGCACAGATAAAGAGTGGGGGGAATTATTGATAATGTTTTCAGCTAGACGAGTGTCTGGTCCATTTTGATGTGATTTTAAATGAGTTGACGAGTCTTCATATGATGACCAGATGTTTTACATCAACGTGAGGAAATTGAAGGAAGAAGAATATTACAATGATACAGTTTGTAGAGTTTTAGTTATTTTAAGATATTATTGTCAATACTGACATTAGAGGATGTAAGGCTTCTCTCGAAAATCTGGACGCGTATGTTACTCGCATTCCGATATTTTGGACATGTCTCAGTTTCAAAGTGTTGGGTAGAATTCGCAGGTAATAATAATTAATTATGGAATGGCGACGCGAACGCTTTTATTTCAATTCTAACTAAAATAGCTTTGAAGTTTTTTTTTTCAGAGTTGTTGAAGTAAATAAGATTGAATATTATTTTTGTCAAACTCAATGAAGCACAAATAACAGAAATATCGTAAAAGATCCATGTAAACATTTCCATTAAAAGACATTCGACTTTGAACATTGGAAATAATCATATGAAATTATATTTAACAAATGATTGAAAATTGAAATGGGCAATTCATTTGTGATCCTTAAAAATTGATTCGTACATTTTTATTTTTCAGAAATTTGGAATTAAAATTGGGTCAATTATGTATTTTATTATCAACTATATAAGATATTTTAAAATATGACTGAAATATAAAAAAATACACGACTGTTTGTTATACAAGGCATTTCAGTCGTTGTATAGAATGATATTTATCAGGCATTGTGCAATAATTCTGAAAAACAAAACTCAAATTTTGATAGCATGTTTATAGAAATGTTAAACAGATTTATTTAAAATGCTGGCCTGATCGTGGAAATATTTCAGATTATATAGAAGAGTATTCGTACATTTATATAAATATAACTAAGAGACAAATTAACAAGTAAATGTTCGTTCATTAAAGTTGATGTCGTGTTTAAATTAATTTATATATATATTGCTGGAGATAAGGCATCTATTCGGATGCAGACATTAACCTGTTTTTAGAGATTCCAACTAAAATATTTCAGCTTATTCTAACCGTCCTCTTGTGCGAAATACTTTTTCCTGCACATTTTTAACCAGGTTAGTTTGGAAATTGTTTTCATGGGCCCAGTTGATGTCGTCCATGAAAGTTTGGTATATTGATATTTGGACTTAAACTAGGGTTGCTACATTATTTGTATTATGCCATAAAACCATGTCCAATGTTCATCTGTATGCGAGTGTTTAAATTATTTGTAAACGCGTATCACCAACGTGTCTCTTCATGTGCCTTTTAAAACTTGATTTTACTGAAAAGGCTGAACCACACACTCTACAAACAAAAGCTTTTTCTCCCGTGTGTTTTCGTATGTGGTTTTGTAACGATGTGTGGTGTGAAAATGCAGTGTGACTCTCGTCACAAACAAAAGGTTTTTAACTCGTGTGTCTCCGCATGTGGGTTCGTAAACTGGATTTATGTGTAAACGCAGTGTGACACACTCCACAAGTAAAAGGTTTTTCGCCAGTGTGTCTCCACATGTGGGTTTGTAAACTGGATTTATGTGAAAACGCAGTGTGACACACTCCACAAGTAAAAGGTTTTTCGCCAGTGTGTGTCCGCATGTGGGTTTGTAAATGTGAGTTCTGTGAAAATGCAGTGCGACACACTCCACAAGTAAAAGGTTTTTCGCCAGTGTGTGTCCGTATGTGCCTTTGTAAATGTGATCTATGTCGAAATGCACTGTTACACTCGTCACAAGAATAAGGTTTTTCATCCGTGTGTGTCCGTATGTGTGCCGTTAATGTATCCTTTCTGGCAAATGCAGAATTACAAACTTGACAAACAAAACGTTTCTCAACTGCATGTGTCATCTTATGCATTATCAAATGGGATTGCTTTAAAAATGAGAAATTACATATTTTACATGAAAAATTATTCAGTCCAGTGTTTCTTGGCTTTTGCATATTTTCAAAATATTTTTTCTGTATGTTTTAAAAATCGTGAGGTATACACCTCTGAATCGTAAATTTCTATCGAGGGTTTATTTGTATTTTTTGTAAAATTACTTGTTCAGAAAATAGTTTTAAAAATCGTGAGGTATACACCTCTGAACTGTAAATATCCCTTAAAAACGAAGACACCGTTTTATTGCGTATATATTAAAAAAAAGCCTTTGTTGTTCCTCCATGGACCTGTGAATAGATAGAAGTTTTGTTGATAAAAATATTACAAAATGTACAGTTTTCGCATTTTTAAACATCGATAAAAAAAACTGTTTCCAATCATTTTATGAATTTGTAAAAATGTAAATATTTACAATTACTTTTGTAGGTTTTCGGAAATTCTCGTTGAAATCAAATGTATTTTGCTGAATATATTTTAATGTAATTGTTCAGTTTTTAAAAGTAAAATAAATATAGCCAATCTGAAACGTTGCTTTTACGTTTTTTTATGTTGTGATTTCATTAATGTTAGGAAACCAAAAGAAATCTGTGTTCAATTTGATTTGTTATAAATTATTTTTTTTTTAAATATTTCAAAATCTTTGGAAATTAATTGAAACAAAATAAGTTGTAGATTAACAAATTTTGATGTTTTTGTACACGTTTTAGGAAAAGGAGGAAACAGTATATTATATATATATATATATATATATATATATATATATACATACATACATATATATACATACATACATATATACATACATACATATATACATATATATGTATGTATGTATATATATGTATGTATGTATATATATATGAATCAGATAATAAAGAGTTTGATATAATTATTTGCAAACAAAACTTCCAGGTTGATATTAGATATTTATTAAATGTAAATTTTCTGAAAAACAATAAGTAATATAATGCATTTTAAGAATTCCAATTATAGTAAAATATTATAAGGATGACAGTAAAATGATATTAATAACGTTTGTAAAACTATCTTTCATTAGGAGTTATTCCATAAATTTTAATAGATTATGTAATAAATAGTAATGGATTATACAATAAACACTAAAACAATTCCACATTTTCACTCATTCAATAAATACTAATAAGTATAACGTTTAAAACAAACGAATGAAAGTGAGTTTATTCTAATACATAATATTACAAAACAAATGATTGTATGAACTTTTAAACAAACATGTTATCGATTATAACAAAAAAATGTTCAATGGAATAATCTATTTATAGAGATTAACACAAATTTCGTTTCTGATTTGATTGACGTGAACATTGGTATTATTTGCTTTCATCAAACTAATGTTCTCATCTTGAGAATCATTTTTCAAACGTTTTCGTCGATGTAACTGACCTTTTTCAAGTGCATCTTGTCGAACTCGGGAATGTTTCTGTCGAACTCTGGAATTGGACGGAATTTCGAACGGAACATTTTATTTACTTCACGCGGGCATTATGCTTCCGCCCTGCCAGCCATGGTTGGACAGAGGACCTAAGAACTTCGGAACAGCTGAGAATGAAAGCTTCAACCTGAATGAGAAGATCACTTTTACAATTGATGTTCAAAATACTCTAACCATTACCGCACAAATCCTTATGGACTGATCTAATTTCCATTTGGAGCTTTAAACCTTTTTCCACGTTACATATCTATACTCCTATAAATTTGAGTTTTGTGTAATGGTATTCATATCAAAAATCCTTCTTTTTTTATTTATTTCAAAAGATAATACAACTTTGTTATATATGGGTCGTGGAATTGCATTCATCTGCAAAAGATCTAATTTGCATATTCTTTTTTAATATTCATTTTAAGTAATTCATTATTTGTTTCTCTGGTTTTCTTATTAGAAAAATCATCTTTAGTTTACTATTACGTGTAATTATATTCATGCAGATATTCTACATGATTTATACTTGCGTAATATTTGCATAAAAAGGTTATAGTAAACACAAACCTCTTTCTCTCTCTCTCTCTCTCTCTCTCTCTCTCTATATATATATATATATATATATGCATGCGTAATGTATTTGTTTTTTAAAAAATGCCCACCTAACTCCTGTCAGCTTTTGGTCACAGATAGGTAACTAGTAATAAAGGGTATTCGAACCCATGCGGAACTTTATATTTGGGTTTGAGCCGGGGAAAATCAGTGTAAAAGTGTGAAAATTAAAAATAAAATGTAATTTGTAAAGTGACGGTCGAACGACAGCATCAAGAGTATGCATGTGTAACGTAATAGCTATTGTTTCATGTTTTATTTCATAGTCTTGCAGCAAACATGTTTTCATAGCTCGGGCATTAACGTAAGAGAAAAAAGTAAATCGTAAGCTGAACATTTTGGTTTCGATTCTCAGTGGTGGCACACGAGTCATTTTTTTTTAAAATTAAAATCATTACTATATATTAGGTCCCATACAATCCCTGTAATATATATATATATAATAAAAGAGGCGCAGTTTTCCCATGGACTAAAATACCGTAGGTTTAAAACATCAGATTGCACAAAGAAATTTATTATGTTTACGTTATTTGTCATTACCTCATTTAACTATAGAACGACATTTTAGACACATTAATTCGTAATATTAAAACATTAGATTAAATACGAGGAGCGCAATCATCATCATAATCTAGAGAGGAGTAGTTCCCATTTTATTCCCCCTATTTATTTATACTCACAGGGTATTAAATTAAGACCACTTCCTATATAATTGATCTATTTCCTATTACACACACCATTTACCTTCCCTTCTTCTACAATGAAAATAATAACGTCTCCCCATACTTGATTCTCACATTTTGATTGGCTAACACTACCCACTCAAATATTCATGGATTATTGGAATGATTAATTAATTAATTAATTAATTAACGAACACTACGCTACATTAATGTCTGCCATTCGCAACCTAACAGTTTGCTTTGTTCTTTCCTTTGTTTCTCTGGGATTAAATCATTGTATGGGCAGAGAGAGGGAGGGAGGGAAAGGGAGAGAGGGAGGGAAACGCTGGGAGAGAGAGGGAGGGGGAGAGAGAGCGATTAAAATAATTGACGGATTGACCCCATTCTATTAACACGTCATTTATTGGTTTAAATAGAATACAAACAAGAGATTGCTGCAATTCAGTTTTCGTGGCGCAGTGAAAAGCAGGCTCGCCTTATAACCAACTGGTTGCAGGTTCGTACCAAGTAAAGGAATACTTTTTTAAAAAATTATTATCGAATACATACAGTTATGTTGTTTGTTTGTTTTTTTTGTGCTATCCGCGCTATTTTTTAAATCGTATTTCCAAGTTTAAAGGTTTATTATATAGTTTTTTTTATTCAATTGTAAGGCTAAAGTATAGAATAGGTACAAAACACCCTCCCAATCTCATGTTTAGAATGGCTTTTTAAACAATAACGTTATTATTTCAGCACGGATCAATAAGTGCACTAGTACCGTTTTTTAATTTTTTTTAAATATAGAAATGAAGCGAAAAACATTCATTTGTTTTTGTTTTTAAATTCAAGTTTTATGTTTTTACAGTGATATGTGAAATAATTGAAACCAAGTATCGCAGTTAATACAAAAATAAAAATAAATAAATGATAAATACACAAAAGAAGTTTCGTTTCATTTCCTTTAGATAGGATTCCAGGTTTTCGTTTGTAAATAAATTTCTGCTTCTTAATAAAACTATTAAACTTGCAGAGCCAGGCTGACTTCTGCCTCTAATGGTTTATATTCTTTTTCTACTTGCTGCTATTTTCATTTTTTTAGGCTGGTGGTTGCTCAATACTCTTACTACATCACCTCTTTCCTCCCGTTCTTGACATTCCGATCGCAGTTCTTACCATGAGGTGTTTCGAGTGTCTATTATCTATCATTTCTAATTAACGGTTCCCATATCGTGTTAAATTCTATGTTAAATCTACTTAGTAAGTGATTGTCTCTCAGCATATGTGCTGCTTCTTTGAGTCATCTTACTCTCCACAATTCTTCTGTCATGATTTGTTTCTGTAATCGAGGAGGCTTGACCCTAACAAACTGTTTCCGGAGAATTGAATTACTCCTGAATACTGTCCTGATGTGATATGGATTATATATCTTTGCAGTTATATATATATATATATATATATATATTAATAATAATCTATCTATCTATCTATATATATTAATAATAATCTATCTATCTATATATATATATTAATAATAATCTATCTATCTATATATATATATTAATAATAATCTATCTATCTATATATATATATTAATAATAATCTATCTATCTATATATATATATTAATAATAATCTATCTATCTATATATATATATTAATAATAATCTATCTATCTATATATATATATTAATAATAATCTATCTATATATATATATATATTAATAATAATCTATCTATATATATATATTAATAATAATCTATCTATATATATATATATATATTAATAATATTCTATATATATATATATATATAGATTAATAATATTCTATATATATATATATATATAGATTAATAATATTCTATATATATATATATTAATAATAATCTATCTATATATATATATATTAATAATATTCTATATATATATATATATATATTAATAATATTCTATATATATATATATATATTAATAATAATCTATATATATATATATATATTAATAATAATCTATCTATCTATATATATATTAATAATAATCTATATATATATTAATAATATTCTATATATATATATTAATAATATTCTATATATATATTAATAATATTCTATATATATATTAATAATATTCTATATATATATTAATAATATTCTATATATATATTAATAATATTCTATATATATATTAATAATATTCTATATATATATTAATAATATTCTATATATATATTAATAATATTCTATATATATATATTAATAATATTCTATATATATATATTAATAATATTCTATATATATATATTAATAATATTCTATATATATATTTTAATAATATTCTATATATATATATTAATAATATTCTATATATATATTAAAAATATTCTATATATATATTAATAATATTATATATATATATTAATAATATTATATATATATATTAATAATATTATATATATATATTAATAATATTATATATATATATATATATTAATAATATTCTATATATATATATATATATTAATAATATTCTATATATATATTAATAATATTCTATATATATATTAATAATATTCTATATATATATTAATAATATTCTATATATATATTAATAATATTCTATATATATATTAATAATATTTTATATATATATTAATAATATTCTATATATATATATTAATTATAATCTATATATATATTAATAATATTCTATATATATATTAATAATATTCTATATATATATATTAATAATATTCTATATATATATATATTAATAATATTCTATATATATATATATTAATAATATTCTATATATATATATATTAATAATATTCTATATATATATATTAATAATATTCTATATATATATATATTAATAATATTCTATATATATATATATTAATAATATTCTATATATATATATATATATATTAATAATATTCTATATATATATATATTAATAATATTCTATATATATATATATATATATTAATAATATTCTATATATATATATATATTAATAATATTCTATATATATATATATTAATAATATTCTATATATATATATATATATTAATAATATTCTATATATATATATTAATAATATTCTCTATATATATATATATATTAATAATATTCTATATATATATATATTAATAATATTCTATATATATATTAATAATAATCTATATATATATATGTATAATAATCTATATATATATATGTATAATAATCTATATATATATATGTATAATAATCTATATATATTAATAATATTCTATATATATTAATAATATTCTATATATATTGATAATAATCTATATATATATGTATAATAATCTATATATATTAATAATATTCTATATATATTGATAATAATCTATATATATATATTAATAATATTCTATATATATATTAATAATAATCTATATATATATTAATAATAATCTATATATATATTAATAATAATCTATATATATATATTAATATTCTATATATATATTAATATTCTATATATATATTAATAACATATATATATATTAATAATATTCTATATATATTAATAATATTCTATATATATATATATATATTAATAATATTCTATATATATATATTAATAATATTCTCTATATATATATATATTAATAATATTCTATATATATATATATTAATAATATTCTATATATATATTAATAATAATCTATATATATATATGTATAATAATCTATATATATATATGTATAATAATCTATATATATTAATAATATTCTATATATATTAATAATATTCTATATATATTGATAATAATCTATATATATATATGTATAATAATCTATATATATTAATAATATTCTATATATATTGATAATAATCTATATATATATATTAATAATATTCTATATATATATTAATAATAATCTATATATATATTAATAATAATCTATATATATATTAATAATAATCTATATATATATTAATAATAATCTATATATATATTAATAATAATCTATATATATATATTAATATTCTATATATATATTAATATTCTATATATATATTAATAACATATATATATATTAATAATATTCTATATATATTAATAATATTCTATATATATATTAATAATATTCTATATATGTTTGTGTGTCTGTCTGTACATTTCCCCATACAATAACTGTCAATTTTCTACAGACTTGAAATTTGATATTTAGGAAAATCTTTGTAATCGATTTTCGGCTAGAAATGTGGCTGTTAAGAGGTCAAAGTGTAACCATTTCACCTTTGAAAATTGTACCAAACCCTTCCGCCAATTCTGGGTATAAACACTTGAAATTTTAGATATAGGTTCCTTGGACATGGATCAAACTTAATTACTTGATTTGAGCCCAAAACGATAAATGTTAAGGGGTCATAATAGGGAACAAAAATAAAAAAAAATTAACCGCTTGGTCTCTACCAAATTACTCAGACAATTTCTGGTCTAAACATTTGAAATTTTTCATAAAGGGTAATCAGAGATATGGGAAAATTTTTTATCGGTTTGGGTCGAAAATTTGAGCTAACAATATATATAAATCTTTGTATGTATGTTTGCATGTCTGCCTAAAACTTTCTACAGCGGCGACGGATTTTCATAAGATGAGTATCGTTTTGAAGCTCGACCCTTCAGACGATAAATACGGAACAATTGGCTAAAAACATTAATTTCTTCACCCTCAACTGGGCACTTTTCTACAGGAAAGGGTCGCTTTTTTTCACCGATATTTTCGAAAGTCATCCCCTCTTTTCGATTGTCTAGCCTTAATTTAAACCTACGTCACTTCCGGTTTGGCGGTTATCCTAACAGCAAATACTTCACTTTTTTTTTCCTTCTCAGTACGGGTTCGAGCCTGCCTTCCTACTATCACTTTTTTTTTTGCTCAATACACATCTCCAAACACCCGGGCAACGCTGGGCACCCATGCTAGTTAGTAATAAATAGTGATATTTACTAGAAATAAAAATAGGTTTAAGGCTCCCTAAATTCCTACTAGAACTGTCCGCAATGACCCATGGTTAAGTGCTTAGATTATTTGGATAAATCAATTATAAAAGTGATATTCTACTGAATGGTGAAGGTTTAATTAATTATTATTAATATTATTTTAATTTATTAGTTTAATTAATTATTATTAATATTAAAATACAATTGCCAATTACTTAGACCTATATCAAGTCATGACTGGAGAGGCACGAGGGTGCTGCCACCGTGAAATCAATAAATATTCTGTTCGAAATTCTATCCAAATTCCATAATTCGACAAAAAACATTCAAGAATTCGACAAAATAAACCTGAAGAAGGTCGAAGGTTTTCGGTGATTATGTGTGAAAACTCTTTAAATTTTGTATAATCATTTTAATATTTAGAAGAAAGTATCTGTTTCGCGTGTGAACATAACGTTAAATTCACATTTTTCGGTCTAATATCAAAGCAAATAATGATGTGTGTGCATTTAACAATAATTTATTTTTAAAAGATAAATTATGTGTTTTTTATTCTAGTGCAGTAGAAAAGACAAGCGTACGTTTACATTACTACAACGTTTTAACTGGATGGCACTTTAATAAAATACGTCTCTTAACCCAAGTCAGAACATTAACACCCTCCATATTTAAAAGTATTTACTGTGTTAAGTAAAGAAAATAAATTCTGACGAGCAAGGCTTCATCCTCCGTATGTTTTAAATAAAGGCTAAAACAGAGATTAAGAAAAACAATACAATATACAGCGGTTTTACTAAATATTCCCGATCAAATTATTTCCGATCTTTGTACAACTGACTGCTCCTCCTGCGGTTTGTCATATAAAATATCGTATAAATTTGATTGAATCAGCAGCAGCCGAATCAGACAATTACTCTTAGCGGTTTTTAATGGTACATAAGATTGTTTGCTAAAATTTACGACTAATTATGTACGATTTTTTCATCCTACTGCTATTTTTTCATTAAATCACCTTTAACACGAACTTGCTATTGGATTTGTCAGCGCAAAATATCGTAAAAATTGACAATAAAATGAATTTAAAAATTTCAATCGAGACATTATCTTTTGCAAATATATCTTTAGATTCATATCAAAAGTTTGCACAATTTTTTTTTTATATTATTTTTTTTTCAATTCTGGGTGCTACTTTTGGTCGTTCTTTTTAAATATTTTCTATTTAGCCAGAAAGTAAACAAAATAGAAATACAATTATTTGCGTTGCGAGAGATTTTAAATTTGTTATAAATTTTAGTTTCAAAGTTTTAGAATATAGTTTGTGTTAAAAAAAAAAAAAAATCAAAGTTAAAGAAAAAGTCACTTCGGTTTATTTATTTTTAAGGTTTGAATCTTTTTACTCCAGTTAAATTAAAAAATAAAAAATATCAGTATTCGATAATATAAATTTAAAGAAGGATATCCTCTGCTGTGGTGGAGGGGATGGGCGCTGCTCGCTGCTTGTCCAACCTGCAACTGGTGTTTATTCCAAAAGCCGTTCTTAACATGGGGAGGGTGGAGTGGTAATTCTGGAAGGAATTTTCTTATTTTCAACCTCCCCACGAATTTCGGAATAAATACCCTTTGCAGGTTGAACAAGCAGCGCACATTTTTTTTAGAAACGAAAACGGAATTTTATGCAATATTATTTTAAAAATTAAAAAAAAAAAAAAGAAAAAAACTGAAACTAATTATTTGAAATAGTTATTTACTTTCCTTCGTACGAGAGCAGTTAGACAGTGATGTTTTAAATGTGGGGGGAACTAGTTCCCAAAAGAGGCACACGGGATTGAAAATGTTACTTCAATCCTCAGGGATTTATCCTACATTTAAAAAAAATATTTTATAGTGTCATATTGCTATTGTGTTACGAAATTAAAATTAAAAAAAAAAGGTCACTTACAAAATTAAATAAAAAAAAACTCTCGGCTGACTTAATTCGTTTTGTTTCTATTTCAATAATAAAAAAATAAACTTGTTTATTTATTTTAGAAAGATTTTTTTTAAAAAGTGAGCCACTGAGTTAAGAAAAAAATCTCAATCTTTAAGAATTTGCCAAAAGTAATTCCGACTGTGACCAAGTCGTTTTATTGTTTGTTTTGATAACATTTTTTATTTTGCCCTGACAGACTTCGTGTAAGAGGGAATATTTAATAAAAATCGGGAGTTTTCTTTATGGTTATGGACTTAAACAATATATTTGCAAAACATCACTCGAAACTTCTGAGTAATTCGTTTTATTGTTTATTACAAGATTTTTTTACGATATTTTACGCTGACAAACCCAGTTGATTACCTGCGGTGAAGTTGCTTTAATCAGCAGCAGTGGCAATTTAGTCGTACAATGATCGTACATCATTTTTAGTCGCACATATTTAGTAAAACAATACAATATTCAAAGTTTTCGTAACATTTATTCATTTTGAAACTAACCGAAAAGTAACTTTTTTTTTTCAAAATAAAAACTCGACATGTTTAAACGTTTAAGAAAACTAATCAAATCCTAATGTTATTAATTTTAAGTTTAATTATAGTAAATTCAATTAAATTCGCAATGTTTGTACATTTACAGCAATATTACTTTTTTTTTAAATAATTATTTTCCACGGAAAAATTACATGTAAACAAAATAAACAGTAATAAATCGCTGCAAGATATTAAAATGAGAGGAAAGAAACGTTCATATTTTGGGTTTACTTTTGTCACTATGTAAAACTGGGGGGGGGGGGCTTAGCCCGCTTTTTCCAAATGTTGGAAAAAAATCGATTTTTTTTTTTGCCGAGATCAAAGTAAGTAGTAAAGAGTTAACAGTTGAGCGATTGTAAAAAAGACGATATACCGACCTGTATATATTCAACGTTCAGAAACTGTTAAAGTCTCCTTGTTTTTTTTTCTTTTTTTTAAATCATTTCAAAGTTTTGTTATTTCTTTCTTTACTACTCAAACGAAAATATTTTCGCTAGACGCTCAATTGTTATGGAACATAATTCCTGAAAAATATAAGTAAAAATGTATTTACTCTATGATTTCGCTTTGGGATGGTGGTTGCCATTCCAACTTAACGTTAGTGGTAAGGCAAGTTATTTTTCATCTTCTATCTAAAACAGGCAATTTGCAATCCACCTCGGATCCATTCGGGTGAAATGAAAAAAAATAGGAGGCATTACATTTGTAACATTTCTTGTATAAGCGATATTCACCAAGAATAACGCAAAAGTAGAACCCGGTTATGGCTGATGGAATAAGCGCAATCTACTCTCGTTAATTAAATAAAGGAGCAAGTCATAATCCGTATATTTTTTCGAGTTTACCTATTAGTTTCCTCCACATTCCAAAAGATTTCCTTGAATAAGGTCGGAGGTTAAATCGGCCTAAACCTCGTGAATATAAAAAACAAGATGAGAAAATAATTCAAATGATATGAATAAACATTGTTAAAATGAATTCAGTTTTTTTTTTTTTTTTGTTTTTTTTAAACATAATACGAGTAAAAAAGTAACAGAACGGATTTTCCGGGGAAAACTCCCCCCCCCCCATCCCGAGTGCCTTTCGGATAAAAATGGCTAAAATTGACACTTTTTTGCTTATTAAAAAAACAACAACAACAAAAAAAAATGATGACTTGGATTTTTATAAAACGTTGTGAAATGTTATAACTAACTGATTTCTATATAATTTTATTTGTCCATACTTCGCAATAACTCTTGGGTTTTCCCCAGGGGCTCTTTAAGAGCTAATATTAACAGTCTAGTTTTGGGGATATTTAACCATAAATGTCCAAAATTTTCTGTGTATCTCAATTGAGCAGTTTTGCATGGTGCTGAACTCAAATTTAAATATGTGAAAGCCTAAAACCGCGCCGTTTGTTCATTTTCAGAATTTGACGTCCCCTGGGGACTTTGGGGCTAAATGTAAATGGGGGGGTGTTGAACTTAGTTACTTTTTTATGCCTTGTTCACTGTGGACTCAGGGGGGGGGGGACATGCATGCTTCACTTATTCCCTATTAAATATTGTTCATTTTTAATAAGATTAAAATTTGGATTGTAATAATGTTAATGTGTGTTCTTGTGTTTGTGAAACGGCCCGTAATAAACCCACCATATTTTATATTTAAAAAAAAAATAAGGATTTAAATTAGATTTAAACTAAGCTAATACATTTTTAATTTAAATTGATTTTTTTTAAATAAAATAAAATTATTACATATCACAGAGTTATAAAAATATCAAATGAAATTTATGTTGCAAACAAATTAAAGGCAAAATATATTATACATTTTCTTAGTACGACGCCATTTGCATTTTTCAAATTCAATTGAAATAATATAAATTTGTAAATAAAAATTTCATTAACTAAGAAAATAGAAAGAGACAAGCATTTTAAACATTAGTTTATTTTTTTGTTTATTTTTTACAAAAAGAAAAAAGGGTAAGACAATGCATTAGTTTGTGGTGTGTTCACTGGACTTAGATCATCTTGAATGCTAAGAATTGCATGTTTTAGAAATTGCACAACAATTATAATTTAAAGTTATGTCATAGCAAAGGGAATGATGGTAAATTTTTACTTTTCACTTTTAAATGATTATTTTTGTAAATTTTCGGGTATGCTGAAAACAAATATCGCATTCAAAATTTCCACAAACAATGTAATCAATCAATGTAATTCCTTATGTTAAATGGTATGCGCAATCGCGAGCATGTTCTTGGCGCATGCTTGTGCGTACAACGATGGCCACAACTTATAACAAAAAATTACATTGATTATTATCCGGGAAAATATTTGCGGACATTTTTAATGCGATATTTGCTTTCAACATAACCGAAACCTTATAAAAATTGTCATGTTAAAATTAATTATTAAGGTGGAAAGGAAGTACAAATTTCCCGAAACATGTTTGCATATAAAATGAAAAAAAAAAAAAAAAAAAAATCAAAGATGCCGATTTAGTACATTTGTCAGTGGTTCAATTACTGAACAAATCATATAACTAGAGAAATACTTGTGTTATTTTATATCAACCGACTTATTAATTTTTGGGTGAATAAGTTAGAGACAAGCATAATACATAACTTATTTGGAATATGGTTAACCACATTCCGACCTATCTGGTTTGTTTGAACGACATGTAACGATTTTATATGGATCAATTATTTTGTTTTATTTCTTCAGCAGAAGTACTAGTCAGACATTGATTTAAGGGGACTTTCTACCCCACCTTCCCTGAATCACACAAATTATCTTTATTGATAAAAATTAAATCTGATTTATATCCTTAAACCGATATTTGGTTCGGAAATGTGTGATTATTTTACATTAAAGTGTTATGCCAAATTGACCTCCCGCTTCAATATAATTGTTTGTAGTTTGTCTCCAAGTCTTTGTTGTATTAAGATGGAATTGCAAAAATAAATAAAATAATTAATAAAATAAAAAGTAGAATCTCACTTTTTGTGGAAGAATGTTAACAAAGTCATAATCTAAAAATTTCTCTTGCTTGTAAATATAGATATATATTTCCATCTTTGCATTTTACTAGATTTCATTTTATCAATTCATTATGTGTCATTTTTAACTTCGTTTGAAACAAATTCAAAAAGAAATTTTAAACGTTTACATTTTTAATGGTTTGTCTATAAAATCATTTCAAATGGTTAAATTATTTTTATTCGTTTTATAATTATTGTAGAATAAATATTAGTTTTACTTGTATCAGATTTTCATCCGACCTTTTTTTGTTTTACATTCGAATAAAATAACTTGTTTGATAAATTACACGTTAGAAAAGTTAATTTTTTTCATGTGTTTATCTTTACCCTCTATCAGATTTTGAACATCATTTAAATATTCTAAAATACTGAAATCATGTTTAATTTTAGTATTAAACATTAATCCTAATTACCGGCATTTTCTATTTAAACACGAATCATATTTCGATTAGAGTTGAATAGTAAACACGAGAAAGACGGGATCCTGTGTTCAGAATGTGATCTAAATAATAATTTTATTTAAAAAAAAAAAGCAACGGAAACATGCAAAGCGGGAGAGCCTTTAAGTATTTTGTAATGAGAAAGTTTTCTTTTTTAAAAAAACGTCAGAAAACTTAATCAATACATAATTCAACGATTAAAAAATACGGTTTTAAAAACTAAATCAAAAAATTAATTTTATACACGTTAAAAGGTTAATCTAAGAATTTTGTTTATTGCTGTTTTATTTCCCTTTTTTTTTAAACCGTCAAATTTCATAATTAAAGAATAAAATGTCAAACTTTTGGAAAGTTAATAAAACATATTTACAAAATGTTAAACTATTTCAAATGATATTATACTTACTTTTATCTTTTTTCGATTTGCTTGTGTGGTGGAGACTTTGCCGGTTTTGCTTGCTGTGAATGGCATGATTAAGTGAATTTCGCCAAGTTTATATTGGAATAGTCGACGCATGCCCAACTGGTTCAAAACACGACTTTCTAATTCGTCTCTAACAACTCCTGCTTTATTATTGAAGTGGCTTGTTCCCTGGTAACTAGAGCATGGCTTTTTGTGCTGTGCAGTTCTGGGGGGCCACTCAGGCATTGTCTTCCGTCTCGACTTAAGTAAATCTATTGCCAACTGCCTGAGACAACCCGACCCAAGAATGCCGACATGGCTGTCTAGACAATTTTAAAAGGCCAGAGTTTTCATCGTTTTCTTGTTTGCCTTAACCCCGTCTACCTCCCAACCTTGTGTCACATCCTCATACTGTTGTAAAGAAGTAAATGCCAACAGATGCGTAATAATAAAATTGATTTTTTATTGAACATGTGAAAGTGATTTTAATTTGTATTTCTGGTCGATTTCTCATAAAAAAAAACATTAAATTCTTTCATCAAATCAACATGTTGCAAATAAAATGATTAACTCAAAAGATAATACAACAATGTTGCATATTAAATATTGTTACTAACTACTTTTATGTTGTTGTTTTTTTAATTTCAGAAAGGCCATATTTATCTCCCAGCTTGGTTCCACATATAATTATTGACTTTTACCGAGTTGGAATATTGATTTATCACTCATCCAATCGTCAATCAACAACGACGTTTACATCTTTTTTATTTGTGTTTGCGAAAGGTTGTTGGACCGATCAACATCATCAGTTGTTCAACAAATTAATCCCAAACAAATGAACCAAAACAATGATGGTAGATTATGAATCCATGATAAATATTAAAAAAAACCCAAATATATGGTACAACTAACCAGCATTTCAATACCCCCCCCCAAAAAAAAGTATTCACTTAAATGCTCGGTAATCTTGCAGTATACTTAACAACCGTTATTTCAACGCTGTGCGTCACCAAACAAATTATATTGAAAAGGAATAAAATAAATTCATTATAAGATGTTAATTGTTGGGACGTGTTTTACTAATTTAATTCACATTAAATAATGAATATTGCCATTGAGACATAAGAGATTTTGTGAACTGAAAAAATATCAATTGAAGAATGCTAAGAGATGATTTCTTCAGCGAGATGTTGGTTAACATTTCATTTAAATTTCAAATTTCTGCATGTCGCTATAGGTGGGAAAATAGATTCAATGAGAATTTTCAAAGGCTTGCGATTTGAGGATAGAAGCTTTTAGAATTTAAATCTTTCCAATATATGGGTGCCTCGAAAGTGAATGAATGGAATGTAGCTTACTGTCTGACAGGTCGATATTATTTAAAATAAAATGGATGCATCATAGGTGTGATGGTACAGGGGTTGAAGTTTGATAGACGGTGAGAGACCTATTAGATTAGAGACTTTTTTTGACTCTGTGTAAGAGAAAGAGAGACTAGTTGTTGGTGCACCAGCTTAGATGTGAGAACGATCCTCAAACGATTCCACATTTCTAAATGTCAGTATGATTAGAATAATAGAGATACAGAACGAAATTTCAATAGCTAATCCGAGGATAGAAGCATTTAGAGTTGAAAGCTTTCAAATATATGGGTGCCTTGACAGTGAATGAGATGTAGCTGACTATTGGACTAGTCAAGGTAATTTTCGTCGAGAAGGCATTAAAGGTAGTGATTTTACGAAGAACATTTTATTAAATTACTTGTGAAGCAAGAACATGGATGTATCAATGCGGTGATGGTACAGGTATTAGAACATGATAGACAGTGAGGCCCATTAAATTAAAGATTCATTTTGGATGTTGTGTTAGAGGAAAAAGCTAGTTGTTAGTGCACGATCCCAGATGTACAAATGATCATCTATGCATGAGTGAATAATAGCAGGTGTTATAGGTTTTCTAACACAATAAATGAAGTCTATTTTCTTGCGGCAACCTTTGTTGAGGAAGAGATTTGTTGTATCGCATAGGTGTTTGTTCAAATTCATGTTATCTGTGAATATTAGAGTGAGGAGTTTGAATGTTGGGGACAAAGCTAGAGTATGCCAATTTGTACTTGAAAGGGTTTTAATAATTGTTAAACAAAAATGTTTTTGTCCTGGTGACATACAATGTTACCATAAATTTAGGTCATTATTTAGAATTCAACGATTGACTTGATGTTTGTGTTGTTGTTTGCCTACATATTGAGAATAGAGTGTGGTGGACAAACATAATTTACTCTGACACAATTGCATCAGAAACATCGTTTATTAAGACACGGGATAATAAAGTTCTGACATTCGCCCCCTGGAGTTCACTCGAGTTAGTGTCATGTTGTTTAAATTTACGGTGTATAGATGACAACCTTCATCTTTCTGTTAGATACAAATGATGTGATTATATTAAATATTCGTTTAGTAATATCGTACGAATTATTTTTATGAGAAGACTCGGCGGGAGACTGATATGGTAATAATTTTGCGGGTTTGAACTTTCACACGAAATCTGGAACAAATAGATTATTCGATTCGACAAGAAATATCATTGTAAAATGTTGATAAGCAATGGTCATTTGTTTAGTACTATAAAAGAATGGGTGAATTTATTTTAATCCTATGAATGATGATAAGATTATCAAGTGTGACAAGGAAAATTTGGGAATTGTTTGTTGAATCGGTTTCAGATTTTGAATATACTTGCTTTATAAGCTCAGTGCTGATTGGTGCTAGCAATCAACTTGCACACGAAATTGCCCATATCAGATAATAAAAAAAGTATATGAAAATATTAAACGCACAGCAACTCTGTTTTCCTTTCCGGATTTCTATTCGTACACCAAACTTACACAGGACCTTACCCGGACCTTTTTCTGCGGGTTCAATTAAGTCACAAAAATCAATCATGGCTACCGTCGCATTTAAACCCAACACACGTACATGAAGTCTTCTTTCTACCATCAGGACTGTCGAACGTTTTGTCTCCGTCCACAAACACGGACTCATTCTACGACTATCGTTGTTTTCTTTCTACTCCATTTTTTATTAACGAAGATAACTAAAAAGTTGTTTTTAAATGTTAGAATAGACATTTGTTGTCACTTAATCTGCAAGTGCTTCCACATAACTTAACAAAAACAATCAAACATACAATTAAAAAAAAACAACAAACATACCAATAGAAACGGACAAGCAAACATACAAATTACAACACTCAACTAAACATACAAATAAAAACGGACAATCAAACGTAAAAATAAAAACAAAAAAACAAACATACCAACAGAAAAAAACATACATTTAAAACGACAACAAAACATACAACTTAAAACGGACAACCTAACATACAAATACAAACAACTAAAAAGGGCAACTAAACATACAAATAAAAACAAACAACAGAACATACAAATAAAAACAAACAACCAAGCATACAAATAAAAACAAACAACCAAACATACAAATTAAAAAAAAACAACGGAACATAAAAATTAAAACGGACAACCAAACATACAAATAAAAACAAACAATAAACATACAAATTAAAACGGACAACTAAATATAAAATTAAAACAGGCAACCAAACATACAAATAAAAAGAAACAACCAAACATCCAAATAAAAACGGACAACAAACATCCAAATAAAAACGGAAATCCAAACATCCAAATAAAAACGGAAATCCAAATATAGAAATTAAAACGGACAACCAAACATACAAATAAAAACAAACAACCAAACATACAAATAAAAACAAACAACCAAACATACAAATTAAAACAAACAACCAAACATACAAATAAAAAAAACAACGGAACATAAAAATTAAAACGGACAACCAAACATACAAATAAAAACAAACAATAAACATACAAATTAAAACGGACAACTAAATATAGAATTAAAACAGACAACCAAACATACAAATAAAAAGAAACAACCAAACATCCAAATAAAAACGGACAACCAAACATCCAAATAAAAACAAACAACCAAACATACAAATTAAAACAAACAACCAAACATACAAATTAAAACAAACAACTAAACATAGAAATTAAAACAAACAACCAAACATAGAAATTAAAACAAACAACCAAACATACAAATTAAAACAAACAATTAAACATACAAAATAAAACAAACAGCCAAACATACAAATTAAAACAAACAACCAAACATACAAATTAAAACAAACAAATAAACATACAAATTAAAACTAACCACCAAACATACAAATAAAACAGACAACCAAACATACAAATTAAATCGGACAACCAAACATACAAATTAAATCGGACAACCAAACATACAAATTAAATCGGGCAACCAAACATACAAGTTAAAACAAACAAACAAACATAAAAGTTAAAACAAACAACCAAACATACAAGTTAATACAAACAACCAAACATACATATAAAAACTGACAGCCAAACATACAAATTAAAACAAACAATTAATCATACAGATTAAAACAAATAACCAAACATACAAATTAAAACGGATAACATACAAATTAAAATAAACAACCAAACATACAAATTAAAACAAACAACTAAACATACAAATTAAAAAAAACAACCAAGCATAAAAATTAAAACAAACAAACAACCATAAAAATTAAAACAAACAACCAAACACACAAATTAAAACGGATAACCGAACACACAAATTAAAATAAACAACCAAACACACAAATTAAAACAAACAACCAAACATACAAATTAAAACAAACAACTAAACATACAAATTAAAAAAAAACAACCAAGCATAAAAATTAAAACAAACAAACAACCATAAAAATTAAAACAAAGAACCAAACATACAAATTAAAACAAACAATCAAACATACAAATTAAAACAAACAACCAAACATACAAATTCTAACAAACAACCAATATAAAAATTAAAACAAACAAACAACCATACAAATAGTCGGGTTCGTACCGATTGGTATATATATATATATATATATATATATATATATATATAAATATAAATTTAACGTTATGTTCACATGCAAAACAGATAATTTCTAAAAAAAATTATATATATATATATTAAATATATATATATATATATATATATATATATATATATATATATTATTCCGTAATTGGAATTCATTTTTGAGATGAGCATTATATATTAATTTATTATTACTTCGGACTATTAATAAATAGAATTAAACGTATTAAAATAAATAGTTAATTTACTTCAATCTTAAAATCTTTTCAGGTGTTTTCCGTTCTTTCTTTGCAATAACATCCGCATAAAATAAGATATGTTTTCATCTTATTAGAATAGTGTCAGAATTCAACAAGATTTGAAATAACTGATAATCATGCACAAGAATTAATTTCGTAGTTAGAATAAATAAATTTGTTTTGATCGATAAATTCATACAAATGTTACATTTTATGTTATTAGTTATTATCATCTACTTTGAAAATTAGAATTTCAATTTGCAGGAAAATATGGGATGCTATACATGAACAATATATTAAAATTGATGACTCAACTATATTCCTCATTCTTGGTTTCCATTTTTTAGATGAATACGTGTAAAAAACAAACAAACTAAAGAACTTATATATATATATATATATATATATAATTTTTTTTAGAAATGATCTGTTTTGCATGTGAACATAACGTTAAATTTATATTTTTTCCGGTCGAATGTCAAAACAAATAATGATGCGTGTGCATTTAACAAGAATTTACTTTTAAAAGATAAATTATTTGTACGTTTCTCAGGGTTCGGTAGAATTACAACCGTACGTTTACATTACTACAAACACTTTTATATTTAAAAATAATACAGTTTAACCCGAACCCAAATATAAGAAAAAAAGACATAATAGAAATTTTCTCTGGTCCCAAAATAAATCCTGTGTGAATGTACAATGTAAACTGGATATAATTGTAACCCGCATATAAGATGTAGGGATTGGAGAATAAATCTCTTATATCCGGGTTGCTCTTAAATAAGTAAAGAAATTAAATTTTGGTAAACTATCCTCCATCCTCCGTATCTTTTAAATAAGTGCTAAAACAGATTTATACAAAAACTAAACAATATACAACGTTTTCGTAAAATTTATTCGTGTAGATTTTTACAAAAATATATTTTTGATATTGCATTTACTGTTAAAAAACTGACCCAAAAGTAAATTTTTTTGCAAAATAAAAAGCCGACACGTTTAAAAATTAATGAAAACTAATCCAATTCTAATGCGAGTTATTAATTATAAACTTAATTATAGTAAATTTACTTGTTGCGACTTGTACTTTTACAGCAATATTTTTTTTCATTTATAATTATTTTCCATGGAAAAAGTTAGATGTAAACAAAATAAACGGTAGTAAATGGCTGCAAGATTTTACAAAAGAGCAAAGAAACGTTCATATTTTTGGTTTAATGTCAATATGTAGAATTTTGGGAGAGGGAGTTTAGCCTGCTCCTACACATTTTGGAAAAAAATCACTATTTCTTATTGAGAAAAGTGTAAGTGGTAAAAGGCGTTTAATGACGTAAAGAGTTTAATGATTGTAAAATAGATGATATACCGAGCTGTATACATTTAATATTCAGAAACAGTTTTAAAATTGATAGCCTTTTATTTATTAATTATTTAAAAATTTTATTATTTCTTTACTAGACCAACGAAGAAAATGAAGCGGTTTACTACATCATTATGGTACCTTATTCCTGAACAATTCCAGTAAACATTTACTCTCAATCTATAATTTCGCTTTGGAATGGTGTTTCCCATTCACGGTAAGGCTTTCTATTTTTTTAACATGAAATTTTGAAGAGCTACGAAGAAAAGGGTTGTAGCATTACAGCAGGCGACATTTTGTGTTCCAAATTGTTCTACATATTCACCGCCATTCGAAAATGCATTTGTCAGGAATTCAATAACGCATCTCTGCTTCTGGCGCACGTCTATCTAAGGAGTTGCTTTCTTAGAGTCTCACACCGCCAATATCTGCAACAGAGAAATAAAAGTTTCAGGTTATTAATGCACGAGTGCAGTCATCATAAAGCAATTTGTAATCCTTCCTCCGAGCCATTCGGTCGGAATACAAGATAGAAGATATTACATTTGGAACAGTTCTCGTATAAGCCATATTAACATGAAATAACGCAAAAGGAACGTTTCTACTCGGGTTATGGATGATGAAATAAGGACAATCTACCCTCGTTTATAAAATAAAGAGGTCAACCGAAATCCGCATTTTTTTTCAAGTTCACCTATTAGTCTCCTTCCAAATTCAAAAGTATTTACTTGAGGTCGGAGGTTAAATCTGTTACAGAAAGAGAGAGAGAGAGAGAGAGAGAGAGAGAGAGAGAGAGAGAGAGAGAGTTGAGTAACCGTGGAGTGTAGACACGTTTACCAGAACCGAAGGTCAGCTGACCAGATTACGTATGAGTGACGTGGTCAGGTTGGCTAGATCTGTGAGATTTGATTTGGGCTTTTAAGAAGACAGACGGCTTCCCGTTGTCTCCTCCTCTCAACGGGGGGGGGGAGACGAACGCTGACGTGTGTAGAAGAAGAACCCACGCAGGCCGATTTCACTTCCACCTTCTGCAGGACCTCTGGGGAAAGTGGAATAAAAACTATAAAACCCATTCATTGTCTTGGAGTGATAAATCTTCGTCAAACAGGTATCAAGTCTCCCTCCAGGATGAGAAATTTCTAGATGGTCCAGTTTTGAAGAGGCAGAGGTAGGTTCTGAAAATACATGTCACACACACGATTCCCTTTATGATAATCAAACACACAACCATTTATATTAGAGACAATCATACGCACACGGAATCCTTTTATGTTATACACCAAACATCAATTTGGCGCCCCTCTATGATATGAAGAAACCCATGTAACAAAATCGGTCTAAACATCGTGAATATAATAATTCAAATGATATGAATAAAAATTGTAAATCATTTTTTTTATTCTCGTCGTATTTTTTTTTTATTGAAATTTTGTTCATTTTTAATAAGATTAAAATTTGGATTGTAATAATATTTATGTGTGTTGAGTTGATGAAACAATTTCTAACTAAGGTAGCCTAGATGTTAAGTAATACAAAAGCCCATAATAAACCCATATGTTATTTCAAAAAAACAGCCAAAACGATTAAATAAATTAGATTCGAGCTAATACATTTTTTATTTCGATTGATTTTTTAAATAGAATTAAATTATTACATATCACAGAGTTATAAAAAGATTGAATTTTATATTACAAAAAAATTGAAGGTAAAATAAATCATACATTTTATTAGTACGACGCCATTTGTAATTTTTCGAATTCAATTGAAATAATATAAAGTTTTACATAAAAATCTCATTAAGAAAGAACATAGAAAAAGACAAGGTTTTTTAACAATAAGTGTTTCTAAATGAATTAGACAATCTATTAGTTTGCAGTGTATTTTCTTTTCAATTTGAAATGTTTTTTGTCTAATTATCTATTTAATGTTTGTTTTTGTTAAAATCATTTTACATTTCCATCTCTGCATTTGCCCATTTCATTTTATCAATTAGTGTGTCATTTTTTAATTCATGTGTCATTTTTTAATTCATGTGTCATTTTTTAATTCATGTGTCATTTTGTAATTCATGTGTCATTTTGTAATTCATGTGTCATTTTTTAATTCATGTGTCATTTTTTAATTCGTTAGAAACAAAATCAAAGTTAAATTCAAAACGAAATTATTTTAAACGTTAATTTACATTTTAATAGTTTTGCTATAATGTCACTGCATATTGTTAAATAATTTTAATCAATTTTGTAATAATTGTAGGATATTAGTCTTACTCGAATAAGATTTTCATTTTACCTCCCCCTCTATTTTTTTAACACGCAATAAAATAAATTGTTGGATGATAAATTACACATTATAAAAGTTAGAATTTTTTTCATGTGTATATTTTTACCCTCTATAAGATTTTGAATATCATTTAATTATTCTAAAAATATTAAACTCATGTTAAAGTATAATATTAAACATTAATCCTAATTACCGGCATTTTCTATTCAAACACTAATCGTATTTCGATTAGATTTGAATATTGAACACGAAAAAGACGGGATCCAGTGTTCAGAATGGGGTCTAAATAATGATACCATTAAAAAAAACAACAACTGATCCGGCGCTTCTACACTATTAGGACGGAATTTTATAGTCGGTAAATGGAGTTTTCAGATACAAAACAATGGTTTCTACTTATTATTTTGTCAATTCTAATGAATTACAATGGCAACCTCATAATTATGCAGTAGAAATTACCTGAATATTACTGAATCATTTTAAAAAATCTTTAATCATGTTAGCAAGTGAAAATTGCGGCCACTTTGATTAAATCGAAACGGAAAATTACGTCTCTGTTGAACTCTTATGTTTAAAGATCGTTCTCATCAAATTCTGTTTTTATTTTCTTTAATAAATAATTATCGATTTTCGTAATTTTTGGATATAATCATCTTAAAAGTACGAGGAATACGTAGAGACCTTTGTTTTCATGTGAAATTCAGTAATACAACAATTAACAAAATATGATTATTAAAATCTAATGAAAAAATTTGGATTTTTTACACGTTAAAAGGTTAATTGAAGAGTTTAGTTTGTTGCGTTTTATTTTACCTTTTTTTAACGTCAAATTTTACAATTAGAGAATAAAATATAATTTTGGAAAATTTAATAAAAACAAAATGTTAAACTAATTAAAATAATATTCTACTTACCTTTATCAAATCTTATTTCGATTTGCTTGCGTGGTGGAGACTTCGCCGGTTTTGCTTGCTGTGAATGGCATGATTAAATGAATCTCGTCGAGTTTATATTGGAAAAGTCAGCGCATGCGCAACCGCTCAAAAACGCGATTTTCTCATTCGTCTCTCAATTTCTGCTGCATTATTGAGACAGCTCGTTTCCTGTTAACTGGGACATGACTTTTGTTCTGTGCAGTTCTACGAGGTCCACCGTCTCAGGCATTGCTTCCAGTCTCGAGTGAAGTAAGTTTATTGCTCACTGCCTGAGGCACTCCAACCCGGGAATAACGACACTGCTGCCCAGGCAATTTTAAAAGGCCAGGGTTTTCATCGTTTTCTTTTCTGTCTTGCCCTCGTCTACCTTCCAACCTTGTGTCACATCCTCATACAGTTGTAAAGAAGTGAATACCAACTGATGCGTAATAACAAAACTGTTTTTTTTAATTGAAGATGTGAACGTGATTATAATTTGTCAGAAATAGTAATATCGAAAATAATTACAAAAATTCGTCGACTGTAAAGTTATTTATAGAAAAAAAGGTGATTTGGACGGAAAATTGGGTAAAATTGCATTTTTATTAGATGTTAAAACGTAAAGGGTTAAGAGTTCACACACAGTGGACATAACTCGGAACGGATATTTTATGGCTTCCAACATTTCTTATACCGATAAACATTTTTACTAAAAACACAATAGCAGTTGTTCTACTCGCTGAAGTTTCGTAATTTTTGGATAGATTCCTATTTTCGACATAACAATTGAGGAAAAGCTTGAAGGAGTTCCTCCCCCCCTCTATATTGAGAAGCTCTTTCCATCGTATAATTTATAGTTTTTAATTTTTCCACGATTAGCATGTTTAAACATGAAAGATACCGCTCGCTGATCTGTAGTAATAGTAAGAAGTCACGTGGGATGTTCATTCGATTAGAATAGTGAACACGAGGAAGGGATCCATTGTGACGAAATTTTGGTGTCGTTGTCAAAATCCGTTTTCCAGGGTAACGAATTGAAAGAGAAAAAAGAAATGAAAAAAGAAACATATAAAGCAAATTTTCCGGAAATGGAAACTAAAGAAATGAGCAAATGAAATACAGACCCGAAATGTAATTAAAATGATCCAAATTTTATTAAAATAAAATGTTAACGTTGCTTTTATTTTACAAAGCTAGGGTTTAAAAAACGCTTAAAGCAACATTTAAAAAAACAACAACAAATTTGGACACCCGTAAAGAAACACTTGAAATCACAAATAAATACAAGAAAACAACATTTCTTACTTGAAAGGATGAAAAGAAACATATACAAACATAGAAAATAGTTCTTTTAAGTCTTGTTTTAAGTTCAGTCTTTCCTTTAAAAAGAGTTTGTTATTTTTACCTCGAATCGGAACCACAAACAAATAAAGTCCCTTTGACTTTTAATAGGAGAAGGGGGGATAAATTATTTTTCTTTGTGAAGGTCCAGATACATTTAAATTCAAAGGAAAGAAAAGAAAGCTATAAAGCTGTTTTGGTAGGCTTTATGGGTACAAATAAAATAATTTTTACGTCTGTATTTCCAGACTGTTTAGAATGTCTTCCTTACACGGGATAAATTCTGGTATTAATGTTTTTTTTTTCTTTTAAAATAAAAATGTTGTTCTATGAAAGACACTTCGGTTGAATTGTCTTCCAAGATAGTCTCTTTAAAGTTCCTTGAACAAAGAGGGAATTTTCTCTCCTGGCGATCATCTGCTCGTCTTCTTCTTGTCAGGCAGGCCGACAAAATTAGTTTTTGTCTCTTACAGAAAATATTCCAAGACACAACCGGTTTCTTCGGTTCGTCTTTTTGAGCCTAATAATTTTCCAGTGGGTAAAACCTTGTCGCTTTGTAATAACTGCGAATGAAATTACGTTGGAAGTTTAGTAACTATTAATGGAGTTCCAAACAAACGTCCTTCCCTGAAGGAGAAAAAAACTAGGCACATAATATTTCACGTCAAAACCTTTGTTCTCTGTTGACTGCAGCATGATTTTATCCTGTGTAGTTCTAAGAGGTCGACTCTCCTAGGCATTACCTTCCCTCTCGAGTAATGTTATTCGAGTAAGTTTATTGCTTTTTGCCTGAGGCATCCTGGCCAGGGTATTCCAATATTACTGTTCAGGCAATTTTAAAAACGATTGTGCTCATTTTTTTTTTTTTTTTTTTTGCTAGCTTGACATTCTCCAACTATCGACTTTATAACACACCATTCTACAGTTTAAAAGGAAATAAATACCAACTGATTCTTAATACCAAAACTGTTTATTCTTTAACAGTTTGCAGTGACTTAACTTTGTATGTATAACACAAATGTTCGATACACATAACGAAAAATATAAGTAAAAACTTGTAAATAAAAAATCAATCCATGGTAATTGTTACTTTATATTGAACAAGACGGATCATGGTTTAAATAGCATATAAACATTTTTTAATTATTACACACTCCATAAACTCTCGTCCAAGGCTTCCTTTCTAGAGCTATTACTCTTGACGTATCAAAGGCTTTTAATGGAGTATGACATAAATTAATTATTATACACTCCATAAACTTGGTGAAATGTTATTTGCAAATTGAAAACAACTATTTAAAATGCAAAACAAAACCCAATGGCGGCAAATATTTCGAAAAAGAGCTGAATTAACCATAAAAAATATAGGGGAAAAGTCAGCACATTCGCCTTTCTACACCCACGCAAATTCTGCGTGCATAAAAACTAAACTTTTGTGTTTTCGCCGAATAAGATTAGTACTTTGGCCTTTTAAAATAGCTTGGCCAGCAATATCGGCATTCCTTGGTCGGGGTGCCACAGTCATTAAGCAATAAACTTACATCACTTAAGACAGAAGATAATGTCTGGAAGAGTGAAACTCCTAGAAATGCACATGACAAAAGCTATGCGGCAGTCAACAGAGAAGAAACTCAAAACTGCAGCAGAGGTTGAGAAACAAATTCGAAAATATCGTTTTAACCGATGGAGCATGCGCCGACGATTTCAATATAAACTCGATGAGATTCATTTAATCATGCCATTCATAGCAAGCCAAACTGGCGAAGTCTACACAACACAAGCAAATAGAAATAAGATTCGATAAAAGTAAGTAGAATATAATTTGGATTTAACATTTTTAAATATGTTTTTATGAATTTTCCTAAAATTATCACATTTTATTCTCTAATTGTGAAATTTGATGGCCGTAAAAAAACCTGTAAAATAAAACAAACAAAACTTTTAGATTAATTGTTTAACGTGTATAAAAATTGATTTTTTTTTTATTTAAGCCTAATAATCGCATTTTGTCATTAGTTCAATTAAATATTGAGTAAGTTTTCGCTGTTATGTTTTCGCATAATATTTTTTTTGAATTTAGAACTCATTTTTAACAATGGATCCCGTGTTCAGTATTCTACTTTAATCGAAATAGAATTCGTGTTTAAATAGAAAATACCGGTAATTTGGATTCATTTTTTAAAATATAATAAAACATGAATTAAATATTTTTTAATATTTCATGGTAGACGCATTTTGTAGAAAATAGCAAAGTTCTTTATTACTTATTTAATTTAGAATAATTAAATGATGTTAAAAAAAACTACGAGTAAAAGTATTTGCATGAAAAAAAAAGATTCCTAACTTTTATAATGTGTAATTTATCATCAAGCCATATTTTATTTGCATGAAAAAAAAGATTCCTAACTTTTATAATGTGTAATTTATCATCAAACCATATTTTATTTGCATGAAAATAAAAAAGATTCCTAACTTTTATAATGTGTAATTTATCATCAAACCATATTTTATTTGCATGAAAAAAAAAAGATTCCTAACTTTTATAATGTGTAATTTATCATCAAACCATATTTTATTTGCATGAAAATAAAAAAGATTCCTAACTTTTATAATGTGTAATTTATCATCAAACCATATTTTATTTGCATGAAAAAAAAAAGATTCCTAACTTTTATAATGTGTAATTTATCATCAAACCATATTTTATTTGCATGGAAAAAAAAAGATTCCTAACTTTTATAATGTGTAATTTATCATCAAACCATATTTTATTTGCATGAAAAAAAAAAGATTCCTAACTTTTATAATGTGTAATTTATCATCAACCCATATTTTATTTGCATGAAAATAAAAAAGATTCCTAACTTTTATAATGTGTAATTTATCATCAAACCATATTTTATTTGCATGAAAAAAAAAAAGATTCCTAACTTTTATAATGTGTAATTTATCATCAAACCATATTTTATTTGCATGGAAAAAAAAAGATTCCTAACTTTTATAATGTGTAATTTATCATCAAACCATATTTTATTTGCATGAAAAAAAGTCGGATGAAAATCTGATAAAAGTAAGTTTAATATTTATTCTATAATAATTATAAAATTGAATACCAATAATTAAACTATCTGCAGTGACTTTATAGCAAAACCATTAAAAATAAAAATTAACGTTTACTATAATTTCTATTGAATTTTAACTTTGAATTTATAATGAATTTTTTTACTGACGCATAATGAATAAATGGAATCTGGACAAAAGAGATGGAAATAAATCTAAAAATGCCATTAACAAAAATATATTAATGCATTGAATACATAGTAAAACAAAAACCATTAAAATAACATTTAAAATTAAAAAGATTATTACAATATATTTACAATCGAGATAATTTTTAAATGACCTTTTTATTTCCTTTCCATCACAGAAAAAAAAAGTTTTTAATTTTAATTTTTATTTAATTCATTTTTCACAAGTACGTTTTAATACAACGAAAATCTTGGAGACAAACTACGAACAATTATTTTGAAGCGGAAGGTCAATTTCGCATAACACTTTAACGCAAAATAATCACTCATTTCTGAACCATTACCTAATCAGATAGCTGTTTAAGGACATAAGCCAAAATTTGTTTTATGAAAAAAGACAATTTTTGAGTTTCTAGGCAGAGGTGGTAAAAAAGTCAACTTAAATCAATGTCGAATTCGTACCCCACCCCCAAAAGAAATAAAACAGGTTCATTGTTTAACAACTGTTGGTGTGGTTCTTGAATCATTATAATCCAAAATTACTCTTCCAATTCCAAGGACTAAAACGACAATCTAATACATTGCCCAATTCAATTTTTACACAAAACTTATATTTAAAATGTTTGACTCTTATTCTATGTTTTTGATTAGTAAGACTTTTATTTACAATTTTATATTTCAATTGAATTTTATAAAAATGCAAATGGCGCCGTACTAAAAAAAGTTCATGATTTATTTTGCCTTCAAATTTTATAACTTGTTGAGATATATATATATATATATATATATATATATATATATATATATATATATATATATATATATATATATATATATATATGCGTGCTTATATTAGTTTAATTATATAAAAAAATAATTGAAATCCTAAAGTTTTCGCTTGGTCCAAATCTAGTTTTATTTACTATTTTTGGTTGTTTCTTTTTTATATATAAAATATCGTCCGTCATAGGCAGATGTACTACTTAACACCTGCGTACTTTAATTGGACGTTGTTTCACAAACTAACGCTCATATTAATATTCACATAATCCTAATTCTAAGCTTAATTAAATTAACAATATTTCAATAGAGAAAAAAATCTACGACGAGAATTTTAATCAAACTTGATTCACTTTAACAAACAATAGCAATTCATATCGTTTGATTATTTAAGACGTTTAGAATGATTTATCTTTTTTAATGTGGGAAATTAATCGTTGAACTCGAAAAAAATATACGGATTTCGGGCTGATCATTATATTTCATTAAGAAGGGTAGATTGTCCTTATTTCATTAGCCATAATCAAAATTACAACTTTTATATTATATTTTTCATTATCACTTATACGAAAAGCGTTCCAAATATAATGCCGCCTATTTTTATTCCGCCCGAATGGATCAGAAGGGATTACAAATTGCCTTTTTATGATGACTGAACTTAAGCATTCATGATCTGAAAGTGTTATCTCTCTGAATGACCCTCGTAATAAAGCTTGAAACTTTAAATTATTGACATGTGGGGTGTAAAGGTGCACAATAACATTTAATGCCTACTAGACACTGTCCTCGAGTGTCTAAGCTCTCGATGTACACGGGTTTGTCAGAACAACCTGGCATGAGGATACTTTTTCCAGAGAAGTAAACCTTGACCGAAATCACATAGTATTCGCTGGCCAAATAAGATCTCCTCACTATGGCTAACCCACATAAACTTTCCCGAGGAATGGTGCACCTTATCCAAGTGATGTTACCTCAAGTAATAGCACTAACCTGGATACTCCACCAGACTTGATAAATTCTTGTCCTGGAACCCAGTAAGACCAAGAGACCAAAATGAGAGATATACTATAACATATGAAAATGGTTAATTGGGGAGAGGAAAATTATGTTCTCAATTTCTTTACTAACTCAGTGTTTGAGAAATAAAGAACTTAAATGGAACATTCAAATATCTATGTATCTCATATAGACTTCAAGTGTTAGCCCCAGGTTGTGGACCCCTTGATTTTTGAGAACTTCGACTGAAGTAAAATAAAACAAAAAAAGTTAAAATCACACATGTAAAACAAAGTAAAATTCAGTAAGAAAAATTAAGATCGTTCAGCGGGTGAAAAGTTGTATCAGGAAAAAATTCTGAGCTGCATTAAATATGGACTAAATTCAAGATGTCATTTTTTTTTCAAAGCACCTGTTTTTCACTTGTTTTTTGTGGATTGTGTGGTTTCTTAATAAAAAGTTGTTGGAAAATTACTTATCTTATCAATAAACTTAAGCTTAAGTCTCAATGGCAACCATCATCCCCAACGCGAAATTCTAGGTTGTTAGCAAGTAATATTTTTATGAGATATTTCACTAGCATAGTCGCATAACGATTAAGCAAATCGTGCCAATTTTTCAGCTGTGTAAAGTAATACGAAAAATTGAAATAATTAATATAGCAGGAAATTTTAAAACAATTTCTGCACATTAAATATATACAGGTCGGTATATATTTTTTTTACGATTGCTAAACTATTAGTTTTTTACTCAATAAAAAATCGTTTTTTTTCTTCAACATTTCTTAGCAGAATAAACTCCCTTCCCTGTTTTTAAATAGTAACAACATTAAACTAAAAATATCAACTATTTTTTTTGCTTTTAGACATAAATATTTTTCAGCGATTTACTACTCATTATTAACGTTTACATGTCATTTGTTTCTGGTAAATAAATAAATTATAAATAAATATGATATTACTGTAAAAGCACAAATCTTAATTTACTTATTATAAGTAAGTTACTAATTAATAATTCGCATTAGCATCGGATTAGTTTTCTTTACTGTTTTACGTTTTAACATGTCAGGTCTTTCTTTTGCAACAAGTGTTATTTTTGGTTCGTTTGAATTTTTAAATTAAATGCAATAGTTTTTTTTTATATTTGTTTTGTTGTAACATTTACAATACGAATAAATTTTACGAAAACAAACACAAGTTAGATTGTACTAGCGGGACCTGTGGAAATTCCATAGCGGAGTCTTTCATATATAATATCTTAATGTTGGCATTTTGTGGATGCTTAGCCTAAATGGAGACACCCTGGTATTATTGTAGCTCTTTTGTTAAAACTGCAGAAGTATTTATCTAAACAAGAGGGGACGCCCGGCGTATCCCGGTTGTTAAATACGCTTAAATATTATATTTTAATTTAATGCATAATGTGTATACATTATTATAATGTAAATTTTCCATAAATATTAGAAAGTTGTGATTTAAAAAATCAAAAAAATCTATATATCCTTATGACTTGGAGTCATCAGTTTGAATCAAAACAAAAACTTATAAAAATATATATGTATATTAGGTAAAGGCAAAAATGGCGGGAAAATAGAAGGAAATAGATTTGAAAGCCGGTTTATCATAATTTCTTGTAGGGTTTCGACTACTTTTTGATTGTATTTGAAAGATTAAAGGCTAAAGTTTGTTTTTAAAAGAAAAAAATATTTGTACACATGAAACACAAATTATCATTAAAAAATTTTTCACGGCGACATTCGGAAGCTGACAAATTCAGCTAAATTTTGAAGTTAAAAAATTCATTGTAAAAATCCTTTGAAATATTATTTTCTGGATATATTTTAACGATAATTCGTAAAGTTCTTAATTGTTATACAAAAAATAGCCCCTAAAAGCGAGAGATTCTGACTTGGCAGAATCAGAATAAACAAAATCTTGTCTACGTGTGGATTCTACGGAAGATCAAAATGTCAGAAAATAAATAGGCTGTCTGAAAATGACGCCAGATACCTAGATGAGGGTTAGCAAGTGCTGTTTTTTTTAAATTTTTGAGCCGTGTATTCGTACATTCATATAGTGAACTTTGTATTATTTTACAATTTTTCCTTTAATTATTTTTTTCTTTTTTCCTGTTTTAAATTTTTTTTTTTCAAGATTATATAAGAATTATGTTCCGCCGAAATTCAAGCGAGGAAAATATTAGAATCTTACATAAAAATATTATGTGAAAAATTATTTAAAAAAGTAGAAATGATTTTTGCAATTATAATTTTTTTGTGTGAAAATATTACGCAAACAATGTTTCATTCATGATAAAATACGAAGGTCGAGAAATTGATTTTTCTTTGAGTTATACCGAATTCATTAAATATGAATTCATGGGATTTTTCCGTAATGTTCCTGAAAAAATAATTTTTCTTTTTTTTATTTTTACAACTTGCGATGGATAATTTTCATAAAAAAAGCAAAATTAATTTTTTGGTTTACTAATAAAACCCATAAATTTACGGAAATTATTTTGTTAAAACAAAATAATACATTTTCACTAAGATTTAGATAAAAATAGTCAATTCATTATATTCCGTGATCATTATTTGATAAATACTGAAAAATTCATTAATATTGGTCAATTTCCTGATTTTTTTGTGACTTTTTAAGGAAAAGGAGGGTTGAAGATGTTTATACATTTTGAGCATCGGCTAATCATTTTGCACGCACGCACCTAATATAAATATATATATATATATATATATATATATATATATATATATATATATATAACTGTCGGCAAAAAGAAAGTCCGCACTCGTAATTTTTTTTCAAAAACTGCAAATTTAAGCTAAATTTAATGTAAATGTTTTAACAACCTATACCTCATCTGATTCGCCTTTTATGCCTCTATAATTTTACCTGTCCATATTTGACTTTTAATTAAAATATTCTAGCGTTCACGTCAATTTAAAAAAAAATAACTTAAAATTGAGGAAGCAAAAAGAAATCTGCAGAAAAAAATTCGCTTAAAACCAGCTTAAATTATCGCAGGAATTTAATTTGCGAGAATATGTTGCAAGACGCAAGCCAATGATTTCTGTAAAGAACAGAAAGCGCCGTCTGGACTTCGTCAGATGCAATGAAGATCACGGCTCTTCAATTTGGTCAAAAATGTTTTTTAGCGACGAAAGCAAGTTCAATAGGTTAGGCAGTGATGATACGCAGTACGTCCGTCGGAGGAAAGACAAATAATTTAATCCTAGGTGCTCAGTTTCAACGCTGCAAGGTGGTGGAGGTTCAGTTTTGGCGTGGGGCATTATTAGTACTAATGATCCAAGGCCTATAGTTCGCTTGCAAGGTCGAATTAATTCGACCAATTACATTAATATGTTCACTGGGCTTTTCTACCTTACTTTGGTCGGAATTTGGATGATAATCCCATCCTCATGAAGGACAATGCCCCCATTAACACAGTTAGCAATGTCAAGAGGTTCTTGGAAGAGCATGGTATTCCGTGTTTGGGTTGGCCTGCACAATCTCTAGGCCTCAATCCAATCGAAAGCGTATGGCCTTACATCAAGCAACAGATACGCAATGGTAACATTTCAAATTTGGAAGAACTTTGGACACAAATTAAAGAAAAGTGGAATGCCCTTTCCCCCAGAGTATTGCTGCAGTTTAATTCAAGGAATTCACAAAAGATTGCAGGCTGTCAAATTGAAGAAGAGCTACGCTACGAAATATTAGCTAGATCATTGTGTTCCTGTTGTATTTGTGTTGCATTAATGTCCTAAAGTTACATTAAAATAATAAGTTTCCATTGTTCGGACTTTCTTTTTGCCTCCTCAATTTGAAGTTCTTTTTTTTTTTAAATTGACGTGGACACTAGAATATTTCAATTAACAGTCAAATATAAACAGGTAAAATTATAGAAGAATAAAAGACCAATCAAATGAGGTATAGTTTTTTTTCATGGTAGTTACCACTTATCAATGCCAAGAGACCACTCGGGGATGAGTGTTATTGCGTGTACAGTAATCAATAGGATAGTATCGTAGTAATCGTTAGCAATGGAGATTTGATAAATTGGATTACTTAAGGGGGCGGTTTATGAGGAAGAGGGTACCATAGGCGTACACTTCTAAGAAGGAAGCCTTGTTCATGGAAGTTACGTTTAAATTTAGGCACAGCTAAAGAGTGGAAAAATTACTGACCCTGGTTTCAGCAAGAGGGGTGTTTTTCGAGAAAAACTGGCGAGGAGGAACTAAAGATTAGAGCTCAGACGAACACTTGCCATGGAAAAAACGATAAAACAAAGGCTGGCTCGCAACATCTCTTCTGTGGGAGAGAGGTTACAGGGAAGAGAAAAGGGCATCCCCCACTAAGATACAAAGTCTATTTTGTATTCCGTCAAGGCAGGATAAGCTACTTACAGCAGCGACTGCCCAGCTGTGGCAGCATTACTCCATCCTTGGACGTACTTGGCTTTTATATAGAAAGAGAATAGATTCAGGAGTGAGATATCTACTGGAGCGGTAGAAAGATACCACCATTTTTCCAGCGACCCTTGCAACAGATTTGATGTACGTGTTCCATTTAAGATCAGGGGTAATGGTCAAGCCAATAAGCTTGTCAAAACATGGAGCCTCCTCAAGATGAGTGCTATCCATTTCAATTGATGCCAGATGGGAATCAGAGCGTTGATGATGTAAAGATAGAAGCTTGGTTTTAGATGCATTAAAAGTAACCAGCCACGTCTTTCCCTATTATACCACGCAGAGAGAATCAGAGAGAACTTTGTCATTTACGGCCTTTGATGTTTTGTTAAAGATAGTCGTGTCATCAGCATAGATGCCAACGAATGATTTACGTATGTTAAGATGCCATTGATGTAGATCAGAAAGAGAGTTTGGCCTAGAATGGACACTTAAGGGACTCCAGCATTAATACTGTGGGCTTCTGATTTCTGCACATCAACCACTATTTTTATGCGCCTATCAGAGAGAAATGATTTAATAATTAAGAAAACATTTCCAGTTATATCGAAGCTGGAAATCTTGTGAAGTAGGCTTTTATGCCATATCTTATTGAAGGCCTTTGATATGTCAAGAGCAATTGCCCTAGAAAGGAACCTTTTGTCGAGAGATTCACTAATCCTATGAGATATAATCGTTAGCACATCTGCTGTAGATCTAGCAGACCGGAAACCATATTGCATGTCACTCAGACGATTATTTCTGCTGAGGTGGTTGACTACTTTATTTAATATTTGTTTAAACAGTTACATTAAATTTAGCTTAAATTTGCAGTTTTGGAAAAAATTACAAGTGCGGACTTTTTTTGACGCTATATATATATATATATATATATATATATATATATATTAGTAAATTGAGTTATTTCAGTTTTAACCAAAACTTATAAACAATTTTCCAAGAATTTTCATAAAAAACAAATAGATAAGTTGAATGCCATCAAATATAATCGAAACTAAAACTGAAGTTTTCTTGCTAAAGTCATTCATTGCAATAAACGGAAGGTCATAACAATTAAACGACAGTGACATGAAAGAAAAACAAATAACACGAACACCATTGTATAATTCTATAGATTGTTTCTATATTCATCTGTGTGTGTTTTTTATTTCAAATCTCAAACAACAATCCACCGCCATGTATTAAGTGAAGTTTTTTTCTATTCGAATTCTTATAGGTTTTCATTTTCAACAATTAAATTGCTTAATGGAGATAATCCGAAAAAAGTTGAATATTACATCCATCAAAACTACATAAAATAACAACAAAATTTAGAATGGTTATATAAATAAACAAATTATAAATTTTCAACTTTAGGACTTACAGCACAATCACTAATTTGTAGGTGTGGCTCTGAGGTAGATGTTGCTAATTGTAGGTACCGACCGTAGAGTCACTAACTTGTAAGGGTGTGAGTCGGCGTTCACCAATTCATAATTAGAATCTATTAATTTTTCGGTCCGACATTACAGGTGCAGAAATCTGTTGAAGTCGAAAGTAGTAGGGTATCCAAGGGACCGGTAAGTAAAATTTAACGAGATTGCGGATAATTAAAAGTCCCCACATACATAAAAATAAAAGAAATAGAAATAACTTCGGAAAATGACACTTTACAAAGAAATCGAAATCGTTGTATTAATATGAAAGAAACATTTACGAGGGGCGTGCAATAAGTAATGCCCCCTGACCCACTTCCCATAGTAGTAGAGCAACGAAACTTTGCACAGTTATTAGTCTTTCTCTACATAGGAACCATCCAGAGTTATGCATTTCTCCCATCGTTGATGAAGCTCTGGAGATCGTTTTTGTAGAACACCACGACGTGACTTCAGAAATCAAGGCTGCATCATCTGGGAAGCGCTTTCCTTTCAAAAACAACTTCATGGCAGAAAATCTGTCATCACTACTCCGTCCTGGTCCCAGAAGACCGTGAGCGTGTCCTTGCCAGCGGAGGGTTGCACCCTTGCCTTCTTTGGAGATGGTGAGTCCAAGTGCTTCCACTGCATTGACTGGGCTTTGGTCTCTGGATCATAGTGATGGACTCAGGTTTCATCCTGTGTAATCAGTCTTTTAAAAAACTTTGACTCATCTTCTTGGCACATCTCCAAATTCATCCCCATGCACTCGACGCGTTCTCGCTTCTGGAATGCATATGCAACTGGTCATGAATGATAGTTTCCACAGACGCTGTACTAATCTTGACATCTTGGGCTATTTGGCGAATAGTAATGCGCCGATCTTCCAAAATGGCAGCCTCAACTTGACAGACAGATGCCTCATCAATGTCAGAAGGGGGGGGCGACCAGATCTGGGAGCTGTTTCCACAGACTTGCAGCCATGTTTGAATTCACGATGCCAGCGATTTACAAGGTCATATGATGGGGCATTATCACCATAAGTTTCTTTCATTTCATCAAAAGTCTCCTGTGGTGTGCGTGCTTTCAAATACAAAAACCGGACCACTGCTCGATATTCAACAGGCTCCATTTCACACCTGACCCAGTTCATACACCTGTAACACAGTCCATAATCATGAGGGCGAAAGCGTATGCATGTTCATCACATAAAAAACAGTAGTTCGAAATAACATTGGTTTAAAAATGGAGAATTAAATTCTCATTCAATATGGTAATTTTGCATGATGAGGATTAACGTGCATAGTGTAGAAATTCAAGACGGGAGATTTTAACGCCTTCCTGTGGCGGAATGATTCTGACATCCAATCTTGGAGAAACGAGAGAAAAACTGGAAAAATTATTTGATTTTGAAGCATTCTCGGCGAAGCTGTTTTGTGTCTAAATAGACGGAGTCCGGCGTATGTGATGACCACGGGCAGCGGTGATGGTTACTTGAAGATTTGCATCCTGGACTATTTGAATTCTCGCGTTTAAATCTTTATATAGGTATATTTTCGAAAGTTTCAGCCTGTTTGCTCTATCTCTACGTGCAGAAACATAAGATAGTTCCTTAATGCCATGCGTGCAGTTGACTTAATCAGGACGCTGTGTCTTTGCGCGTGCTGGTACGCGTGAGCGCTGAAAACGGTGATTGCTATGAAATGTTCCTGCCATGTATTGGTTCTATTAGTAGAGGTGGGATGGAAATTTTGGCAATTGAGTCTTTAAAATTAATGTTACCAACATTTGAATAGACAAAAACAAAGATTAACTCCTCATTCACGATTCATTTTGGTGGAGCCTTTACCACTGAGACGTATCTTGTGTTATCTCGTGTAACTTTTATCGCTGCAAATACGGACTCGAATTGGATGAACCAACTTCTGGTGTTCACTATATTGTAAGGTGGAAGCTGTAGCAGGGAAGCTTATATATTGATTTCGTGTTCCTCGGCCTTTTCAGTCATTTTCTTTGCCAACCGCTTGCCTATGTCTAAAGATGACGTCGAGGTCACCGCCATAGCACGGGCGATCGTTGGGTGCTAATCGATCGTACAAATAAAAAAAAGACAAGGTAACGGCAATAGCAAAGAGATGACAGTTAAACAGTTAAAAAGCAATGGATATGATCTAATTATTTATTGCAGGAAAGACTAAATATCGGAAGAAAATTGAATGGTGTATCTTGTTATATTCTCTTGTGTGAGGTTGGACATCACATGGCGTAAAAATTCGGACGTCTCTTAGGGACTTGATACTGAAACAGGAAGGTGGACGTTTGCAGAAAGTGGAACAGGACATTATCCATTTTTAAAATTAATTAAAAAAAATTTAAAACGTTTGCTTAAGAATAATTAATATATAATACTCTGGATACCCGATATATATATATATATATATATATATATATATATATATATATATATAATCGTTTAAAGAATTTTGTAAATAGGTAATATAGATGAATATGCGAACAATAGGGTTTCTTAATCTAATTACCTAATTGTCTTTTCAATTAATACAAAAGATTATTTATCATATAATACTCTTAATAGCCGTTTATCTATATGCATATACACATGTATATATATATGCAAATATATACATATATATATATGTATATGTAAATATATATATCGTTAAAAATATTTTGTAAACATGTAACCAGTTAAATTGCAATTTAAAATAGTTGCTTTACATATAATTATTATATAATACCCTAGATACCCGTTATATATATACATATATATATGTGTGTGTGTGTGTGTAATATAGCTTTATATTCGAACAATAGGGTTTCTTAATCTAATTACACACAATTACCTTTTCCATTAATACAAAAAGATTTTTAAGTTGTCTTTCTCATAGCAAATCAAATTAAACACAGATTTCATTTTATTTACTTGTAAAAATGAAATCAAGACCTAACATAAGAATAAAAGTAAATAACGTTCATCTTGATTTCCAAAATATAAGTTGCAGTAAAATATATATAAATAGAATTTATAACAGAATTTTTAATAACCCACCATATTAAACCGCTATATTTTTTACAAAATAATAAAATTATAAACTCATTATTTTATCGATTAATAAAGTTAATAAATTATTAGAAAATAATGAAAAATGTTAATTTATATTTTTTACCTATAAAACTCTTATTTATTCACAGGTCCATGAATGAACAAAAAAGGATGTTCTAACTATACTAAATAAAACGATTTTTGTTTTTAAGGAAAAATAATTTCCTGTGGACATTCCTTTACAAATGAAAGTTCAAGTCAAGTCTTAATAAAAACACACAAATACAATAAAAGACACATTGTGTAGCGTAAAACTTTCTAAATAATTTGCATTTTAAAACATGCACACAAACACTGAGGAAAAGCCTTTTCCGTGTAAAATGTGTAATTTATCATTTTCAAAACAATCCAATTTGATAATCCATAAGATGACACACACAGGAGATAAACCATTTGTTTGTAGCTGGTGTGACTCTGCATTTTCACAAAAATGTGATCTTGAAATTCACAGGAAAATACACGCAGTTGAAAAACCTTATACTTGTCAATGGTGTAGTTTTGCATTTTTATTCAATGAATCGTTAGAACACCACACGCGAGTACACACTCGTGAAAAACCTTTTGTTTGTTTCGTGTGTCACTCTGCATTTTCACAGAAATCCACTTTACAATATCACATGATTCGGTCACATAGTAGCGAAACACCTTTTGCTTGTAAACTGTGTAGTTTAACTTTTCCAGAAAAGAGTAGCTTAATAAGGCACATGACGAGACACCACGGTGAAAGCTATTTACACTTAGTTTAAACATTTGCATTCAAAAACACATAAAACAAAGTGACATGAAACGAGACAATAGCAACTCTAATCAAAATCAATGTCAACCAATGAAGCTGACTTGAAATGAGCTGAAGTGGAGCACATAATAATATGCAAAACTTTTACGTACGACATGAAAAGAAATTAGAATCTGAAGATATCTACTATTTCAGTAAGAATCACAGAAACCGTCCGATAAACACTAATTTTCAAAATCTTCTTGGCTTATACACTCGGCAAGCGAATGCATTTGATATACAAATTATTTGGCATAACGGCCAATTAGTCACAAACTATTATTCAGCTATATTGTTGGCTGAAACAACTTAGAAAAACTCTAGAGTAAGTTTTACTTAGAATCGAAGTTGAAGCATTCTTTAATCTGTGTTTTGGTTTTGTTTGTAAATATTTAGCTGTTTTGTTGGTTGACACATGTTAGAAAAACTCTAAAGCAAGTTTTAGTTAGAATCGAAGCTAAAGCCTTCTAGTCATGTAATCCTTATTCCTTGCGAATTTAACCAAACACATTAAAGCTGAGACATGTGCAAACGCTTTATGAATGCAAATCGCCGAGTTATCGAGAATATAAAGGCCAACCTCCTCCAATGTCAGCTTTGATGATGATCTCTTGAACTATTTAACAATTGCTTACAACTAAAGAATAAAATATTGCAACACTTTTCAAAACGCATATTTTTTTACTTAGAATCGATATTTTGTTGATATGTCTTTAAACACAAATTCAAAAATGATATGAATAAATCTTTAATTTACACGTTACTTTTTTAATAAACTTATTTATTTAAAAATATATATTCTACAGTTTCAATTGTTATTGGTTTTGTTGAAATAAAAATTTATTTTTCAAATGAAATATATTCTACAGTTTAAATTGTTACTGTTTTTGTTGAAATAAAATTATTTATTTAAATATATATTCTAACGTTTCAATTGTTATTGTTTTTGTCGAAATAAAATTATTTATTTTAAAATATATATATTCTACAGTTTAAATTGTTACTGTTTTTGTTGAAATAAAATTATTTAAAATATATATTCTAAAGTTTCAATTGTTATTGTTTTTGTTGAAATAAAATTATTTATTTAAAAATACATATATTCTACAGTTTCAATTTTTACTGTTTTTGTTGAAATAAAAATTTATTATTAAAGGAAAAAATTCTGCAGTTTAAATTGTTACTGTTTTTGTTGAAATAAAATTATTTATTTAAAAATATATATATTCTGCAGTTTCAATTTTTACTGTTTTTGTTTAAATAAAATTATTTATTTAAAAATATATATATTCTACAGTTTCAATTTTTACTGTTTTTGTTGAAATGAGATTATTTATTTAAAAATATATATATTCTGCAGTTTCAATTTTTACTGTTTTTGTTTAAATAAAATTATTTATTTAAAAATATATATATTCTACAGTTTCAATTTTTACTGTTTTTGTTGAAATAAAATTATTTGTTTAAATAAATATATATTCTACAGTTTCAATTTTTACTGTTTTGTTGAAATAAAATTATTTATTTAAACATATATATTCTGCAGTTTCAATTTTTACTGTTTTTGTTGAAATAAAATTATTTATTTAAACATATATATTATACAGTTTCGACTTATACTGTTTTTGTGTAAATAAAATTATTTATTTAAAAAAAATATATTCTACAGTTTCAATTTTTACTGTTTTTGTTGAAATGAAATTATTTATTTAAAAATATATATATTCTGCAGTTTCAATTTTTACTGTTTTTGTTGAAATAAAATTATTTGTTTAAAAATATATATATTCTACAGTTTCAATTGTTACTGATTTTGTTGAAATAAAAATTTATTTTTAAAATGAAATATATTCTACAGTTTAAATTGCTACTGTTTTTGTTGAAATTAAATTATTTATGTAAATATATATTCTAACGTTTCAATTGTTATTGTTTTTGTCGAAATAAAATTATTTATTTTAAAATATATATATTCTACAGTTTCAATTGTTACTGTTTTTGTTGAAATAAAATTATTTAAAATATATATTCTAAAGTTTCAATTGTTATTGTTTTTGTTGAAATAAAATTATTTATTTAAAAATACATATATTCTAGTTTCAATTTTTACTGTTTTTGTTGAAATAAAATTATTTATTTAAAAATATATATATTCTACAGTTTCAATTGTTATTGTTTTTTGTTGAAATAAAATTATTTATTTAAAAATATATATTCTACCGTTTCAATTTTTACTGTTTTTGTTGAAATAAAAATTTATTATTAAAGGAAAAAATTCTGCAGTTTAAATTGTTACTGTTTTTGTTGAAATAAAATTATTTATTTAAAAATATATATATTCTGCAGTTTCAATTTTTACTGTTTTTGTTTAAATAAAATTATTTATTTAAAAATATAGATTCTACAGTTTAAATTTTTACTGTTTTTGTTGAAATAAAATTATTTATTTAAAAATATATATTCTACAGTTTCGACTTTTACTGTTTTTGTTGAAATAAAATTATTTATTTAAAAATATATATATTCTACAGTTTCAATTTTTACTGTTTTTGTTGAAATGAAATTATTTATTTAAAAATATATATATTCTGCAGTTTCAATTTTTACTGTTTTTGTTGAAATAAAATTATTTGTTTAAATAAATATATATTCTACAGTTTCAATTGTTATTGTTTTTGTTGAAATAAAATTATTTATTTAAAAAAATATATATATTCTGCAGTTTCAATTTTTACTGTTTTTGTTGAAATAAAAATATTTATTAAAAAATATATATATTCTACAGTTTCAATTGTTATTGTTTTTGTTGAAATAAAAATATTTATTTAAAAAAATATATATTCTACAGTTTCAATTGTTATTGTTTTTGTTGAAATAAAATTATTTAATTAAAAATACATATATATTCTACAGTTTCAATTTTTATTGTTTTTGTTGAAATAAAATTATTAATTTAAAAATATATATATTCAGCAGTTTCAATTGTTACTGATTTTGTTGAAATAAACATTTATTTAAAAATGTATATATTCTAAAGTTAAAATTGTTACTTTTTTGTTGAAATAATATTATTATTGAGAAAATATTCTACAATTTCAGTTGTTGCTATTTTTCTTGAAATAAATTTATTTATTGTTAAAAAATATATTCTGCATTTTCAATTGTTGGTATTCTTGTTGAAATAATTTTAAATTCAAAAAAATATTCTACAGTTTTAATTGTTGCTTTTTTTGTTGTAATAATTTTTATGTAAAAATATATTCTTCAGTATAAACTGTTGCTATTTTTGTTGAAATAATTTTGATTTAAAAAATATATTCATTTTCAGTTGTTGCTATTTATGTTGAAATAATTTTGATTTAAAAAAATATATTCTTCATTTTAAGTTGTTGCTATTTTTGTTGAAATACTTTTTGTGTAAAAAATATATTTTACAGTTTCAATTGTTGCTATTTTTGCTAAAATATTTTTTATTTAAAAATATGTTCTATAGCTTCAATTGTTGCTATTTTTGTTGAAATACTTTTATGTAAAAATATATTCTACAATTTCAATTGTTGCTATATTTGTTAAAATATTTTTTTATTAAAAATATATATTCTTCATTTTCAGTTATTGTAATTTTTGTTGAAATAATTTTTATTCACAAAAAATATATTCTAGTTTCAATTGTTGCTATTTTTGTTGAAATAAAAAAATATTTTTGAAAAAAATATATTTTATACGTTTCAATTGTTGCTGTTTTAATTGAACTAAAATAACTTATTTTGAAAGAGATTATATTTTACAGTTTCAATTATTGCATAAAACGATTGAGCATTTACAAACTAATCTTCGATCTGATCAAAAGCTTAAATAATCTACACTTTTGATAAGCTCTTCTTTGTGTTACCAATAGAAGGCCTTAAATTAAATTACGACCGCGCAACAATCAAGAAATTTGTTTATGGCGTCTTACATTTCGCATCATTTGAGAGAATATGACTTCCGTTATGGCCAGCTTTACTGTATATTTCATTTCTACATATTTGTCGTTTGTCCATTATATGATCATCATCATCATCATGACGGACTACTTGCTTGGACCAATGTGACTCTTCCTCTTCAGAGTTTTCTGTCTTCCATCAGCTGCCTCAGATCTTCAGGTTCACAGTTGGCGTCGTGTGCTATATGCTGGATGTACGTGGGTCTAGGTCATCCTTTGCTTGCGTGGATGTGTCGTGGAGTCCATAGCAATAAATCACTCACCAATTAATGCTTGCACCTCAGACAATAACTAGCACATCGTAGGCGTCTTTCTCAGATGGTATTAGATATGGCAGATAGGTTGCAATAAAGTTGCTGCTTCGTGTGATGATTTTACCAAGATATATTTAATACTGTTCGTAGCATATGGGTGTATCTGCCATCTAGTTTTCTTTCCAATCATTTGGTGAGTGTCTAGGTTGTAGCACCGTAAACAAGGACAGACTCTACAACTGCCCTGAGGAACTGCCTTTTCGGTTTGTTAGTTAGTCCTGAAGTCCATACTAAACATAACCCATCCAATTCAACGCATGCTTTTGAGATACAAATTTCGATATCTCTCTCTGTGGAAACTATGTTGCTGCCCAGATACGTAAACTAGGCGACTTCTTTCAGTGTTGATCCAACCAGAGCCCTAATCTCTCCTTTCACATTGAAAGTCATAAACTTTGTCTTATCCTCATTAATGTGGAGACCAATGTCATTTGCAGACTTTTCTAGCTTGTGTAACAGTGTTTGCGCATCAGCAGTGTTGTTCGCGAACAAAGCAATATCGTCTGCGTTATGTGTGCTGATTGATGACGTCTGTTTCTGCATTCATTTAGGGTGAAGCCAAGCGTGTTGTGTATATCAACAGAGCTCCATTTTATACTAATGTCTAAATACGTAACATGATTGCAGCTTTGGTAAACGAAAACACATTTTCTCAACTACAGACTCAGAACTAGATGTCGTCATAAAACTGAGTAAGCTGTTTTTTTAATGTTTGCGCCTCTTAAATTTATCAAAAAAAAAAACAATCCGATGTGTAAAATTTCAGACACGTTTAATTTCATATCAGAACGTTAAAAAAAAGAATTGACATTTTGTGATCGATAATTAGAAGACTATCAGTCGACTATTCTATGAATAATTGGCCAAAAAGTGTTAACGAAGCAATAAATTCAGAATATTGTCAGCAATGGAGAATTGCGATGGAAAATGAAATATATGCATTAAAAGAAAATAATATTTTTTCGTCGTGATTCTCCCAAAAGATAAACAGATCATTGCTTCTTGATGAATCTTTACAAAAAAGATTACAACCGGGAATAGAACAGTACAAGGCGGGATTTCAAATTTTAAATCGCTTTCTTTTCACATGCTCACCATTTCAAGGTAAAAATAAAAAAATAATTTTATTTTTTGAACACATTTTTCGTTGACATTTTACGAAAATTAAAAATGGCTTCCCATTTTTACATGCTCAAATTTTAATATCTGAATTGACTAAATGCTGTTTCTGTTTTTATTTTACATGTTTCAACGTGTTTAACTTTACACATTTGAATAGAAGGATCGTTTACTCTTTGCCTGCAACAACAGTTACCTAGTGAAAAGTCTTCATCTTCAGGACTTGTACAGAATAGCTACCCATCGAAAACTCTTCTGAAATTAAACATGGCTTTCAATTCAAGACAAAAATTTAAGTGCAATTGTTTGGACATGCTTGTAATTGATGGACTGGTATAGTATTGGGAAATTTGTTTTAATTGAAAAAGAAGAGTCACCAATTTTATAATAGTTTTGTGTGATGTAACATACTTTATTTAAGAAGAATAGATATTCCCTCCGGGCAATATATAAGAGAAACACATGAAAAAATAACGCAGTTTTACTCGCGTATTTCTACATATGTAATCTCATTAATTATAAAAAAATATTTTTAGGACAAGATTTCTCGTGAACATCATTTTCTTTTACAATTTTCATGCAATATGTTTTCCTTTGGGTTTAAATATATTGTATATTTGTAATAATTAACAATTATATAGTTTACAATTTCATGCAATGTTTTCCTGTGTGTTTAAACATACTGTATATTTGTAATAATTAAAAATTATATAGTTTACAATTTTTATGCAATATGTTTTCTTGTGTGTTCATACATACTGTATATTTGTAATAACTAAAAATTATATAGGTTACAATTTTTATGCAATGTTTTCCTGTGTGTTTAAACATATTGTATATTTGTAATAATTAACAATTCTATTATTTACAATTTTTATGCAATGTTTTCCTGTGTGTTTAAACATACTGTATGTTTGTAATAATTAAAATTATATAGTTTACAATTTTTATGCAATGTTTTCCTGTGTGTTTAAACATACTGTATAATTGTAATAATTAAAAATGATATAGTTTACAATTTTTATGAAATATGTTTTCCTGTGTGTTTAAACATACTGTATATTTTTAAGAATTAAAAATAATATATTTTACAAGGATGTGTTTGTTTACAGTATACGTTTGCATGCCACATATTGGATTTCGTTGAAAAATCTAAATTTAATAAGCTAGCTTATTCTATGATTTTCTCTTGGGCTTTTCATTTTACTTCAGAATTCTCGTAAATCAAAACGTCCCTTTCATTGTGGCCAACTCTTGATCTCTACATTTGAATATTCCATTAAAGTTTTCCTTACATTTCAAACATTAAGTTAGTCAATAAGTTGCAACCATACTTTTCCTCTCGCCAATTAACGATTTAAATATTTCATAGTATTGATTTCTTGCCGTCTCTTCATTAAATAACAGGACTAGAATTCATTGTTTGGTGGATTTCATCCAATTTCGTGCTGTTACTTGATGTAACATCGCTTGGCGGATAATGTCTAGTAGGCATTTGATTTTTATCTAGTATGATTGCATATGTTGCATTGTTTCATCATAAAATACTTTATAAAAATATCGTTCCTATCTTTACTTTCTTATCAAGCTGAGGATGCCAAACATTCACCCACTATTTTATATATTCCAACCAAGAGATCTTTTTAAAATTCTGACCGTTCCATTCAGTGCAATTACTTGAATTTCCATTGCACTTGCTTCATCAGGAATATTTTTCAGTAATTTTCTGAAAATTCTTTTACATGAATCCAATTTCTCATATAATCTCTTTTATTGTTTTAAATAAGACCTTATTATTTTGTTATAATTACCATTTAAATTCTGATTAACTCAGCATCAGAGACATACTTTGAGTAAGGTTGATTCTTTCACCTTTTCCTACATGATTATATCAGTGTTCCTGGCTCTATGATCAGGGTACGTAGCTGTAGGCATTACATAGTAATTCTCGATTGTGTATTACTTATTTTCAACTGTTATTTCTACTATATGTTGCTTCTGTTCACAGGTTAAACTTTTTACAAATTAATCAGTATTTACACACATTATTATGCTGCATTGTATAGTAGCCAGTCAGATGTTAGGTGACGCACACTTTCTAGTTCTTTGTAGCATAACCTGCATTTGCTGACATTGCTGAGACCACTCTTTTCAGGAAGACATTGGTCATCAAGTCTTCTCTCTGGTATGTGTTTGCATATGTTGCAACATAGTTTGTTCTATTGAAAAACAAGAACCACATACTTCACAAGAATATTGTTTCTCTCTTTTTTTTCATTTTTCTTATCATTTTGTTTAAGCCAGGGATGAGGGATGGGGCATCCTACCAGATGCCAAACATACACCTGCTATTTTAGACACTCCAACCGAGAGATCTTTTTAAGATTCTAACCGTCCCTTTAAGTGCAATTGTTTGAATCTCCTTTGCACTTGGTTTACCTGGTATATTTGTAAGATAGTTTGTAAAGTTCTTTTTCATAAGTCCGATTGCTCCTATACTTCCTGGAATGATAGATATCTTCTTAAGGTTCCAGTTTCTTTTCATGTCATACATAAGACCCTGGTATTTAGTAATCTTTTCCCTCTCAGCTCTGTTTAACCCAGCATCATTCGGGACACTAACTTCCACCAAAGTTGCCTCCTTCTCCTTCTTGTCCCATATTACAATGTCGGGTTTTATAGCTCCGTTTTCTAGGTATGTGGCTGTAGGGATTGCATAGTCATAGTGGATGGTATATGACTTGTTTCCGACTGTTCTTTCAGGTATATGTTCCCATGACTTCTTACTGCATTCGATATTTAACTTATTGCAGATCGTCCAGTGGAGATATTTGCATACTTCATTGTGTCGCATTGTATAGTAGCTGTCCCCTAGCAGAACCTTACAGCTAGAAATCAGGTAGCTCACACTCTCTACTTCTGTGTGGCAGAACCTGCATTTGTTGTCTTTGCTGAGACCACTCATTTTTTTAAACGCATTGGTCATCAAGCCTTGATCTTGGGCAGCTATTATAAACTTCTCCTGGTCATAGTGGAGCGATCCATCCTTTAGCCAGCTTATAGACCCTTCCTTATCAATATAGTCTTGGTTATATTCGTCCAGAAAATACTTGGCCCGTTGTTGGTTGGCCCATTCTTCAACCTTCTTGTCATGGAAAGCTTTAGTGTATTTCTGGCGACTTTTTCTGGCTATTTCAGTCGCAGGTATCTTTTCTGTTCCTGTCTCACTTGTAAGACAGTCTTCCCCAAAATGTTTGCCCAGTTTTGTGATGGATGTTGTTCTACTGGCTCTTGATTCCTGATGTTGGTGTACCATCTTGAGAGTTGGGTTTTTAGAGCTTATCAGATATTGTCCGGTGCTCACAATACTTGCACGATGTTGATGGTCAATCTCCGAGAGCCCCATACCTCCTTTCCATCTGGGCAGATACATTCTAGACAGACACTGGTTTCTGTATATTACTTTATACATTGTCAGCATTTTACGTGTCTTAGTGTCTAGTCTATTTATGTCTTTTTGTGGCCAGTCGACAATACCAAAACTGTATGTTACCACTGGCATGGCTAGTTGGTTAATGGCAGTTATTTTGTTTCTGGCTGTGAGTTCTGTTTTGCATATCTTACTTCCAATTTTGTTTCTCATCTTGGCATGCTGGATGGTATCATTCTCTTCTATGCCAAGGTATTTGTATCCTTCCTGCCCTTCTAGGTATCGTGGTATATTCATCAAGCTGTATATTTTCAGTTTCGATCTTTTTCCCAGATTTGATGGAGCACTTGGCACATTTGTCCAGTCCAAATTTCATGCCAATATCTCTGGAGAAGTTATGTACGACTTGCAAGAGTTCATTTAAGTCGGCATCAGAACTGGCATACAGCTTGAGGTCATCCATGAAGAGCAGGTGTTTAATTCGTTTGTTTGGGTCTTGTCGGCGGTCCTGGCTTAGATTGTAAGCACATTTGTTTTTGTTTAAAAGTTTGCTTAACGGATCTATTGCCAAGCAGAAGAGTAAAGGGGATAAACTATCTCCTTGGAAGATTCCTCGCCTGATGTTTACGTCCGTGACCCTTATATTTCCTTTTGTGTGGCTTAATGTCATGTTTGTTTGCCACATTTTCATTTGTGTAGCTATTGCCTGTTTGATTATCGGGTGTATCTTATATAGCTCTAGACAGCGTAGAAGCCACGTGTGTGGTACACTGTCATAAGCCTTCTGATAATCAATCCAAGCCATACTTAAATTTCGCTGTCTCTTCCTACAGTTTTCCAAGATGGTTTTATTTGTTAAGAGCTGGTCTTTGGTACCTAGACAGTCCGTCCTACAGCCTGCTTGTTCTTTTTCAAGATATGTGGCGCAGGAGAGGTGTTGGTATATACTGTCCGCAACAAGGCCAGTGAAGAGTTTGTAGGTGGTAGTGAGACAGCAAATGGGCCTGTATTTATTAGGGCGTTGCGTTTCTTTTGTCTTTGCTATGAGGGTTGTATCTCCTCTTAATAGCCATTCTGGTGTGGTTTCTTCACCGCTCAATATTCTGTTGAAACAACTGCTATAATGCCTATGTAATGATGTTAGTTGTTTCAGCCAGAAATTGGGGAGATTGTCTATGCCAGGCTTTTTGTAATTTGAGACGCCATTTAGCTTCGTTTTTATAGTGTCAGCTGTTATTTTTGGCTCCGGCATCTCTGGCTTATTTTCTAGGCTCCTCTCAATGGTATGGGTCCATTGAGCCTCTTTGTTATAGGTGATCTCGTTCTCAAAGATAGGCCTCCAATAATCCTCCAGCTCTTGCATTTTGGGCGGGTTATTCACCGTGATAATTTCCCTTATTAGGTTACGGTAAAATAACCGAGCATTCTGCTTAAATATTTTGTTTTCATGCTTTGCCCTATTCTTGCTTTCTCTTTTCTTAATGCGTTTGGAAAGTGCTGGAATTTTTCCTTCTAATTCTCTAGCTACGTTTTGTAGCTGTCCTGCTTTTGTACCATATTTCCTGCTGAGTTTGCCGATGATGTTCTTCAGTCGTCCCTGTACAGCAGGGGCGGCTAGGAATTGTTTAATCTGGGACAATTCCCTTCGGCACAGGTTTAGCTGGTTTTGGATCTTTTGTTTCCAGCGTGGTATTTTGTCTTTTGCCTCTGGTTTCCGTTGTTTTTGGAATGTTGGCATTGTTTCTCTCCAGTATGCCTCCGCATATGCCGCAACATACTGTGTTTCTGTGTAAAGGAAGAACCACATACTTCACAAGTATATGGTTTCTCTCCAGTGTGTGTCCTCATATGTACCAACATATTTTGTCTCATCGTAAAAGAAGAACCACATATTTCACAAGAATATATTTTCTCTCCAGTATGCGTTTTCATATGTTGCAGCATATTAGGTTTTTGTGTAAAAGTAGAGCCACATATTTCACAGCAATATGGTTTCTCTCCAGTATGTGTTCGTATATGTCGCAACAGATCTTGCTTCCCAGCAAAAGAAGAGCCACATACTTCACAAGAATATGGTTTATCTCCAGTATGCATTCGCATATGTTGTAACATATTTTGTTTTATTATAGAGCTATACCCACATACTTCACAGGAAAAGGGTTTCTCTCCAGTATGTGTTCGCATATGTCGAACCACACTTTGTTTCAGTGTAAAAGAATAACCACACAGTTCACAAGAATATGGCTTCTCTCCAGTATGCATTTGTACATGTCGCAGCATAGTTTGTTTCCTTGTAAAAGAAATACCACATATTTCACAAGAATATGGTTTCTCTCCAGTATGTGTTTGCACATGTGTCAACATATTAGGTTTCTGTGTAAAAGAAGAGCCGCATATTTCACAAGTATATGGTTTCTCTCCAGTATGTGTTCGCATATGTATCAACATAAATTGTTCCCTTGTAAAAGCGTTACCACATATTTCACAAGTATATGTTTTCTGACCAGTATGTTTTCGCATATGTTCCAACAGATGGTTTTTCCTTGTAAAAGAAGAGCCACATACTTCACAACTATATGGTCTATCTCCAGTATAAGATTTATAGTTCATTTTTTAAGTCAAAATATGTGAGATTTTTTTCTTTCTATTTTCATATTATTCTGTTGTGCAAAAAGGTATGAATTAGTAAACATTCACAAATTTGTTTCAATTATTTTAACATTGAACTTTTCAAAGTAATTGAATCTTGTCATTGCGAATTTTGTCATGTTTCAGGAACACATTACCAGTTTTAACTGTAATATATATATATATATATATATATATCAGACGTGGGATCCGTGTAACAGAAGATAAAAACTGGAGAAATGTATATGTATTTGATTAGAAAATCTTTTTCATTATAAAATCACAAAATCCCACGAGAAAAACGATTTGTATAGTTTACAAAGACTTCTCTCGTTTTACGCATTACACTCTTGATAATTTACAAAAAAAATTCAAAATATTTTTCCGTAATGCATTTGTATAGTTTCCTTCCATTTATCAATTTACCAAGCCAATCTTGATTATTTCAAATCCAAACATACTTGTTCTTCTTATGAGTGAATTCTGAAAATAAGAAAAAAATATCATAAAAACATAAAGTAATGGAAATCCATTCACAGTCAATAATACATTTGATTTTTATTTAAGTTCTTGCAAATATAAAAGAAATAGAAACATTTAAATAAAAATATTTTATACATGTTCTTTGCCAACTAAATAATAATTCAGTTGTTGAGCAAGTAAATGGGCAAATATGTTTGAAACGATCACATCAGTGTTGGGTTTCAGTGTTGGTAATATAAGATAACATTTTAGTTATGTACAATTCGGTAAAGAAGTTCAAAATTAATTATTGTTTAATTTAAAAAAGAATGTGGACATTTGTTGCAATAATTATTTATTAATTACATGAATTTCCTATTTCCAGATATTATTGAGGATAAATCTACAAAACCTAACCCAAAATATCCTAACTTTCGTTTGTTAATAATTTATATATATTTTTTGTAGTTTACAAAAGTAATAAATTTGCAATAGTAATAAATTATTTCGAATACTATTAAAAACAAATATATGTTTATAATTAAAACAGTTTTTAACTAATATTTTCGAACTGAGTTAATAAATTTGGCAGTTCAATTACATTGCTCTTTTATTATTTTTACTCGAGGGAAAAAGAGAATGTACAAATTTGGTTGACCATCAATAAATAAAAATATATGAATGGACAAATTTGGTTGACCATCAATAAATAAAAATATATGAATGGACAAATTTGGTTGACCATCAATAAATAAAAATATATGAATGGACAAATTTGGTTGATCATCAATAAATAAAAATATATGAATGGACAAATTTGGTTGACCATCAATAAATAAAAATATATGAATGGACAAATTTGGTTGACCATCAATAAATAAAAATATATGAATGGACAAATTTGGTTGACCATCAATAAATAAAAATATATGAATGGACAAATTTCGTTGACCATCAAAAAATAAAAATATATGAATGTACAAATTTGGTTGACCATCAAAAAATAAAAATATATGAATGGACAAATTTGGTTGACCATCAAAAAATAAAAATATATGAATCGACAAATTTCGTTGACCTTCATTAACTGATTAGTACTGACACATATCATGCGTGATTGAATTTTTCTACAAATAAATCTATAAATATTTGAAGATAAATTGTGCGATCTAAAAAAATCATATAAAGTTTTCATCTGCTATATCATATTAATAAAAGAAACTATTAACCTGTTTTATAAGCCATAAAATATTTAATTTATAATTTTCTTATTACAAAACAGTTTATATTGTTGAATAAGATTTTGACATAAACTAAAATACAAACGTTATGTGAAAATAACTTGCCTTTTTCTGTTGTTCTTGGTCTTCGGTCCGGGATCAAAGTGTAGTATCTGTTCTGCAGATGCTGCAATTAAGATAATTTGTACCAATCAATGGAAGGGAAACCCTCTATACTGGGACAATTATTATTTTTAGTAACCAGAGTGCTCTCTTTTTGCCTACTTTTAGGGGAGCTCGTTTTTACCCCACATTAAAAACGGTCTTGTGCCTAATAATAAGAGATACGTTAGATATAAGGTTGTTTTTAATGGGATATCCGACTAACCTCACATCCATTTAGTAGAAAAGCATTCCTCCTCCTCTGACTGGTGACAAACAAGGATACTACACATTTATCCCAGTCTGAGTCTTGAATTATGATTTGTTGTAGATATTTTTTAATGAGTACTATTGTATCATTTATGAAAAATTATTTCGTTATAAATATTAAAAATTTTCTTTTAAATAATGTAATTTATTTATTTATTGACATTTTTATGTAACTGCGCTGCAGATGGAAGATTACAACTGCATAAAATCTCCAAAACTGTTTTTTTTATGTATATAACCCATTAGATTTAAACTGAAGGTACGTATTTTCAAAGATTTAAAGTTACAATTGCCCCTTATGAACCTGTAAACAAAGAAAGAAAACAAAACAAAAGAATAAATATTTAAAAGAATTAATTTGAGCCGAATGTCTAAAATGACCGGGTTTTTTTGTTGTTGTTGTTTATTTATTTTTATTTTTTTTGTTTTTTTGCATGTGTTTTGTTGTTTATTTTGTTTTTTGTGTTTTTTTTTTACATGCAAACTCGACACATTGACTAATTTCTACATTAAAAAGGGAAGCATAATGCTTCGGAGGCATATTTGCCGTTTAGTTGTACAAATAGATTTCAAGCCTGTTATAAAAAAAAAGGGACACGTTGGATGGACACCGGTGTATATATTGTACCTATTTACTATGTCTTCCCACGGGACAGAGTTAGACACCAGGGTCGTTTTTTAACGTGGAGGAAAGGTACAAAAATAAAAAAAAATTGTCTCAGTCGTGAAGGACTGATACTCCACTGAAAGAGAACAAGAAATGGAAGTGCAGCATCTGAAGAACAGATACTACACTTTGATCTTGACCAAAAGGCCAAGAAACAGATTTTGTTTATATTTACGTGATTATTGAAAATGTAATCTTATGATAAAAATTTAATTAAAATTAACCACGTTGTTTAACAAAAAAGAAAAATCAAACTGATTAACTGTGTTTTATTTTATAATTTAAAAATAAAAACAATGAACAATATAAATAAAATGTTCGTTTTGTTCTCGAAAAGAAATAATGAAAGTTGAAGTTAAATATTGAATTCTTGTGGAGATGCAGGAACAAGGAAGAAGTGTTTCGCGCATCATCATATGCATATTGGAGAACAATATAAAATTTAAAATCAAACCAAAATCTTATTTGTATTGTTCAATGTTTTAAAGGTTAAATCATAAAATAAAATAAAAATTATTATAAAATAAAACACATTTAATCATTGTAAAACTGCATTTTTCATTTCCTTTTTATTTGTTAACGTATTATTTGTATTGTTTAACGTTTAAATTTTTAATTATACAATAAAAGTTTTAAATTTTTAATTATACAATGACAGTTTTTAAATAATTAAACACATTTAATCCTTTGATTTGTTAAACTAAATTATACGAAAATAAACTTATGGAAATTTATCGGTGACGACTCCAGCGTGTCCCTTTATTTATTTATTTATTTTTATAACAGGGTTGGAGGCTATTTGTACAACTAAACAGAAAATCTGCCGCTTCGGACGTGCCTTGTATGAAAAAAACAACATAAAAGCAATTCAATTCAAGTAATACTTACCTTTTGTTTGACACATTCAATTCAAGAAAGAAACGATTATGGATTATGGAATGTTTTAATTAAACGGGATGACTTTCACGGGTGGACGTCAAAAAAACGATGCCAAAATGCACGTATTGATCTGCGCTATTTTTTAAATAGTATTTTCAAGTCTAATTAAAGTTTTATGATATCTGGTTTTAATAAATTGTAAGGTTAAAGTACAGAATATGTACAAAACACCATCCCCTCCCACATGTTAAGAATGGCTTTCTAAATAATAACATTATTACTTCAGCGCGGATTAATAAGTGCACTCACTGCACTACTGCCGTCCAAAATTAAAATGTCAGCCGGAAAAGCAGGTTCGCAGTAAATTAAAACCGAATTAATTTAAATACACCATTGCAAAACGGTCGGTTTCTTCGATGAATATCAAGCCAAAAGATATTTTTTTATTTGCACAAAATTTTTATAGTTTTATGGAGAAATAATAAAATATGACATGGCTGATGGGTGAAATGTTGATCGAATGATCGAGATACGCTACTAAACTTCGTTCTAAAAAACGCCCCCCCCGCACTTGCCATATATATATATATATATATATATATATATATATATATATGCAAAAAAAAGAAAAGAAAAAATCACAATAACAAATTAATTCACAAAGCGCAAAGTTCAAGCCAAAATAAATAAAAACTAGACCACACACGCAAAAATTGTTTACTTGCTCCCCAAGTCGAACTGCGTACAACATCGGAGCCGATGCGTAGTAGCACTCGTGTACGTCAGCTGTGATTTTTTTTTTCATTGAAATAAAATTATACTTACATTTATCTAATGGTCGATGGCGTATTTTGTGATGAAGGACATTTCCGTAAGACTGTATTGAAGTAGACGGAGTAGACCGCGCATGCGCATCAGTTAAAACAAATCTCTCTCTCTCTCTCTCTCTCTCTCTCTCTCTCTCTCTCTCTCTCTCTCTCTCGTTGCTAATATTAGTGTTAATAGCAATATGTACAAAAAAACGGCCACAAACACAATTCAAGGAAAGGGGTTATGCAATATTGCATGTCATATTCTATTTTTTATCCATTAAAATCTATATAAATAAAAGAGCAGACGTGTGTGTGTGTTGAAATTCTCAGGAAATAATATTTATGCACAAGGGTGGTTTATAGCAAAGTATTTCTACCGAATTTAGTTATGACTAGAGCTAGGACAACAGCATATTCTTTCCATTGTTTTTACTCTCGAGTATATATCCGACACAGACACAAATAATCAACCGAGAACCAAACCACATCATTCTACATAAAAACATATAAGATATCAATAGATATATACCTGAGAATATAAACAAGGAAAATAATATGCTGTTGTCATAGCCCTAATTATGACACAAGTGCATGAATAGATAACAAAATGGAAGATGGTCAAATATAGAAATGGGAATATCAACATGAATTTAACAAAGAATTAAATTTAAAAAAAAACACATAAAAATGTGTGCCAAATCAGAAAAAAAGAATTGTATCTACATTTACAAGTAAGATAAATTTGTAGATTACGACCCTCAGCTACCACCAGAAAAGAGATTCTATTTTTAAGCGATTACCTGTAAACAAAATGAAAACATTGGAGAGACAAACTAAAGACAATTAGATCAGTTTGGCATAAAAAAAATTATTGTAAAATGATTACCTTTAACTGATGGGTAAAAAATCATTTTAAAATTAAGTCCGTATGGCACTTCTTTATTTATTATGCTTGCATAACCAACAATTAGTAAGTCAGAAGATATAGTTTTTGTTTAGTTCAAATAAAGTTTTAATTTATTGGTTGATTTATAAAAAATCTGTTGCGAATTTGTTACTAATTAACTTCTTAATTAAACGTCATTTCACAAACGCAACTCACATATTAATATTCTTACAATATTGATTTTAAAATTAATAAAACAAATCCATTGAGAATAATTTAAAAAACTAGATTCACTAAAACAAATGATATTTCATTGAGATTATTATGGCTATTTTTATTATTAGTTCTGTTCATAAAGTTTAGGCCGATTTAACCTACAACCTTTTTCAGGTACGGATTTTAAACTGAATAAATTGTAATTTCTTGTTACATCAGCTATGACCGTATAGAAATTCGTTTTTTTTTTGTTATTCTTTGTTATTATCGCTTGTTATAAGGATTGAACCTGTAAATTCTGGAAATATGTTATAGCAGTGCAGGAGAAAAATGACACCGGTAAAAATAACACAAGTAAAAATGACACAGGTTTTTCCTGGAGTTGATTGGAGTATCGATTGAAAGAGTATGTATTGCATAATGTAGTGGGGGCAAACTTTATACTTTGGATGGAGCAGTGTAGGGTGACAAGCTGCAAATCCTGGAGGGAGGTTAGTTCTAGTATTGTATATAGTTGTGAGGTCACTACAGAGAAATAATTGCACCACAACTCCCTGGTTGGCGCATTGAACCCATACTGATCCATGGGGATACTGGATCCCTTGTGAGTCCTGAGCATTGCAGATTCTTTCATCGTCGCGACAGGACATGGTTATCCATTTTGATCTATACATTCCGGAAACATCTGCTGAATATTTGCAAAAAGAGTGTAGAAGAGACGTTGCGAGCCTATCCTTGTTTTATCGTTATTTTCATGGCAGGTGCTCGTCTTAACTCCAATCCCTGGCCCCCCCTCGCCAAACTTTCACGAAAAACACCCGTCTAGCTGAATCCACTGTGAAAAATTTCCCCCACTCTGTGTCTGTGCCTAAATCAAAACGCAAATTTCATGAGCAAAGCTTCTTTCTTAGAACTGCACGCCTGTGGAACTCTGTTCCGTCTGCCTGCTTCCCTCCGGACTACAACTTGGATGTCTTCAAGTCTAATGTTAACAAATTCCTAATGAACCGCCCCCCTATTTAAACACTTCATAAAATCTCCTCACTAACGTGATGTACTTGCAATAACCCTTATCCCTGAGTGGCTTCCGGGCCTTGATAAGTGGTGATCACTGTGTAAAAAAAAAAAAAAAAAAAGTTCCTTTCACACTTGAGTCCACCATAATTGCCAATTCATGCACCGATTTCCTGTTTGGTAGTATTACAGCCAATGTGGCGAATGTAAATGACACTGTGCTGTGACACAATGAAAACCTTTGGGAGACAATGAAAACCTTTGGGAGACAAACTAATTTTAGAGTGTGAGATGAGTTTAGCATAAAACATTTATTGTAAAATGATTACCTTCCACACTTGTGTCCACCATAATTGCCAAAAGTTAACGAAAACATTTTATCAAAGTCATTATGTATTTCGTTCTGTACATAAATATTATTTATTTTTATATATATATATGTCGTTTATTATAAGTGTGCTATATCGGAATGAAGTGTTTGTTCTTTTAGACCTTGTAAATACGTCCATATTTTCTACATGTATTCATCGCTATGTCATTAATTGCATTAATTTGTCACATTTCTCTTGTAATTTGCCCGTCTTCTTCGGAATTCACTGAGGCCTCGAGACTGGGAAATTCTGGCATAGATCTTGGCTCGATTTTTCTACGAAGCTGTTTTTGCAATTGTTCCAGCAATGATATGGTCGCTTATTTAGTTATCCATTCCACGCTTGTCTTTTTTTTTTTTGTTTCTTTTTTTATTTTCGTGCCTGCAGTTTGCATCTCTCTAGAAAATCACCGATGTTCTCGGATTCCCTTGGAGCGTAATTTTGCAAGTAAAAACGTTCAATCGAAAGTTTATATGTGGCTTTATTTGTTCTCAATATCTATCCTTAGATTATAAAAATAGAATTGCCTGTCTTAGGGGATACATTTCACGGAGAATTACAAGTTAAATTATTGTTTGACAAAAATTGAGTTTTTCTATCAAATTTGATATTTTCTTCTATTGTTTTACACAATACAAATTCATAAAAAGAAAAGGTCACTTATGCTTTTATTCACCGAGTTTTTAATATGGCGTCCTTTATTTTTATTAAGCGCTTGAAACAACCAAAAACAAAATACGGCCAGACATAAAAGCAACCTAACTGTTCTCTGTTTATGTCAACCGTGATCTTTTATGTACATTTTTATCTATTTAATCACACCGCCGCCACCATGTTTTTGTTAGTAAGGGTACAAGAAAAAACACAAGAGCATGTACAAGGGACGCATCCAAAAAGCATGCGCACCCGTTTTATTCAAGAGCAAATAACTCATATCAAAGGAAGGCTAACATGGCATACTATATCTCTTCCGCTAAAATGTTAACTAATGAATGTTACCATAAATAATTTTTCATACATGTCATATTTGGGGGAGGTCTTATGACATGACCTGACCAAGTTGTTGCCCGGGTTGGTGCGTTATTACTGGACTTACTTTCGTTTGACGCTTTGTTGACCAATGTGTGTGTGTGTGTGTGTGTGTGTGTGTGTGTGTTGGACGGTTTAGCAGGTTCTGCGGATGGTGTGTAAAGGTGCAAATTGACGTGGATATGTTTGTATTTTATCGGAATTGCTAACATATTTCTTTAGATATTTTACGTTTCTACTAGAAACCTGTCCTGTTGTAGTTTCGTGTTTCATTGCAGTTTGTCTAACAAATGCTGGAATGTATTTTTCTTGTACTCTGGTATTTTACACGTACTAGTTTTCTTGTATATATGTCCATGAGATCTATTGCGTGTTAGTAGAGCTAGGTTATCTGCAACAACTGAAGTAGACGATCCTTATATACCTTCTTCAGGGTATTGTTGTTGAAGCATTTGGCGAGGAGACTGTCAAGCAGCTTAGGCTGGAATAGTAGTTCTCCGAGAGATGGGACAGATCCGAGATATAGTAAACTCCCGTCTATATCTCGGTTGCCTAATATGACTCTTCATAGCTGTCTTTACGCACTGTATGCACCGTTCTGTTATGCCGTTCGATTTTGGAAATCTGGGAGAAGAGGTGATGTGCTGAAAATCACATTCTTTAGCAATTGTTTTGAAACGGTGAGAGCTAAAATGTACCTTATTGTTGTTGATAAGCGTTTCTGAAACTCGTTGATAAGCAAAGATTTGCTTGGTCACATGGATAACTTTCTCACTAGAAAATTCCTTTAGTTTTCGGATAAAATGTATTTTAAATAATTGCCACGGTCGTACTGAGATATCATGAGGCATGAGAGATTTGGCAGTTGTAGATTTCTGTTGTTCTTAACATATCGTTCACGGTTGTATTTCTCTGCCAATCTCGTTATTTATATTATTCAAGAAAACAGGTTTTCATCCTAAGCTTGCATTTATCGCGTCTGCAAGGTTCTGGTATCCGTCACTTGCTGGGCCTGCGTAAATTTCTCAACATTAAATTGCACCCCGCACTTCACTTGCCATATATATATATATATATATATATATATATATATATATATATATATATATCCATGCAAAAAAAAAAGAAAAGAAAAAATCATAATAACAAAATAATTCACAAAGCGCAAAGTTCAAGCCAAAATAAATAAATAAAAACTAGACCACACACGCAAAAATTGTTTACTTGCTCCCCAAGTCGAACTGCGTACAACATCGGAGCCGATGCGTATTTTGCTAGAGAAGTAGCACTCGTGTACGTCAGCTGTGATTTTTTTTTTTTCATTGAAATAAAATTATACTTACATTTATCTAATGGTCGATGGCGTATTTTGTGATGAAGGACATTTCCGTAAGACTGTATTGAAGTAGACGGAGTAGACCGCGCATGCGCATCAGTTAAAACAAATCTCTCTCTTTCTCTCTCTCTCTCTCTCTCTCTCTCTCTCTCTCTCTCTCTCTCTCTCTCTCGTTGCTAATATTAGTGTTAATAGCAATATGTACAAAAAAAAAAAGGTCACAAACACAATTCAAGGAAGGGGGTTATGCATTGCATGTCATATTCTATTTTTTATCCATTAAAATCTATATAAATAAAAGAACAGACGTATGTGTGTGTGTTGAAATTCTCAGGAAATAATATTTATAAACAAGGGTGGTTTATAGCAAAGTATTTCTACCGAATTTAGTTAGGACTAGAGCAAAGACAACAGCATATTCTTTCCATTGTTTTTAGTCTCGAGTATATATCCGACACAGACACAAATAATCAACCGAGAACCAAACCACATCATTCTACATAAAAACATATAAGATATCAATAGATATATACCTGAGAATATAAACAACGAAAAGAATATGCTGTTGTCATAGCCCTAATTATGACACAAGTGCATGAATAGATAACAAAATGGAAGATGGTCAAATATAGAAATGGGAATATCAACATGAATTTAACAAAGAATTGAATTAAAAAAAAACACATAAAAATGTGTGCCAAATCAGAAAAAAAGAATTGTATCCACATTTACAAGTAAGATAAATTTGTAGATTACGACCCTCAGCTACCACCACAAAAGAGATTCTATTTTTAAGCGATTACCTGTAAACACAATGAAAACATTGGAGAGACAAACTAAAGACAATTAGATCAGTTTGGCATAAAAAAAATTATTGTAAAATGATTACCTTTAACTGATGGGTAAAAAATCATTTTAAAATTAAGTCCGAATGGCACTTCTTTTCTCTTTCCTAAAATGTCTTTATTTAACATGATTTACGTCGTTCAAACTTTGTCTGACTGGAAAATCGTTTACTTCCAAACATAACAATTATTTATTATGCTTGCATAACCAACAATTAGTAAGTCAGAAGATATAGTTTTAGTTTAGTTCAAATAAAGTTTTAATTTATTGGTTGATTTATAAAATATCTGTTGCGAATTTGTTACGATTTAACTTCTTAATTAAACGTCATTTCACAAACGCAACTCACATATTAATATTCTTACAATATTGATTTTAAAGTTAATAAAACAAATCCATTGAGAATAATTTAAAAAAATAGATTCACTAAAACAAATGATATTTCATTGAGATTATTATGGCTATTTTTATTATTAGTTCTGTTCATAAAGTTTAGGCCGATTTAACCTTTTTCAGGTACGGATTTTAAACTGAATAAATTGTAATTTCTTGTTACATCAGCTATGACCGTATAGAAATTCGTTTTTTTGTTGTAGTTATTCTTTGTTATTATCGCTTATTATAAGGATTGAACCTGCAAATTCTGGAAATATGTTATAGCAGTGCAGGAGAAAAATGACACCGGTAAAAATGACACAAGTAAAAATGACACAGGTTTTTCCTGGAGTTGATTGGAGTATCGATTGAAAGAGTATGTATTGCATAATGTAGTGGGGGCAAACTTTATACTTTGGATGGAGCAGTGTAGGGTGACAAGCTGCAAATCCTGGAGGGAGGTTAGTTCTAGTATTGTATATAGTTGTGAGGTCACTACAGAGAAATAATTGCGCCACAACTCCCTGATCCATGTTGTGGGATACTGGATCCGTTGTAAGTCCTGAGCACTGCAGATTCTTTCATCGTCGCGACAGGACATGGTTATCCATTTTAGTGTATACATTCCGGAAACATCTGCTGAATATTTGCAAAACGAGTGTATTTCCTTTCACACTTGTGTCCACCATAATTGCCAATTCATACACCGATTCCCTGTTTGGTAGTATTACAGCCAATGTGGCGAATGTAAATGACACGGTGCTGTGACACAATGAAAACCTTTGGGAGACAATGAAAACCTTTGGGAGACAAACTAATTTTAGAGTGTGGGATGAGTTTAGCATAAAACATTATTGTAAAATTATTACCTTCCACACTTGTGTCCACCATAATTGCCAAAAGTTAACAAAAACATTTTATCAAAGTCATTATGTATTTCGTTCTGTACATAAATATTATTTATTTTTATATATGTCGTTTATTATAAGTGTGCTATATCGGAATGTAGTGTTTGTTCTTTTAGACCTTGTAAATACGTCCATATTTTTTACATGTATTCATCGCTATGTCATTAATTGCATTAATTTGTCACATTTCTCTTGTAATTTGCCCGTCTTCTTCGGAATTCACTGAGGCCTCGAGACTGGGAAATTCTTACATAGATCTTGTCTCGATTTTGCTAAGTAGCTGTTTTTTTGCAATTCCGGATATTTTGTTCCAGCAATGACATGGTCGCTTATTTAGCTATCCATTTCACGCTTGTCTTTTTTTTTTTTTTTTTTTTTTTTTTTTTTTTTTTTTTGCATTTTTGTGCCTGCAGCTTGCATCTCTTTAGAAAATCACCGATGTTCTCGGATTCCCTTGGCGCGTAATTTTGCAAGTAAAAACGTTCAATCGAAAGTTTATCTATGGCTTTATTTGTTCTCGATATTTATCCTCAGTTGCCCCTAGATCGCACCTATCGATTGAATGACCACGAGATATACAGCCTTAAACCCCTTTTTCCAGATAATAAAAAATATGGTCAACCTGCCTGTCTTTGGGGAGAAGTACAAGTTAAATTATTGTTTGAAAAAAATAGCGTGTTTCTATCAAATTTGATGTTTTCTTGTATTATTTTGCACAATACAAATTCCTGAAAAGAAAAGGTCACTTATGCTTTTATTCACCGAGTTTTTAATATGGCGTCCTTTATTTTTATTAAACGCATTGAAACGACCAAAAACAAAATACTGCCAGACATAAAAGCAACCTAACTGTTCTCTGTTTATGTCAGTCGTGATCTTTTATGTACACTTTTTATCTATTTAATCACACCGCCGCCACCATGTGAAAGTTTTTGTTAGTAAGGGTACAAGAAAAAACACAAGAGCATGTACAAGGGACGCATCCAAAAAGCATACTCACCCGTTTTATTCAAGAGCAAATAACTCATATCCAAAGAAGGCTAACATGTCATACTATATCTCTTCCGCTAGAATGTTAACTAATGAATGTTACCATAAATAATTTTTCATACATGTCATATTTGGGGGAGGTCTTATGTCATGACCTGACCAAGTTGTTGCCCCGGTTTGTACGTTATTATTGGACTTATTTTCGTTTGACGCTTTGTTGACCAATGTGTGTGTGTGTGTGTGTGTGTGTGTGTGTGTGTGTGCGTGTGTGTGTGTGTGTTGGATTGTTTAGCAGGTTCTGCGGATGATGTGTAAAGGTGCAATTTGACGTGGATATGTTTTATAAAAAAATGTTTGTATTTTATCGGAATTGCTAACATCTTTCTTTAGATATTTTACGTTTCTACTAGAAACCTGTCCTGTTGTAGTTTCTTGTTTCATTGCAGTTTGTCTGACAAACGCTGGAATGTATTTTTCTTGTACTCTGGTATTTTACTCGTACTAGTTTTCTTGTATATATGTCCATGAGATCTTTCGCGTGTTAGTAGAGCTAGGTTATCTGCAACAACTGAAGTAGACGATCCTTAATTACCTTCTTCAGGGTATTGTTGTTGAAGCATTTGGCGAGGAGACTGTCGAGCAGTTTATGCTGGTATAGTAGTTCTTCGAGAGATGGGACAGATCAGAGATATAGTAGACTCCCGTCTATATCTCGCTTGCCTAATATGACTCTTCATAGCTGTCTTTACGCACTGTATGCACCGTTCTGTTATGCTGTTCGATTTTGGAAATCTGAGAGAAGAGGTGATGTGCTGAAAATCACATTCTTTAGCCAATTCTTTGAAACGGTGAGAGCTAAAATGTACCTTATTGTTGTTGATAAGCGTTTCTGAAACTCGTTGATAAGCAAAGATTTGCTTGGTCACATGGATAACTTTATCACTGGAAAATCCCTTTAGTTTTCGGATAAAATGTATTTTAAATAATTGCCACGGTCGTACTGAGATATCATGAGGCATGAGAGATTTGGCAGTTGTAGATTTCTGTTGTTCTTTACATATCGTTCAAGGTTGTATTTCTCTGTCAATCTCGTTATTTATATTATTCAAGAAAACAGGTTTTCATCCTAAGCTTGCATTTATTGCGTCTGCAAGGTTCTGGTATCCGTCACTTGCTGGGCCTGCGTTAATTTCTCAACAATATTGCCTGCATGATATTTGATGATCATATCCTATTACTGGAGTTTTCAGAGCATTCGTTGAAGTTGTGGAGGTGCAGCGGTTTGGTTCTTTAGACAGATAATTTCCCCAAAATTTGTGGTCATTTGCAATATCGTACGAGCAGTCGTAAATGTATGTGCGAAATCCTTCACATCTGAATACTACAGCTAAAAACCATGCTCGATATTGGCGTAGAGTAGCATTTCCTTGCATATTTTCTTTTTTTTAATTTTCACCCCAAACAAGGCACAGTGCCACTTTGAAGCAGGGGGCTACTATTAGGGACTTAAATAGCGGGGTAATTATGAAGGGAGAAGAGTAGAAAGATGTTTGTTAACATTACACTTGAACTTCTGCATATCATTGCAGTTGGGAAAGCAGAATCCCGGAAGGGAGTTCCAAAGACCCGCAGTTCTGGGGAAGAAACTATTGGAGTAAAAGGCTTTCTTGCACCTAGGGATCTCTACTGTAAAGGGATGAGACTTAGTAGCTTGTCGGGTTTGTCGGGGGTAGTTACGTCGGGGAGGTACAAGTGTTTGCAGTTCGTCAGAGCATTTACCATTAAAGTATTTGTAGAACAGGCAGAGGGATGCAACATCTCGTCGATGGGACAGAGGTTGAAGCCTAGATGACAGTTCAGGACCTATCAGGTTGACGACTCTCTTTTGAACCCTGTCTAGGAGCGAGAGACAAGCAGCAGATGCACCAGCCCAGATGTGACAACAGTACTCCATACATGGGCGAATGGTTGCCTTATAGAGGTATAGGATACTGTCAGGCGTAAGTAGTTTTCTAGCACGGTGGAGGGAGCCAACCTTCCTTGCAGCAGCCTTGGCAATGCTCTCAATGTATCTATTCCAGTTCATATTCCCTGTAAACGTTAGACCGAGGAGTTTAAAAGAAGTACTTTCAGGCAATGTGTTCTTGGCCATTGCTATTGGTGCTAGAGAAGGTTTCTTGTAGTTATTGAAGGAAACAAGCTCAGTCTTAACAGCATTGAATGTGACCAACCATTTTTGTCCCCATTCCACTACGGATTGGAGGTCGTCCTCTAGTGTTTCTGCCATTTCCCTGGATATGTGTATCTTGGATATCAAATCATTTACTGCTGACTACTGCCCCACGCATATTCAGCCTCCTTTTTCAGGAGTTCCCTGAGATTTGCTGTGAGGCCCGAACGCCTATAAATGAAACACGTCGTATAGGTAATGGTTTCTAGTACATTTTGTAACTCTGCTACATTCATTGTGGGTGGGAGTGATTTTATTGTCTCCATATTTTGGGGATGTGAGTGCATTGCGTTTTCGTTGAAGATAGTGACGTTAAATTTGAACTCAACCTCAGATCAAAATTCTCAAACTCAAATCCAACTGTACTCTTCTCTCTGCACTTTCCACACTGGCGCCCAAAATAAAGAAGACGACTCTTTTATAGAGAGACTTAACCACATCTCATATGCATACCCCCTTCCCCTCTCGTCACATCACGTGATTTTCAGTCCATAAATACCGGGGGTCGGCCATTTTTATTTTGTCTTTTTTTTCTTTCCTAACACGAGCCGCACGATGCATGAGGTAAGGTTGTTTACTTTTAACCACATGCCCCCCTTTATCTCTAAGATCAATAATTAGTATCATAGTCTGCCATCAACGCTGGGCATCTCCGTTCACGGTGCGATCGTCGAAGAGGCTCTTCTTCAGACACTTCAACATCAGCATCAACCTCCCCTTCCTCTGATTGCAAGGAGACTCTCCGTATATCTAAAATGTGACGACGCATTCCGTCAATCGCTACCTTGTTTTTGGAGAGTACATCAGTCACTGTACCTTTTCCCCCAGCGAGTCGTGCAACGAAAATTGGGTGGTTTCACCCACACCTCTTCACCAACTGAGATGCCCACGCAGGCCTGTTCTTCTCTCTGTGTTACAGTCAATGGATGTCGCCATTCATAAGAAAAAATATACCGGTGCTGCACTGAATTTTCGTATTGACCAGCCTTCGGCGTCATATTGTACCAAAAAACTGTTTCTTAGAGCGAAATCTGGCTCCTTGATGCCACAGCTTTTATAGTGCGATGGTGCCTCTCTATAATCCCATTTCCACTTGGACGGTATGCAGCTCTAAAATATAGCCCCACATTCCACTTCGCACATAAGTCTCTAAAAACTTCCGAGCGGAAAGACGTACCATTATCCACCAACACCTCTTCTACTGACCCCCTTTCCATAAAAACCTCCTTGACAACTCTCTGTGCCTCTTCTGCTGTTTCATCCTTGATTTTCCGCCATATCGCTACTCTCCCAGGCCTACAATCTATCATAGTTACATGCGGTTCGTGTGGATAATGTGTGATGTCAATGGCCAATCTCCGCCAATTCTCTTCAACATGCAGTTCCGGTGCAAGGTCGATTGATTGGCATTCCCTACATTGTTCCACCACCTTTTGGACGTCTTGCATTATGACGTGCGGGTTTACTTTTCTTGCCAGGTAAAGGGTCCGTTCCTTTCCAAAATGATGCAGGTTATGCAGGTCTTTTAAATTCTCTACTGCACAACATGCTGGAGCCCCGTCTCTTTCCATGTGTAGCCAGGCTTTCTTGACTCTTGTCAGCCCATCTGCTTTATTTTTTTGTGACAGAACTAAGGTAATAGTTACCTTTAGTTCAAATTCTCGAACCAAGTCTCCCAGCGCTCCAAGTCTACGCTTGATAAGCCTCTCCGCTGCTCCTTTGGTTTTGATCCGCTTATCACCAGACAGCTCCGATTTAATCCACGACACCACTGTTGCAGAGTCTGTTTTAACGTTCACTATCTGTAGCCCCCATTTTAGAGCCAGATTGATGCCTTTCATCACAGCATCGAGTTCTGCAACATTGATATGGGCGCTATCATGCTTTTTGCGTAGCCAAGCAGCATCTTCAACACCCACTTCTTCTATTTCCAATAATACCCCTAATGATACACTGCTAGCATCAGTCCATTCATGCCCCTCCTTTACATTCCATTCTCCTCTCACAGGGTCCATTTTTCACTTCTCCAATGACTTCTTGTGTCATGCGAAGCACTTTTTGATCAACTGCATCTTCCCGACTGTCTGTCCCAGTCTGCCTTTTAATAAAACTGCATTGAGTTCGCAGCCATCCAGCTATTAGGTAGTGGCCAACCAGCTTTTCACATATAGAGAAAAGCTCTCTCTTGGCTAGGTCAACCTTGGTTTCAGGGATCTCATTTCCTCGCCCAAACATCAATTTTCCTGCCTTATTGTTCTATAGTCGAAGTCCCAAAGCCATTCCGTTTTCCAGTAACTCAGGCGGTTTTGTCGTCAGTCCATATGTTTTGATATGCTCTCTCACCCTTTCCGCAGTCACCTCTGTTTCGTCCAAAAGTACATCGTCGATGTAAGAGCAGGTGCCTCTCTTCACTGCATCGTCTTTGGCCAGCACTGTCTTAAGAACTGCCGTCATTATCTTTGGTGCGGAGTTCAGACCAAATCTTAATCTGGTCAGACAATAAACTTGACCTTTGTACTCTACCAATTGATATTTCCACAATTTCTCATCCAAATGAAGTTGGAGGCAGGCTGACGTCAGGTCCACAATTTTAGTTGCCTGTTTCATCCTCCTCCATTTCCTTACGACTTCTTCACACACGTCGATTCCGTCCTTTGTGTGACAAGCGACAAACTTGTTCAGCTCACGGAAATCCAACACTGGCCTAACTTTCTTAATAGGTTGGACCACAGCCATGAGTGGCAAAATTCCTTCAAATTTCCCTGACCACGGCATCAATATTCTTTCATCTATCAATCTCTCAACTTCTTTTTCAAACTGCGGCTCCGCAGCTCCTTTCAGTGTGCTTTTGTAGCAGCTGACCCGATTCGTCAATACAGGTGGCTCCGCGGTCCATCGCCATTCTACCATCCATTTTTCGCTATCGAAGCAGGCTCGAAAGTCATCATCCTCAATCAGACATGGCCGGGGTTTCGACGGTTGGTTGGTATCATCCCTGGTTACACTTCCTGTTATTCCCGGTGCACTCTGATTGCCGAATTTCACCTGGCCTTTAACAATTGTAGCTCCTCCCAATCGGTCTATCGCGTCCAGGCCCAGCATCACATCAATTCCTGCAACCAGTCTATCCAGCACGATCACTCTTAGTCGCAATGGCATATTCCTTACTACAATCTCCGCATCAGCCTCTCCACAGCGTTCCACTTCTCTGCCATCCACCGCTCTAACGTTGCTGGTTCCATTCCAAGAGTTGGCGACGCTCGTAGTAATAAGTGTTGTTGTACATCCAGTATCAACAAGAGCTCTAACCCTCTTTCCATTGATTGTGATCACTAACTGTGGCAACAAACTCTCATACGCCTGTTCAGTATAAAGGGGGTGACTACTGGCGCAATAGCACCCCTTTACTCGTTTCCCGGAAGCGAAGGGCAATTCCTGCTAATGTGCCCTACTTGGCCACACCCAAAACAGATAATGTCTAGCCGTGGCCCCCTACAGTCTCTCATCAGGTGTGGTCCTTGACATCAAAAGCATTTACCGGTAAATCCACGGCCTTGTTTCATCACTGGTCGCTCCTTTCTGCTTGCCACAGCAGCCGCGACTGCCCCCAGATCATCGGGCTGTTTCGCAAAAACTCTAGCATGCCTTAGAATCTCCTCCATCTCCAAGGTTTCAATATCAGAAAGTCGTTGCAGTTCCATGGAGATGCGATTAGGGAAACCAGTTACAAGCGCCAGTTTTACAGTCTTCTCAAGGTTGCGTCTCCCATATCCAGCCAATCCTGTTGTAAACCTCAAACGCGATCTCGGAAAATGCGGTCTTTAACCGGTTTTCAATGCTCTCAGCAATGGTCTGATCCGTCTCTCCCATTTCTAGATAGACCGCTAGAGCACTTTCTTCCAAATACATTGGTATTAACATGGCTACATCCTCGATCTTCTGCAGCCTTGCCACCAACTTCAGCTTAACGTTATTTTTAACTCAAGCCCAGATCAAAAGTCTTAAACTCAAATCCAACTGTTCTCTTCTCTCTGCACTTTCCATACTGACGCCCACAATAATGAAGACGGCTCTTTTATAGAGAGACCCAACCACATCTCATTTGCATACCCCCTCCCCTTTCTCCTAAGATAACGTGATTTTCAGTCCATAAATATCAGAGAGCGGCAATTTTTATTTTCTCTTTTTTTTTCTTTCCTAACATGAGCCGCACGATGATAGTACCAAAGAATTTGACTTTTTGTTGAAAGCACATTTATTACTGTTAAATATGAGACATGCAGTCTATGCTTCCTCCATCTACATTCGAAAGTTGTGGTTCTGTTCCTCTTATTTTGTTCGAAAACAATCACATAAGTTACCAGACTTTTTCGTATGGGCAATTTTATTGATAGTACACACATGAAACCTTGTCCAATTTGAAGTAATCTCCTCCGGCTGCAATGCAGTTATACCTTTTATTATTAATCTAGGCCTGTAGCTCAGCATCATCGTCTCCGTGGGCTTTTGCAGGAATGTTATACTCTGGCACTCGATTGTATAATATTTGTGGTGGCTGATCACCAGACCACTTCCATGACACGGTCCAGGTTTTGGTATGTTGGTTGAATTGCGCGCAAAAGTCGGGTTGTGCCAACTAAATGGTCGCACCCAAAGCAAAAGCTGCCCCAACAAAATGTGCCTTGCCTCCCTTATCAATATGCAAGCCGACAAATTTCTTTATGACGTCCATCTCTAGAAGGAGATAAAACCCCCATGCTTTGCTGTCCACCACTAGTACGTCAGTCTTCAGAGACTTCCTGTTGGATAATATTAATGTTATGCTGCCAACCTCATGACTTAACACACAATTCCGTCCTGCTGTCAGAATTGTGGTATTCTTCCGTATCTTGGGTTGACATAAAGACCCACTCACAACCGATGATGAGCTGCCGGAACCCACAAGCGCTATCCCATCTAGCTCGTTGATCTTTACCTTTATCACGGGGATAACCTCCTCTAGTTTATGTGAAGAGAAAGTGGTGCTGGCCTTTCGCCCCTTGCCTCGTTTCCCGGACAACTTGATACCACATGTTCTTGATTCTTGCATCGATAACAGTATATCCCTGGAAGCATCCAGCCTGCTTTGCCCCGGGCTGTCGGCAGTTTCTGGCAAATTGATTGGGATCTTCACACTTGTGGCACTGCGCGGTAACTGCATCCTGCTGGTCATGGTCGAAGTTTGGTCCACTGATCCATGAGGAAGAATTCTGCGTCTCCATATTGCTGCAGCGACGGGTTCCTCCACTCATGCTTCCTCCGTGATAAGAGCCCAGCTACTCGCAAGAATCTGCTCCAGGGCCATCCCTTTCATTCTGAAAGATCACCGCAACTGTTGGCTAACAGAAATGGGAAGTCCTGACCCGAAAGCGCAACTAAGCCATCGATCAGAGGGGGTTTCTTCTATTAACAGTGTAAGATCCCGCAGGTCACCCAGGTATTCATCGACAGTTTCCCCAGGGCGCAAATTATGAGAGACAAACTTGTCATATGTCACAAAAGGATCCGGCAAAAGCCACGAATAGGGCTCGTTTTACTTTGTTTCAAATATGCCCTTAACCCATGACCAATCTCCGGTATACATACAGCGCGCCACCTCTTAGCCTGAGTGGTAGAACACGCTCAATATTGTCAACCCCACACATTTCACACACCAGTTCCACCTGTTCCAACCATTCGGATGCAGTGTGATGCCATGAAATTCAGGGATAAGACGGATATCAAATGCTTTGCCTGCCATTTGTAAGCCGAAATAGCTTGAAATCTGCTGGGTCCTTCAGCCTCACTTCGAGCTGGAACTTGTTTGCGGAAGGAACATTTCTATCCTCTCACCGTTTTCACTGCTTGAGCAAAAGCACAGTCGTCTATCCATCTGAGTTCGGTCTTTTATTCCTCTCAAATCTCGGGAATTCTCGCGGTTAGTCTCGCCTTCTTTCCCATAAAAGCACCCACGTCTAATGCTTCTCTTTTCCTCTCCCAGCCCCTGTGTGTTGACAACAAACAAAGCAGACTGTCTTTTGGAGGTGAGTACATTAGAAGAATTAATACTACAGGGAAAAGTAAGCTTAAGAATGGAGAAGGAAAGAGGGTAGCAGTAGCTCATACAAACTTTTATCAGGTAACATTTGACTACATTTGAATTTCTTTGAAGTATGAACTTCAAAAAATTGTATTTGCCCTTTTTCCAATTATTTTAATTTCTATTTGATAATTATTAAAGTTATTTAAATTCACATGATTTTTAAGAGTTCGTAATACTTTTAGGAGTTTGGTTTTTAAAATCTTAAACTCATTTTTAAATTCATAGAATAAAAATAATTCTTTTAGTTTTTCAACTTGTTCACGTTGGCCGAAGTTTAACTTTTCGTGCTGGGTGAGTTCATTTCTACTCATTTTATCGTTCTGTACTATTTTGTTTTCATCTTGACTTGTTATGGTTTTTTTATGTTTCGGTGTGTAGTGTCTTGCCTTTTTAATATCGTTTCTTACACCATATTGTCTTTGTAATCTTGAAGAACATCGACTTTATATTGCAACCAAGATAACGACTGCCTGATGATTTCATATAAAGAAGAAAATGACGTCAGATGATGTTACTCTAAGTTTTTAGTCGAATATAACAATTGCAAATACAAGGAACACATTTTCGACTGTTTCTCGGTTGTTATTAAATTTAAGATTTTCTGATTTCACAGGTAAAAGCTTCCTTGCATTTGTTTTTTGCTGTTTTAAATTGGGTTTTAGTAAATATTAACACAATCTTAGAGAAGAGAAATCTTTACAGTTTTTTCATGATATTTGGAATGTTTCCAACGTCGAGGTTTTCAACGAACGAATCCATTTTGTATCAGTGGTCTCATGTGTTTGTTTTCTTATGTGAAAATATTATCAAGACCGATTACTTAGTCTTTTAGAAAGTGACGCTTACATTGAAGTCTACAAATCAGAACGGTTAATTTAGCTCGATTTTTTGCGAGTGATTTTTAGCTGGGTCATTTCTCATGGATTAACAACTGCAATAAAATATTATTAGCGGTAATTACTTTTTCAATGTTAAATCTTATTCCGAATCAGACTAACAGGGTTATTACATAATTAACAATGATGCCAATGAAACAGTGTGACATCTTTGAGTTTTTAAGGTGGTCGTATTATTAGGATCACAAGATTTGCAGGAAATGGATTGTAAACTGATGTGATGATAATTCCGGTAATGAACAGTTAAGACATTCGTGTAATTTTCATGGTTTTGATGATGATATAATAATTTTACTATAGTCCATTTTTATGCGATCTTTATATGAGTTAATGAACGTTCATGTGATAACCAGTTGTTTTACTTCAATGTAAGGACATTTTACTATAATCCATTTTTATGTGATCTTTATACGAGTTAATGAACGTTCATGTGATAACCAGTTGTTTTACTTCAATGTAAGGACATTTTACTATAATCCATTTTTATGTGATCTTTATATGAGTTAATGAATGTTCATGTGATAACCAGTTCCTTTACATCAATGTAAGGACAATGAAGAAAGAAAAAGATGTAGAGTTTGAGTTTTGTAAAGATATTATTGTCAATACCAACAATGGAGGGCGTTGAGCTCCTTTCTAAAATCTAGACGCGCAGGCTACATGCATTCCCCGATCTTTTGGCATGTATCAGTTTTAAAGTGTTGGGTAGAATTCGCAGGTAATAATTACTTAACAGAAATGGTGACACCAATTATTTTACATCAAGGCTAACTAAAAAAACGTCGGAGTTTTTCAGAGTAATCTAAGCCACTAAATGAAGCTGAATATTTTTTTGTCAAACTCAATGAAACACAACAGAAATATCGTAAATGATTCATGAAAACATTTTCCTTAAAAGATATTAACCATTGTAGATTGGAAATCACAGAAAATTATAAACAAATGATTAAAAATTGAAATGTGTGATTCATTTGTGATCATAAAAAAATGATAGATTCGTACATTTTTATTTTTCAGAAACTTTAAATTAAAATTGGTAAATTTTGTATTTTATTATTAACGATATCAAATATTTTAAATATGAATATTTATTATGCAAGACAACATGGAAGTCGTTGTGCAGAATAATTTATCGGGCATTGTGCAATAATTCCGATAAAACAAACCTAAATTTTTATGGCGTGCTTATATAAATGTAAAACAGATTTATTAAAAATGCTCGCATGCCCGTGGAAATATTTAAGATTATATAGCAGAATACTTGGACATTTATAAATATAACTAAGAGCCAAATTAACAACCATAGTTTTAGTCAAAATACCAATATACCAAACTTGTCTATCCGACAGCAATGGGGTCCATGAAAACGATGTAAAAAGTAACCTATAAATGTGTGTTCACTAAAGTTAATATCTTGTTTAAATTAACTTTATATTTCTATTGCTGGAGATTAGGCATCTCTTCGGTTGGCAGACATAACAAGCTGTTTAGAAACTCCAACTGAAATATTTCAGCTTATTCAAACCTTCCTCTCGTGTAAAATATTTCGTATATCTCCTGCACATTTTACCCAGGTCGGACAGACAAGTTGGGTATATTGGTATTTTGACTAAAACTAGGGTTGCTACTTTACTCGTATTATGCCATAATACCATGTCCAATATCTGACTGCAGGAGAATATTTAAATTATTTCTAAAAGTGTGTCATCAGAGTGTCTCTTCATGTGCCTTCTTAAAGTTTTTTTTGCTGAAAAAGTTGAGGGGCACACTTCACAAACAAAAGGTTTATCATGCTTGCGTGTTTGCATGTGACTCGTTAAATGATGTTTTCTTGCAAACACAGCCTGGCACACTTCACAAACAAAAGGTTTTGCGTCGGTGTGTGTCCGTATGTGCTGTTGTAAAGTGGATCTACGTGAAAATACAGAGGGGCATCTGTCACAATGATAAGGTTTTTCACCCGTGTGTATCCGTCTGTGTATCGTTAAAATATATTTTTTTTGCAAACGCAGAATGACAAAATTCACAAACAAAAGGTTTGTCAAGGAGCGAACTTGAATGCCTACTCTCAACTGTGTGTGTCATCTTATGGATTATCAAATGGGATTGCTTTGAAAATGATAAATTACACATTTTACAGGAAAAATGTTTTACGCCAGTGTTTGTCGGCTTGTGCATATTTTAAATATATTTTTCCGAATAATTGAAATTATACACTTGACAAATTGGGCTCTTTTTTTGTATTTGTTGACGTGTGACAAATATTCAAATCAAGAAGTGTACACCTTTGAAGCTTAAGATTCTTTCGAGGGTTTATTTTATTTTGTTTTGTAAATGAACTTGTTCAGAAAAATATTTTTCTCCTTAAAACTAAGAGACCGTTTTATTCCGTATGTATTTTTAAAACAATCCTTTGTTGTTCATCCATGGACCTGTGAATAAATAAGTTTTGTTGATGAAAAATATTATAAATATACATTTTCTCATTATCTTTCAACATTTATTAAATGTAGTCATTTAAAAAAATAATTTCAATAATTTTACGAATTTGTAAAAAAAGTAAATTTTGTAGGTTTTTGGAAATTATGTTTGAAATCAAATTAATTTTATTTGAATATATTTTAGTACAATTTCTCACTTTTCAAAAGCAGAATAAATATAACTCATCGAAAATCAAATTAATTTTATTTGAATATATTTTAGTACAATTTCTCACTTTTCAAAAGCAGAATAAATATAACTCATCGAAAACGTTATTTACTTTGACTCTTTTTAGATTGTGATTTCATAAAAACATGAAAAGGAATATTTTTCAATTTGATTTGATATTAATTGTTTTTAATAAAAATGATTAAGAAATTAAGTAATGAAAAAATAATCAGCTGTAAGCGGATTAAGAAACTCCGTCGTTCGCAAATGGATTTTGCACATGTTTTATGAAAAGCTACAAGTGTTTATATACATACATATATATATATATATATATATATATATATATGTGAATTTTGCACGTTTTACGAAAATCTATCTTTCGACAGCCAAATGCTCGCCCAAAAACTGATTAAAAAGCGTGCTGCATATCTGAATACACCTTATGTACAATTTCAAATGTTTGAACTCAAAATTGGCGGAATAGTTTGCTAGAGACCGCAAAGGTAAAATCTTTTGAACTTCGGCCCCTTGGCAGCCACATTTCGACAAAAAAAATCGATTAAAAAGTTTGCGCTATGTCTGAATACACTTTATGTAAATTTTCAAATGTTTAGACAAAAAGTTGAGCGAGTAATTTGGTAGAGACCACAGAGGTAAAATTTTTAAACTTTGACCCAAATCATGATACCTTACCATTTGTTTTGGGCTCAAATCAAATTAAAAAGTTTAATCAATGTCCAAGTAACCTATATCTAAAAAATTTTAAATCCAAAATTTACGGAGGAGTTTTGCTAGAATTTTCAAAGGTCAAATTGCTGAACATTGACCCCTTGACAGCCAAATTTCTGGCCGAAACCTGATTAAAAAGATTTTCCCAAATCTCAATACTCCTTATGTTAAATTTTGAGTCGGTAGACTGAAAATTGACAAAGTAGTTTGGCAGGGAAATGTACACACACAATTTCACTTTTATAGAAATATAGATTTAAAACAGATCGAAGTTTGCCTAATACCATCCCCTCCTGAACTTTCTGCCAACTTTTCCTATTCATTCAAGTGTCCCATTTTACAGGTGTAATTATTATCGTGTACCATTACGCCACGTATCAATATTTTGGACTTTCAATACTTATTACGAACGCCGTTCCAACAGAAAAAAAATCATCCTGCTTTTTACATAAAAATTGTAAAACGCTACGAAGACAAGCTTGGTTGCATTAAAACAAACAACATTTTGTGTTCCAAACTTTTCTACATAGTCGCTACCATTCGAAATGCAGTTTGCCAGGAATTCAATAACGCATTTCTGCTTACGGTGCACGTATATCCCAGGATCTGGTTTTTTAGAGTTTCACACCGTCAATATCTGCAACAGAGATAAAACTTTCATGTAATGATGACTGAACTGTGCATTAATAAGGTCATTTGCAATCTTCCTCCGATCCATTTTGGCGAAATAAAAAAAATTGGAGGCATTACATTTAGAACACTTCTCGTATAAGCGATATTGACTAACAATAACACAAAAGTAGCACTTCAACCCGGTTATGGCTGATGGAATAAGGACAATCTACCTTCGTAATTAGATAAAATTGTCTGCCCGAAATCCGCGTATTTTTTTCGATTCACCTATTAGTTTTCCCCACATCCAGAAAGATTTACTTGAAGAAGGTCGGAGGTTAAATCGGTCTAAACATCGTGAATATAATAACTAAGATGATAAAATAATTCAAATGATATGAATAATTATTGTTTGTTAAAGTGAATTCATTATTTTATTTTTTTGAATTCTCGTCGTAATTTTTTTCTATTGAAATATTGTTCATTTTTAATGAGGTTAAAATTTGGATTGTAATAATATTAATGTGTGTTGAGTTTGTGAAACAATTTCCAACTAAGGTAGCCTAGGTGTTTAGTAATACAAAAGCCCGTGATGAACCCATATTTTATTAAAAAAAAAAACAACCAAAAAGATTAAATAAATTAGAGTTGAACTAAGCTAAGACACGTATTTAAATTGATTTTAAAAAAAATTAAATCATTACATATCACAGAGTTATAAAAATATTAAATGAATTTTATGGTACTAACAAATTAAAGGCAAAATAAATCATACATTTTCTTAGTACGACGCCATTTGCATTTTTCAAATTCAATTGAAATAATGTAAAGTTTTAAATAAAATAGTATTAGTTTGTGGTGTGATTCCTTTCGTTGGTAGGACCAGTTTGAATGACAACGTGTTTGGAACTTTCACAACCCCAGCGAACCAAGACTAAAGTATAGTATCTGTTCTGATGCTACACTTCAATTCTTTTGTTCTCAGTGGAGGATAAATCCTTCACGACTGAGACAATTTTTCATTTCTGTTCATTTTCTCCACATGAGAAAACGACCCTAATGTCTAATCTGCCATCGTGGGGAGACAAATTAAAAAAGGAACAACAATTATAATTAACAGTTAAAAGTTATGCCATAGCAAAGTAAAACAAAAATTGAATTTCTTTTTAGTTACTTTCCACCTTAATAATCACCTTTTAAATGACGATTGTTATAAGTTTTCGGGTATGCTGAAAAAGAATATCACATTCAAATATTTCGCTAACAAATAATTTTCCGGATATTAATCAATAAATTATGTAATACCTTATGTTATAAGTGGTGGCCATTGTAGTACGAGTACATTTTTGGCGCATGCTTGTGCGTACAACAATGGCCTCCACTTATAACATAAGGAATTACATTGTTAATCTGCAGAACATTTTAATGCAATATTTGTTTTCAGCATACCCGTAAATCTGTAAAAGTTGCCATGTTAAAGTCGATTATTAAGGTGGAAAGTAAAAATTTACCGAAACATTATATATCTATACATACACGGGTATTCAAATAAAAATGGAAAAATCAAAGATGGCGATTTATTATTACACTAGCGAGGGGTACCCGGCACTGCCCGGGTATTTAGAGGGGGAGGGGGTTAAAAAAAAGTAAGTATGAGGATCGAACCCGAACCCTTGAGGCAAAGTTGTAAATAAAAGTGTGAAAAAAAAAAAGTGCGATGTTAACCATTGCCCCACCGCGAGATGCTAACGGAAACACGTTTGAATTTATTTAATGAGTTGGATTTAGCAGGTGCCCGTTTTAATGAGTTAATGAGGTCAAGTTTGACTGCAGGATGGTATCCATTTACTGCTGAACGCTTTTTTTCCACCCCCAAGATGTTATAGGAAAAAGACTAACCCACACGCGGCGAGCGACAAATCTTGAATATTTATCTTCCCGAAATCGAGCAAATTAAATAGACAGGCGAGCTTCGTTGTTAACTGTGAGATATTACGATGTATATGTGATATAAAAAGTTTTAAGTTGTGAACCGACCAACCGCTTCTCTGAAAGAAGCCTTTTGTAGACACACAGAAAAAGCGAACACACATACATACATTTTCGCTTTTATATTTATAGATTTGTCAACGGTTCATTTACTGAACAAATCACACAACTAGACAAAATACTTGTGTTATTTTATATGAACCGACTTATTAATTTTTGGGTGAATAAGTTAGAGATAATCATAATAGATAACAAATTTGGAAGATGGTCAACCACATTCCGACCGGATGTTTTAACAACATGTAACAGTTTTCTATGGAACAATAATCTTGTTTGATTTCTTCAGAAATACCACCAGTCAGACATTAATTTTCCCCTGACTTTACCCCTCCCCAAAAGCACACACATTATCTTCATTCATAAAATAAAATTCTGATTTATGGCCTTACACCGCTATTTGATTTAATAATGATTCGGAAATGCGTGATTATTTTACGTTAAAATTTCGTTAAAGTTATTTTTAGATTTGCCAAGATTTCATTTTATCAATTTATTAATTACGTGTCTTTTTTTTAATTCGTTCGAAACAAATTCAACGTTAAATTCAAAAGGAAATTATTTTGAAAGTTTATATTTAATAGTTTTGCTATAAAATCATTGCAGAGTGACAAATTATTGTTATTCGGTTATATATGAGAATTAAAATATTACATCTGATTTTCATCCTACTTTTTGTTGGCATGCAAATAAAATAAGTGGTTTGATGAATTACACATTATAAAATATTCAAGTTTTCTTTACATGCGTTTATTTTACCCTCAATTGAATTTTGAACATCATTTAATTATTCTAAAAAACTAAAGAAACAAACTGAAACGTGCAAACCGGAAGAGTCTTTAAATAGTCTGTACTTTTCATAGAGAAAATTTTATTTTTTTAAAAGGGCAGAAAAAATCAATCAATACATGATTCAACAATTAACAAAATACGATTATTAGAATTTAATTAAAAATTCAATTTTATACACGTTAAAAGGTTAATCCAAGAGTTTAGTTTGTTGCTGTTTTTTTTTTATTTTCGTTTTTTTTCCGTCAAATTTCACAATTAGAAAATAAAATGTAATAATTTGGAAAAGTTTAAAAAACATATTTACAAAATATGAAACTAATTCATATAATATTATACTTACTTCTATCCAATCTTATTTCGATTAGCTTGCGTGGTGGAGACTTCACCGGTTTTGCTTGCTGTGAATGGCATGATTAAGTGATTGACAAATATTCAAATCGAGAGGTATACACCTCTGAATCGAACGGTTTATTTTATTATTTTTTTGTAAATGAATTTGTTTAGAATAATATTTTTCTCCTTAAAAACTAAGAGACAGTTTTATTTCGATTATATTTTCAAAACAATCCTTTGTTGTTCATCCATGCACCTGTGAATAAATAGAAGTTTTGTTGATGAAAAATATTAGAAATATACATTTTTCTCATTATTGTTAAACATTTATAAAATGTAGTCATTAAAAAAAGGATTGCAATGATTTTATGAATTTTTTACAATATAAAAGTTTCCAATAAATTTGATAGGTTTTCAGAAATTATGTTTAAAATAAAATTAATTTTACTTGAATATATTTTAATATAATTGTTCAATTTTGAAAATCAAAATAAAGACAGATCATTGAAAACGTTATTTACTTGAACGTTTTTTGTATTGTGATTTCATTAATGTAAAGAAATGAAAATATGCTTTCAATTTATTTTGAGATGAATTGTTTTTTAACAAAAATACTACACTATCTTTGGGAATTAATTTTAAAAAATAATCAGGTGTAAGTGGACTAATACTCATAGGCTTTTTATATTGTGATTTCAATAATGTAAAGAAATAAAAATAAGCCACTGTTCAATTTGAGATGAATTGTTTTTTAACAAAAATTCTACAAAATCCTTGGAAATTAATTTTAAAAATAATCAGGTGTAAGTGGATTAAGACACTGAAGACTTTATAAAAAAGGTTACATGCGTAATACTAAATTGATCTTAACAGTAAATGTTTCTCATCTAATAATATTTGACAAAGACAACATAAATTCATTTTTATGCCTCTAATAGTGTTTGTTCTTACATTCTGCTCGGAGTGTTACTTTCTGTATAATTTCAGTTTATTTTTTTATTAATAAAATGTGATTAAATTTAAGAGTAATTATAAGTTTAGTACGAGAAAAATAAAATCATGGCATGAAAATATTTTTTTAAAACTTATATTAGGTAAAGAAGACAAAAATAATTTAAGAAAAACTGAAAATAATAAAAAGTCAAATATAAAATAGCGTCTTAAATCTAATTACATTAAATTATTTCATGCAAAATAATTTAATAACTTATAAAATAATAAAAAGTTAAATATAAAATATTGTTTTAAATTTAATTGCATTAAATTATTTCATGCAAAATAATTTAAGAATAACTTATAAAATAATAAAAAAAACAAATTTGAAATATTGTTTTAAATTTAATTACATTAAATTATTTCATTATTAGGTAAAGACAGAAATAATTAAAGAATAACTGAAAATGATAAAAAACAAATATAAAATATTGTTTTAAATTTAATTACATTAAATTATTTCATTATTAGGTAAAGACAGAAATAATTTAAGAATAACTGAAAATGATAAAAAACAAATTTAAAATATTGTTATAAATTTAATTACATTTAATTATTTCATTATTAGGTAAAGACAAAAAATAATTTAAGAATAACTGAAAATGATAAAAAACAAATTTAAAATATTGTTTTAAATTTAATGACATTAAATTATTTCATGCAAAATAATTTAACTTATGAAATAATAAAAAATCAAATATAAATATTGTTTTAAATTTTATTACATTAAATTATTTCGTGCAAAAGCACACAAAACTGGATATTATAAAATATTTCATTTATTACGTCATACTTTGAAAGGCATGTAATAATAAAATTAACAAAAACGTTTATCAAACATAAGTAATGAATTATTAAAAATTACACCACATTTAACTTGAAAAAACAAGTTGACAACATCGTACACTAAAGATCGCTATATATATATATATATATATATATATATATATATATATATATAACCACCGTGTTTTCTATTTTAAGTGGAAATATTTTGTATAAAAATAACAGTCATAAAAAACAGATCAAATTAAATGAACAAGTGTGCCCTATTCTGTTGTTCATTTACGAACATAAAAAATGTATAAAATGTTAATAATCCCGTTGATCCTTGTCTATAGAAGAAGCGTTTGACCTTAGCCAACATTTCGACTGGCAACCGATTTATAAAAATCGGATAATTAATACTGACGAATACATAAATATATTCACTTAATTGTGATACGCACAAGTGAATATAATCCCTAAACATATGACCCCCTGGTGTAGGTTAAGCTGTAAAACAAACACGACTCTAAAAGGAAAATGACGCATCAACGCCCTGAGCCAGCATTCTTCAATTAGGTCCACGGGCCAAGTATCGACAACCACGAAGAACAGGCTAGATCGCCGAGCAGCGAGATTCACCCCAACGATAGCCCAATCCGACAACATCAGCAGCAGTCATAGCTACTGCACCTCCAGCCATCGCCTCACCCCAGACGACATCTACATCAGCTATCAAGACCACCTCATCCTTTGCCACCGACCGCCATCCTTATTCCAACTAGCTGATCGACATCCCCGTCATTGCTTCCGCCATGCACATCCTGACAAGATCAACAGCATCTACTACGATCGTATTGAGCCTAAATAAAAGCTTGAAATATACTTCTTCGTTTGTCTTTCTTACGTTCATTTTTGTAATATAACAGTGTGTACGATGTTTGCAGATGATTTTTTTTTTACAAAAATAGTATTTACTTATTGCACAATTCGTTAAAAAAATGAAAATATGAAGCGAGATAACAAATACACAAAAACCAATGCAATAGCAGTGTCAGAAGACGACATTAAAAATGCGTGATAAAAATTGAATAATTCGACCTCCTATCTTTCAAAGCTTATAACTACTTTAAAATGTAAGTAAAACCCTATTTCTTTTTCAATTAAAGGAGTGAAGACCAAATTTATAATAAATAACAGATTTAATAGCAAATTATGCAATATTTTTTTTAATCGGTTTTCTTTAAAAAAAGATTTATAACGCAAATCAATGAATATTAACTTGCTTCGATAAAATATATGCATATATATAAATTCTCCAAAAAATACTTACCTACAAAAGATACTATTCAATGGGTACTTCCATTCTTCATTGATAAGAATTTATCCATATTTATATTTCATGTATTTCTTAAATAAAATAATTTCTTAAACGACTATTTGAAAAGACCGCCATTACGTAAGCATTGTTATGGTGCTAGCGAAGCACCGAAGCGGTGTTTCTTCTGGTTTTGAATTACGGATTGATAGAAGGACGTAAAAACGACACATTCGCTTTAGCCGTCTAGCCTTGTGCGTGAAGAAATATGTACCACGATAGGTGAAAACTAGTCACATTTTACTTATAAGTTTTTGCCTTAAAAACCGGTCGAGGATTTTTTAATTTTTTTCTTTTCTCAATACATGAGTTTTTGATTTAATATATTTCATTACTTCTTTATGAAGTGAGTTTTTTTTAATATCTAAAAAAACAAAACAAAAAACATTGAATGAAATAGAAATAACTGTCGTAATTAAACGAAACTTTCTGTGCAATATAAGATTATATGGTTTCACTTAAAAATAATTCAACGGGGTTTGGACTTTACAGGTAAATTTGCAAATACCTTTTTTGTTTTAAATTAGTTTATTTTATTTATTGATCTTTTATCTTCAATTTGTGATATATAAATTTCAAGTGAGAAATGAATCATTTTCATTTTAATAGACATTTCAAAATGGGGGGATGAATTTAAAAAAAAAAAACGCTTGTCTTGCTTATTATAGTAGTCGATTTATTCGAAAAGAGCATAAAATTTCACATTGAACCTGAAAATATCGTAAAGATTGAACCAATAGAAAAATTTGGATAGATTTTTAAAGTGAAAAAATTGAAAAAAAATAACTCGTAAAATTCAATTGATTTCATTACGTAAACAAAATGGCTGCATGAAGGCGCGCAGGCACTTTGTAAACTCTGGGATTTTTTGTTAATAAAAATAATATTTCTATTATTTTTTAAACGACTTTAAGAGTTTATTTTGGAAGTATATTCCATAAAGAAAATAAACAACCCACTTTTTAAAGAGAAATTACGATGGTTTTTATATTTTATTCGCAGTTTTGTGTTAGGGGTGTCAAAAATTCCCAAAAAATTCAGACACACCAACCAATGCAATAAACACTGATTTTTATTTCCGTAAAGCAACTCCAAATTCGTTTACAAATGCATAACATAATAAATATCATATAAATTTGATTAAAATATGTCTTAAATAATGGTGTTTATTATTAGCAGTTCATTATTGTTTGATTTTTTTAAAATTAATTTTATTAAGAATGTTTTTAAAATAAACTTCATCCGATTATAAAAATAAAATAAACTTGCGCACTATAGTTTCCTGGAATTCTTTGCCACAGTTATTTATAGAAAAATGAGCAGCTAATGTTTTAATAACGGTAAATCCGACCAATAAAATGCAAAGGCGGCAACATAAATAGATTTAAACTTTTGCAATATAATTTTCTTGAAAATCTTAAGGAAACGTAAACGTCATAAACTCAAATTAAAACGAAATATTATGTTAGCCTTAATTACAATATTATTTCAACTATAGTAATAATTACTATCAACATTGAATGATTTAATTTATTTTTTATAAATATATACTTTATTAGAAATGTTATTTACAAAGAAATTGGACCATATTTAAACAAAATAACGATTACACACGAAAAACGTATTAAAATAAATAGTTAATTTAATTCAGTCTAAAAATCTTTTAAGATTTTTCGTTGTGTCACTGCAATTTACGGGTGACATTCGTAAGAAAATCAGAGACTTATGGAATTAGAACAAACCAGATAAAGTTATATTTTCACATTCCCAATTGGAATCGTGGCAGAATTCAAGAAGATTTTAAATAACTGATAATCATACACAAGAATTCCATAATAAGAATAAAGAAATGTTTTAATCGATACATTTATAAAAATGTTACATTTTATCTTATTAGTAGTTATTATCATCTACTTTGCAAATTAGAATTTCAATTTGCAGAAGAAAAAAGGGATGCAATACATGAAGAATATATTAAAATTGTAAAATTAAAGAAACAATATATTCATTAAAAAGCAGATGAACCTCAACTACGTTCTTCATTTCTGGATTTTCTTTTTAAGGTTATTACATGTGAAAACTCTGAAACCCTTGTATAATTATTTTAATAATAATAAGAAGGTATGTTTCGGATGTGAACAGAAGATTAAATTAGCATTTTTTTTCGGTCGAATGTCAAAGCAAATAATGATGGGTGTGCATTTAACAAGAATTTTTCGGTCGAATGTCAAATCAAATAATGTGTGTTCATTTAACAAGAATTTACTTTTAAGAGATTAATTTTGTGTAAGTTTCTTGGGGTTCGGTAGAAAGACAATCGCACGTTTACATTACTGCAATCCCTTAGTTTGTTGTACCCCAAATAAAATAGTCTCTGGACCCAAGTCAGAACATAACATCGCATCCATATTTAAAAATAAGTACACGTATTTACTATTTTAAGTAAAGGAAATAAATTCTGACAAACTAAACTTCATCATCCGTATGTTTTAAATAAGGTGTAAAACAGATTAATACAAAACCAATAGAATTTACAAATCTTTCGTAAAATTTATTATTGTTGTAAATGTATTTTTACAACGAAACAAATATTTTCAATATTATGAATAGTAAAAAAAAATTAAACCAACCAAAAAGTAACCTTTTTTACAAAATAAAACCCGACATATTTAAACATTAATGAAAATTAATCCAATCCTAATGTTAGTTATTAATTATAAACTTAATATAATAAAGTAAATTTAATTGAATACACGGGAATTGTGCTTTTCACGACAATTTTTATTTATAATTATTTTCCACCGAGAAAGGTACATGTCAACAAAATAAACAGTAGTAAATAGCTGCATGATATTAAAAAATAGAGCAAAGAAACATTATTTTTGGTTTAATGTTGTCAATGGTGCCCGGAAAACTCGTCCCGGGAAAACCCGTCTCTGGAAAACCCGTCCCCTTTCGCTAGGTAGGAAAACTGGTCCCGTATTGAATAAATATCGATTGAAAACACATTTTATGATCGTTCTTGAAGGAGATATTGGTTTTTAAAATAGCCTATAGCCCCCCATAATATTTAAAAAAAATATTTTTACTTGTTTAATGTTTTTTTTTGTTTTTTTTAAAATAAAATTGATTTTCTAAGTGTCCGTTTTCTACCTAACTGGCTAAGTTCTAAGTGGTTTCACTTATTTTAAAGCGTTTATTATGTTCATACAAGTTAATTACAATTTTTTTGTTCTTATTTTAACGATGTTTTTTGGAGTCATAAAAACAATAATTAAAAACAAAACCAAAAAATTAAAAAACAGGAAGCGATTCGATTTTTCGTTACTTTTTTGTTTTTTTAATTATGATAGTTTTTTTGTTGTTATTTTTTGTGTAGTCTCATACCAAATGCACTCATGCTTTATTTAAAATTATAGTTTTATCAATTATCAACATTTATTGTCGTCCTGTCAAATTTTGCAAAAATTAACTAATAAATTAAAAGCGAAATATTTTTTTGGCGCGAGAGATGCCATGTGCTAACAATCTCTGTTAACTCATTTTTAATTTTTACTTCAAAATTCTAAAATCAATCATTAAGAGAAAATGTAATCACTAAATAAATTTATTAATCAATTTTATTGAAAACTCCGCTATCGTTTATCAAGAATCTTTTTAATTTCATTTTTTGTTGGTTGTTTTTCGGAGGGAGATATAGTTTTTACCCCCCCCCCTCTCTCAAAATTATATTTTAAAAAATATTAAAATTTACTATTTTCTTTTTAAAACCAAATCTCCCTTAGTAATTTCTTTAATTTTCTATTTTCTTAGCAATTATCAAGACCCCTAAGATGTGATATACCGGACATTATTTCTCGTTCTCACGTAAAACTTTTATTTGTTTTCGGTGTTTTTTTTTTCTTTACCGAATAAACGATTCCAAATAAATTAAACAACAGTAAATAAATAAATTCTTTTTTATATTAATATTAAAAAAAATATGCGGTCTCGTTTATGAACATAATAAACGCTTTAAAATAAGTGAAACCACTAAGAACTTAGCCAGTTAGGTAGAAAACGGACACTTAGAAAATCGATTTTATTTAAAAAAAAAAAAAAAAAAAAAAACATTAAACAAGTAAAAATATTTTTTTTAAATATTAGGGGGGGGGGGCTATAGTCTATTTTAAAAACCAATATCTCCTTCAAGAACGATCATAAAATGTGTTTTCAATCGATATTTATTCAATACGGGACCAGTTTTCCTACCTAGCGAAAGGGGACGAGTTTTCCGCGGTCGAGTTTTCCGGAGACGAGTTTTCCCGAGACGAGTTTTCCCGAGACGAGTTTTCCTAAATTCGTTGTCAATATGTCAAATTAACGGAGATGGAGCTTAGCCCCTTCTCCGAATCTTGCGAAAAAAAAACGATTTCTTTAATGAGAACAGAGTAAGTGGTAAAAAACTAACAGTCGGGTGATTGTATAAAGGACGATATATACCGACGTTCAGAAACGGTTTTAAAGTTTTTCTTTGTTTTAATAATTTCAATATTTTTGTTATTCTTTTTTACTCAAACGAAAAAAAAAAATGGAGCAATTTGCTAAATCGTTATGAGACTTTTTTTCTGAAAAAAAAAAAAAGTAAATATTTACTCTCTCTAATTCTGCTTTGCGATGGTGGTAAGGGAAATCATCTTCCATCTTGGTTTAGTATTTAAAACAGATTGAAGTTTGCCTAGTATCATGCCCTCCTGAACTTTCTTTGTTACAACTTTTTCTATTCATTCACGTCTCCCATTTTACATGTGTAATTTTTTTTACTTCAGTAAGTATTAAGAGATCAAGGGGCTCCCTCCTGGAGCTAACACTTGATTCTGTTATGATTTAAATTTATATCCGAGGGCTCTTTTAAGAATAGATGATGTTCCCTTTATGGCTGCTATTTGTATTTCGTTACAGCTTGGTCTTCCAGAGATTGCTTCTAAGTATTTATGAAGATTCTTTTTCCCCGTTCAGCTCTGTTTAGGCCAAAATCATTTGGGACTGTAACATCGATAATGAGCGCAGTTCTTTCAGGCTTGTTCCATATTACAATGTCTGGCTTGATGGCCTTGTCTTTGATGTATCTCCCCGCCTGTATGTCTTTGTCATGTGTGATTTTTATCGTGTACCCTTACGCTACGTATCAATATTTTAAAGTTTCAATCCTTATCACGAGCTTCGTTCCAACGAAAAAGCCTCCTATTTTTTTTTAACTAAAAAATTTAAAGAGCTACGAAAACAAGGGTGGTTGCATTAAAACAAACGACCTTTTGTGTTTTAAACTTTTTTCTACATAGTCACCACCAGTGGAAATGCATTTTGCCAGGAATTCAATAACGCAGTTTCTGCTTACGGCGCGCATATATCCCAGGCTGTGCTTTTTTTAGAGTTTCACACCGTCAATATCTGCACCAGAGATCAAACTTTCATGTCATTAATGCACGAGTTCAGTCATAAGGTAATTTGCAATCCCCTTCCGATCCATTTGGGCGGATTGAAAAATAGGAGGCATTACATTTAGAACACTTCTCGTATAAGCGATATTAACTAAAAATAACACAAAAGTAGCACTTCAACCCGGTTATGGCTGATGGAATAAGGAAAATCTACCTTCGTAATTAGATAAAATGGTCTACCAGAAATCTGTGTATGTTTTAGGGTTCTCCTATTAGCCCCCCCCCCAAGATTTACTTGAAAAAGGTCGGAGGTTAAATCTGCCTAAACATCGTGAATATAAAAACCAAAATGAGAAAATAATTCAAATGATGTGAATAATTATGGTTTGTTAAAGTGAATTCAGTTTTTTTTAATTCTCGTAGTAATTTTTTTCATTGAAATTTTGTTCGTTTTTAATATGATTAAAATTGATTTTAGTAAACGATATATTAAAAATAAAACAACCAAAAAGATTAAATAAAATAGATTTGAACTAAGCTAAGACACTTATTTCAATTGATTTAAAAATAAATAAAATTATTACGTAGTGCATATAACATAGTAATAAAAAGATTAAATGAATTTTATGTTACTAACAAATTGAAGGCAAAATAAATCATGCATTTTCTTACTACAATGCCATTTGTAAATTTTCGAATTCAATTGAAATAATATAAAACTTTTTATATGCAAGAACATAGAAACAAGCATTTTAGTTTTTTTTTTTTTTGTAAAAAAAAAAAAAAAAAAAAAAAAATGGGTGGTGAGACAATATATTAGTTTATGGTGTGTTCCCTAGACTTAGGTAATTTTGAATGACAATAGCATGTTTTGGAATTGCACAACAACGATTATAATCAATAGTTAAAAGTTTCATAAAGGAAAAAAAATCGTAAATTTTTACTTACTTTCCACGTTAATAATCACCTTTTAAAATACGGTTTTTCAGGTATACTGAAAACGAATATCGCAATTATCATTTCCACAAACAGTTTTCCGGATATTAATTAATGTAATTCCTTATATTTTAAAATATACTTGTATGCGTAATCACGAGCATATTTTAACGCGTGCATGAGCGTACAACAATGGCCACAACTTATAACGAATTAGTTAATTATTATCTGGGGAAATACTTGGGAAAATTTTAAATGTGATATTTGTTTTCCGCTTATTTGGAAGATGGTCAACCACATTCGACCAGATAAAGTTTGAACGACATGTAACGATTTTATATGGAACAAGGATTTTGTATGATTTCTTCAGAAGTGTCAGTCAGACATTGATTTAAGGGGACTTTTTACTCCACTTCAAGAAGCAACAAATTATCTTCATTAATAGAAACAATCTGATTTATGTCCTTAAACCGCTATTTGATTAAATAATGGTTCGGATGTGTGTGATTATTTTACGTTAAATTTTATGCCAAATTGACCTTCCCCTTTAATATAATTGTTTGTACTTTGTCTTCAAGTCTTTCGTTGTATTAAAAAGGAATTGCAAAAATAAATAAAATAAAACGTAGAATCACACTTTTTATGGAAGAAAATATCATAATCTACAAATTTCTCTTGCTTGTAAATATATATATATATATATATATATATATCCACCTCTGCATTTACCCAGATTTCATTTTATCAATTCATTATGTGTCATTTTTAAATTCGTTTGAAACAAATTCAAACGGAAATAATTTTAAACGTTTACATTTTTAATGGTGTGTCTATAAAACCATTTCAAATGGTTACATTTTTTTTTTATTTTATAATTATTGTAGAATAAATATTAGTTTTACTTGTATCCGATTTTCATCCGACCTTTGTTTTTACATTCAAATAAAATAATTGGTTTGATTATAAATTACACATTATATAAAGTTAAGAATTTTCTTTTAACCCTCTATCAGGTTTGGAACATCATTTGATTATTCTAAAATATTGAAATCCTGTTTAATTTTAGTATTAAACATTAATCCTAATTACCGGCATTTTCTATTCAAACACAAATTGTATTTCGATTAGAGTAAAATAGTGAATACGAGAAAGACGGGAATGTGTTCAAAATGAGATCTAAATAATAATTCTATTAAAAAAAAAAAAACAAAAAAAAAACTGAAACATGCAAAGCAGAATGTCGTTTATGTACAGAAAAAGTTGTTTTTTTTTAAACGATAGAAAACTTATTAAATCAATACATAATTCAAAAATTGATAAAATACATTTATTAAAAGTAAATCAAAAAAAATTATTTTATACACGTTGAAAGGTTAATAAAGAATTGTTTTATTTGTAAAAAAGTCAAATTTCAAAATTAGAAAAAAAAATGTGGTAATTTGGAAAGTTAAAACATATTTACAAAATATTAAACTAATTTAAATAATATTATACTTACTTTTATCAAATCATATTTCGATTTGCTTGTGTGGTGGAGACTTGGTAGTTTCGCTTGCTGTGAATGGCATGATTAAGTGAATTTCGTCGAGTTTATATTGGAATAGTCGGCGCATGCTCAACTGGTTCAAAACACGATTTTCTAATTCGTCCCTCTATCAACTTCTGTTTCATTATTGAAACGGCTTGTTCCCTGTTTACTGGAGCATGGCTTTTGTCCTGTGCAGTTCTAGGAGGTCCACCGTCGAGTTAAAAAAGTTTATTGCTTACTGCCTGAGACACCCCGACCGGGGAATGCCGACATCATTTTTGTTTTTGCGCTGCCTTAACCCCATCTACCTTCCGACCTTGTGTCACATCCTCATACGGTTGTACAGAAGTAAATACCCTCTAATGTGTAATAACAAATTTGATTTTTATTAAACATGTGAAAATAACTTAAATTTGTATTTCTGGTCGATTTCTGATTAAAACATTAAATTCTTTCATCAAATCAACATGTTGCAAATAAAATGATTAACTTTATCAAAAAACTAGCATGGGTGCCCGACGTTGCTCGGGTGTTTGGAGGTGTGTGTTGAGCAAAAAAAAAAAAGAAGTGGTAGTAGGAAGGCAGGCTCCAACCCGTACCGCGAAGGAGAAAAAGAACAGGGAAAAACGTGACGTCTTTGCTGTTACGACCACCGGCAAAGCGGAAGTGACGTGGGTTTAAATTAAGCTAATCAATCGAAAAGAAGGGATGACTTTCGAAAATATCGGCGAAAAAAGCGACCGCTCCCTGTTGAAAAGTGCCCAGTTGAGGGTGAAGAAATTCATGTTTTTTAGCCAATTTTTCGGTATCTGTCGTCTGAAGGGTCGAGCTTTAAAACGATACTGATCTTGTGAAAATCCGTCACCTCTATCGAAAGTTTTACGCAGACATGTAAACATACATATATTTATATATTGTTAGCTCAAATTTTCGACCCGAACCTATTGAAAAGCTTGCCCTATTTCTGAATACACTTTCTGTAAAATTTCAAATGTTTAGACCCAACATTATCTGAGTAATTTGGTAGAGACCGCAGAGGTAATTTTTTTTTAAACTTTGACCCCTATTATGACCCCATAACATTTTATTTTTGGGCCCCAATTAAGTTATTAAGTTAGATCCTGCCCAAGGACCTTTATCTAAAATTTCGAGTGTTTAGACCCAAAATTGGCGGAAGAGTTTGGTAGAGTTCTCAAAGATCAAATGGTTGAACATTGAACCCTTAACAGCCAAATTTCTGGCCGGAAACGGATTACAAAGATTTTACCGAATCTCAGTACACTTTATATCAAATTTCGAGCCTGTAAACTGAAAATTGACAGAGTTATTGCGTAGGGCAATGTACACACACAAACACAGACAGACAGATACTTTCACTTTTATAGATATATCGATAATACTATAATGATTAACTTTATCAAAACATAATACTACTTGCATATTAAATATTGTTTCTTATTTGTGTATTCGAAAACTTATTGACCGACCAGCATCATCGGTTGTTCAACAAATTAATCTCAATTAAAAGTACGAGAAAGCAGAAGAAGTTTATTCACTTAATTCCTCGGTAATCTGGCAGTATAGTTAATAACCGTTATCTCAACGATGTGCGTCACCAAACAAATCATTTTGCAAAGGAATATCCAATATTCATGTTTTATGAAATGTTACTAAAATTGTAGGGTATTACTTTGTAGGGAGACGTTTTATTATTTTAATTCACATTAAACAATGAACATTGCCATTGAGACGTAATAGATATTTTGAAATAAGGAACTTATAGGTGGTAAAATGGATTCAATTATAATTTTCAAAGGCGATTCGAGAATAGAAACATTTAGAGTTGAAAGCTTTCCAATATATGGGTGCCTCAACACTGAATGAATGGTGTGTCGGATAGGTCGAGGTTATTTACGTCGAGAACGCACCCAAGGCAGTAAGTTTTTAGAGCACGTTCTATTAAATCACTTATAAATAATTGATGCATCATAACGGTGGTAATATAGGGTTGGACAGTGAGTTACCTATTAAATAAAATACCCTATTTGGACTCCGTGTAGGAGAGAGAGTGAGATAGAGAGAGAGAGAGAGAGAGACTAGATGCTGGTACATCAGTCTAGATTTGAGAACAGTCCTTCATGCATGGACAGATAATAGAATTGAAAAGATATAGAGAACTGGCAGGTGTGATACGTTTTTAAACACGATAAAGAAGTTTACTTTCCTGCGGCAACCTTTGTTATATCCTTCATGAATTTTATGTTATCTGTTAATAATAGGCTTGTGAGTTTGAATGATTGGGGGCGGTGCTATAAGCTATGGCAACTTGTGGTTGAAAAGGTTTTTTTTATAATTGTGAAACGAAAAATCTATTTGTCCTGGTGACATTAAATGTTATCACGCATTTATATCGTTATTTAGGGATTCAGCACTTGACTTGGATATCTACGTGATATTGACCATAGATCGTAGTATACAATATACTTCTCTGACACAATTGCATCACAAATGTCGCTTTTTAAGATCGGAAATAATAAAGATATTAGATTCAATTCCTGGAATACACTCATATTACTGTCACGTTGTTGTATTTATGATCATCGGGGCTAAAAACGATGTAATGATATTAAATATTCGTTTAGTAATAACATACGAATTAATTTTCACGAGAAGCCATCCATGCTATTCAAAGGCATTTGAGGTATCAAGTCGTACCACCCTATATTCAACTCCGTTGTTCAGTGTATGATGTATGAGTTTAGCGATGACGGTTATGATATCTACAGTAGAGCGGATTGTATTAATTCATAGTTATGCTCAAAACGAAACTTATCTAAAAAAAAATGGTGATTCAAGGTTTTAGCAAAGAGCGACAGGAGATTGATAGGATAATCATTTTGCGGGTTTGAACTTTCACAGGAAATGTGGAACAAAGTGATAGTTATTTAATAGTTTATGAAAAAAATTAAACTCACAACAACTACCTGTTTTCCTTTCCGGCGTTCGATGGTGACAACACACTCGCCAATTGAGACGCTATAGAACCCTCTGAAGCCTTTGTCCGCGGGTTCGAATTCGTCAAGTAAAATCCGTCATGGCTACTGTAGTACCTCAACCCAAACAAACGTACGTTAACTCAACTCTCTACCAACAGGACTGTTCAACGTTTAGTCTTCATCTACACATACGAATCAATTCTGCGACTATCCTTCTTCTCTTTCTAATCCACTCTTACTTAAGAAGTTAATTTAAAAAGTGTTTTTTAAATGTAAGAATATACATTTGTGGCCACTTAATCTATAATGGCTTCCCACAAATTAAAAACAAAAAGCACATGTTTGTAATTATTTGTTAGTTATCGACGAAATACTATGTTAAGTATACGGCATTGTTGTGTTATGTTTTGGTTAAACTAATTGTTTTCTTTGAAACATTTTGTTTATATCGGAATTAAATGTTTTAATAGAAATCAAGAATTGAACAGAAATAACAGTGTAAGTCACTTTCATTGGTTAAAAAACAAAACAGTTTTGTTATTAAGTATGTAATGGGAGCGAGAGAGAGAGAGAGAGAGAGAGAGAGATTGGGGTGGGGGCGAAATGAAATGTTTAATTTTGACCGACGGAGCATGCGTCATCTACTATTTCCAATATAAACTCGACGAGATTAACTTCATCATGTCATTCACAACAGGAAAAACACATGAGCGACGAATAAATCGACAAAGTCTCAACCACAACTTTACTGAAAAAATCTTAGTAAAAAGTAAGTATAATATTAAAATGATTTTTTTCTCCAAAAAATGTTTAATTAACATTTGTAAAAAATAGGTTAAATAGCAACCATGTTGCAAGTCTTAATCAAGAATACAAGCAGAATTAAGTGAAATATTATTTGAATTAGTAATTTAAAAAAAAATGTTTTTATTAAATTTCCAATAAATATTTTATTCTCTAATTCTTTAATTTGTCAGTTGCAAAAAAAAAAGATTGGAAATAAGACCACAACAAAGTAAATTTTTACGTTAATATTTGAATGTGTTTAAAATTGAAAAATTTAATTTAATTCTAATGATGATATTTTGTCAAATTTTTAACTATGCAATTATCTATGTTACGATTATTTATTTTCATAAAAAAGTAAATTCATTCTTTTAACTGAAAATCATAATTTTAGTAAAGTTTTTATTTAAACAAAATAAATGAATGTAATGAAACATCTTGGAGGGAATTGTTTGTGGATTCGGTTCGGATTATTTTTTTGGGTAAGCTAATTGTTTTCTTTGAAACATTTTGTTTATATCGGAATTAAATGCTTGAATAAAAATCAGGAAATGAACAGAAATAAAAATGGAAGTCACAGTTTTGTTATTAAGCATTCACTGAGAGAGAGAGAGAGAGAGAGAGAGAGAGAGAGAGAGAGAGAAAGAGAGAGAGGAACGAAATAAAATGTTTCATTTTGACCGATGGAGTTGCGTCATCTATTTTTTATATAAAATCGATGAGATTAACTTCATCATGTCATTCACAACAGGCAAAACACACGAGCGACGAATAAATCGACAAAGTCTCAACCACAATTTTACTGAAAAAATCTTGGTTAAAAGTAAATATAATATTAGAATGTGTTTTTTTTTCAAATATGTTTAATTAACATTTATACAAAATATATAAAATAGAAACCATGCTGGAAGTCTCAATCAACAATTCAAGTAAAATTAAGTGAAATATGACTTGAATTACTTTTTTTAAATATGTTTTTATGAAATTTCCATTAATATTTTAATGTGTTTAAAATTGAAAAATGTAATGTTATTCTAATGATGATATTTTGTCAAATTTTTAACTCTGCATTTATTGATATTACGATTTATTTTCATAAAAAAGTAAAAGTAAATTTATTCATTTTTTTTAACTGAATACCTTAACTTTAGTAAAGGTATCTTTTATTTACACAAAATAATACATTTTCACTAAGATTAAAATAAAAATAATGGGTTCATTATATACTGTGTTCATTATTTGTAAATAATGAAAATGTCATTAAAATTGGTTAATTTACTGATTCTTGCTGAATTTTTAATTAAAATGATGATCCAAATGTTTATCTATTTTGAACATCGACATTAATTTTGCACGTATTTTGCATTAAATACAAACACCCTATTAGGGATTGTGCATCGAACGGATACCAAAACATTTACGTCACTGATAACAAAGGTTTATGCAACATTTCAGTCAGATCGGCACAATAATTTACGAGAGAAATTAAAACGGACAACCAAGCATACAAATAAAACCGGACAACAAACATACAAATAAAAATTGACAAACAAACATACAAATAAAAACGGACAAACAAACATACAAATAAAAAACGGACAGCAAACATACAAATAAAAACGGACAGCAAACATACAAATAAAAACGGACAACAAACATACAAATAAAAACGGACAAGCAAACATACAAATAAAAACGGACAGCAAATATAAAAATAAAAACGGACAAACAAACATACAAATAAAAACGGACAGCAAACATACAAATAAAAACGGACAGCAAACATACAAATAAAAACGGACAACAAACATACAAATAAAAACTGACAAAAAAACATACAAATAAAAACGGACAAACAAACATACAAATAAAAATGGACAACAAACATACAAATAAAAACGGACAAACAAACATACACATAAAAACGGACAGCAAACGTGCAAATAAAACTGACAAACAAACATACAAATAAAAACGGACAAAAAACATACAAATAAAAACGGACAAACAAACATACAAATAAAAACGGACAGCAAACATGCAAATAAAAACTAACAAACAAACATACAAATAAAAACTGACAAACATACAAATAAAAACGGACAAACAAACATACAAATAAAAACTGACAAACAAACATACAAATAAAAACTGACAAACAAACATACAAATAAAAACTAACAAACAAACATACAAATAAAAACTAACAAACAAACATGCAAATAAAAACTGACAAACAAACATACAAATAAAAACTGACAAACAAACATACAAATAAAAACTGACAAACAAACATACAAATAAAAACGGACAAACAAACATACACATAAAAACTGACAAACAAACATACAAATAAAAACTTACAAACAAACAAACATACAAATAAAAACTTACAAACAAACAAACATACAAATAAAAACTAACAAACATACAAATAAAAACTAACAAACAAACATACAAATAAAAACGGACAACAAACATACAAATAAAAACGGACAAACAAACATACTAATAAAAACGGACAGTAAACATGCAAATAAAAACGGACACCAAGCATACATACCCTGTAATTGCCATTGCTCCCAGGTCCACTCTTTTGGTCCTGGATATGACCTTAAACTATATCCGATGGTGAGGCCCCAGGTTGCGGGCTTTGGGGAGTGTGGAGCCACCCTTTAATTGTCATTGCTCCCAGGTCCACTCTGACCCAGAGTGGTAGTACCTGTTAGGGTCCACACTATGGGCTAAATAGAAACTGACTTGAAAAACTTTTCTTCAAAATCACTGGGTTTGGCATTAAATAACCTGAAAAGGGTGGATATGCCGTAAAACAAAAACAACCAATCAACCAATCACATAACAATTTAAAAAAAACATGATTTCGCAAAAATTGAATTCAATTTAAAAATCCTATCGGTACTTCTGCAATTTAAAGCCCGTTTTCCCCTAGTCACACTCAACAACACCCGACGAACGACGGAAACTGTCGCATTATACCAATTGAGCGAAAAGATACGTGAGCGAACAGAGGATAAAAATTGAAAGGGAAAAAAAGGAAAAAGTTTACAAAAAAAAAAGTTTAAAAAGAAAAGAAAAAAAATGTTTAAAAAGAAAAAAAAATGTTTAAAAAGAAAAAAAAAAGTTTAAAAAAAAAGGGCAGATTACCATTGCACTTCTTCAAGCAACAAATCTTTGACATGGAAGTAAATGAATAATTCCAGGCTTGAATTTAAACACTTTCTACCTCCCCATAGTAAGACCGGCTATCGTAATAAGCACCCTCAACATCGAAAGCCGCCCTAACATGAGTAGGTTGGGGGTGTTTATTCCGTAGCCGTTCTTAACATGGGAGATTGAGGGTGTTCATACTACACTGGGGCAGGTCTAAAATGTGTTGCTGATGGGGGGGGGAGTACAAAAATTTTAAAAATTATGTGGTACTCCTTTTTTCTTTCCTAAAATGTCTTAATTTAAGAAAGTGTATGTCGTTCCAACTTTATCTGACTAGAAAGTCGTTGACCATCTTCGAACTAGAACGGCATAATCACGTTGACACACCGGTTCCCGTTGGATCACTAAAGTTAAGCAACGTTGAACCTGGTCAGTACTAAATGGGTGACCATATGGAACTTCCAGGTGCTGTATGTGCTCTCCGCTTATCTCGGCATTGTTTCCAGTCGTTCTGGACTTTTCCTTGCCGATTCAAGAAAGGTGTGGTTGAGATTGCACAACCCTTGCCTCACAATTACACACGCAGCTGCAAGGGGTATCCTTTGTCTTTCGAGACTGAACGGAGACATCGGATTTAACATTTCTTTAACTTTCACATCCAACAATTAGTAAATCAGAAAACAGTTTTAGTTTAGTTCAAATAAAGTTTTAATTTATTGGTTGATTTGTAAAATATCTTTTTGTTGCGAATTTCTTACGATTTAACTCCTTAATTAAACCTCATTTCACAAACGCAACGCACATATTAATATTTTTACAATATCGACTTTAAAGTTAATAAAACAAATCCATTGAGAATTATTTTTAAAAATTGATTCACTAAAAGTAATGATATTTTATTTAGATTTTGATGGATATTTTTTTAATAGTTCTATTCACAAAGTTTATGCCGATTTAACCTACAACCTTTTTCAGGTACGGATTTTAAACTGAATAATTTGTGAGTAAGTTGTTCTTGTTACATCAACCATGACTGGGTAGAAGTTCTATTTTTTGTGTAAAGTTTTGTTTAGGGACATTATTCATGAAAACTTGTGAAAACTGACTTTTACTGAAAAAACTAGGTGTAATTGATAACCACTCTCCCAAACAAGAAACTTCTAGTTAGTGGTACGTTAAGTCAATTTTTTTAACAATATTTTAGGAATTAGAGGTCCAATAGTGACAGAACACACAGGCATATTTTATTTGTGTATAGTAATTTTATTCATGTTTAGGGATTTTATTTGTGTTTAGGGATCTGAATATGCTTCCATCTTCTGGAGTTGATTTAGGTATTGATTGATAGAAAAACGGCAGCATCTATTGCATAAAGTACTGGGGGCACACTTTTTACTTTGGATGGAGCAGTGTAAGATAACAAGCTTCAAATCCTGGAGGGAGGTTAGTTCTAATATTGTATATACTTGTGCGGTCACTACATAGAAAATAATGCACCTCCACTCTCCCTGATTTGCGCATCGAACCCATACTGATCTGTGTGGTGGGATACTGGATCTGTTGTCAGTCGTGATTACTGCAGTTTCTTTCAGGATTAGGCTGGAATAGTAGTTCTCCGAGAAATGGGATAGATCCGATATATAGTAGACTCCCGCCTATGTTTTGGTTGCCTAATATGAATCTTCATAGCTCTCTTTACGATCTGTATGCACCGTTTTTTCATGCCGTTCGATTTTAGAAATCTGAGAGAAGAGGTGATGTGCTGTAAATCCCATTCTTTAGCAAATTCTTTGAAACATTGAAAGCTAAAATATAACTCCTTGTGGCTGATAAGCCTTTATGGGGCTCCTTGCTCAGTAAAGATTTGTTTTGTCACACTGATAACTTTATCACTGGAAAATATCTTTAGTTTTCGGATAAAAAATATTTTAAATAATTTCCATGGTTGTACTATGATGTCATGAGGCATGAGTGATTTGGCAGTTGTAGATTTCTGCTGTTCTTAACATATGCTTCAATGTTCTATTTCTCTGTCAATCTCGTTATATGTTATTAAGAAAACAGGTTTTCGTCTTAAGCTTGCATTTATCACGTCTTTTGTAACCATAATATATTTTTACTAATAATTCAGGTCGCATTTATTAAGGGATCTATAACCTGTAACGTTTGCGTAAAATGTCATTCTCTATAGAACGGCTCGCTTCTATAAGACCACTACAGTTAAATGTCTTTGCGTCGTTCTCTGCAAGGTTCTGGTATTCTTCTCTTGTCGGATCTGCGTTAATTTCTCAACACTAAATTTTATGAAGTCTACATTAATGTCTAAAGTATTTTTTTTGCTTTTTGTTGGGGAGTCTGGTAATCTATATGCTAGTACAAACTTCTTACCTTCACGATGTTTTATGATCATATCGTATTGTTGGAGTTTTCAAAGCATTTGTTGAAGTTGTGGAAGTTCAGCGGTTAGGTTCTTTAGATAATTTCGAAAAGTTAGTGAATATTTTCCAATTCGAACGAGCAGTCGCAAATATATGTGCGAAATCGTTCACATCTGAATCCTACAAACTGATGTTGGCGTAGAGTAGCATTGCCTTGCATATCAAATCATATCTTTTGCAACGATTTCTGGTGACTATTGCTCCATTCATAATCAAACTCCTTTTTAAGGAATTCCCAGAGATTGACTGTGAGGTCTATGAATGGAACATGTCATATAGGTTATGATTTCTAGTACATTTTGTAACTCTGCTACGTTCATTGTGCGTGGGGATCATTTTATTCTCTCCATATTTTGGGGATCTTGGCATATTGCGTTCTCGTTGAAAATAGCACCAAAGAATTTGACTTTTTGTTGATAACACAATAATAATGTTTTCGTATGGACAATTTTATTGATATTACACATTTAATAATATTTTCGTATGGACAATTTTGTTGATATTACACATTTAATAATTTTTTTTTTATTATTACATTTTCACCCCAAACAAGGCACATTGCCACTCAGGTGTAGGGGGCTACTATCAGGGTCAGAAACTACGGGGGCACTATGTAGGGATTTGGGCAGCAAGATGTCGGTTCACGTTGCACTTGAACTTCTGCATGTCAGTACAGTTAGGGAAGCATGATCCTGGAATGGAATTCCAGAGTCTAGCGGTTCTGGGGAAGAAACTACTGGAGTAGAAGGATCTTTTGCATCTAGGGATCTCTACTGTGTGGGGGTGGGATTTAGCTGCTTGTCGGGTTTGTCGAGGGTGTCTGCGACGTGGGGGCAAAAGTGTCTGCAGTTCGTCAGAGCACTCACCATTAAAATACTTGTAGAACAAGCAGAGGGATGCAACGTTTCGTCGATGGGACAGAGGCTGAAGCTTAGATGCCAGTTCAGGGCCTATCAGATTGGCGACTCTTTTTTGAACCTTGTCTAGGACCGAGAGACTAGTAGTAGACGCACCAGCCCAGATGTGACAACAATACTCCATACATGGGCGAATGGTGGCCTTATAGTGATACAGGATACTTTCAGGTGTCAGTAGTTTTCTAGCACGGTAGAGAGAGCCCACCTTTTTTGCAGCGGCCCTGGCAATGTTTTCAATATAATTGTTCCAACTCATGTTTCCTGTGAACGTTAGGCCAAGCAGTTTGAAAGATGTACTCTCAGACAGGGAGTCACTGGCCATTGCTATTGGTGGCAGAAAAGGCTTCTTGTAGTTATTGAAGGAAACCAGTTTGGTTTTGGCAGCATTGAATGTGACCATCCATTTATGTCCCCATTCCACTACAGATTGGAGGTCATCCTCTAGTGTTTTTGCCATTTCTTTGGATATGTGTTCATTTGTTTTCCTGTCATGCCTTTTATAGAGTGTAGTGTCATCAGCATATATACCCATCTCAGAGGCAGTTTTGTCGGGGAGGTCATTAATAAATATCAGGAACAATAGAGGTCCAAGAATAGACCCCTGAGGCACTCCCGCATTTATATCACACTGTTTAGATGTTCGACCGACGAGGACAACCTGGATTTTTCTCTTGTCTAAGAAGGATTCAATTATGCTAAGTATTCTACCAGTGATACCGTATGATTTCATTTTCCTGAGGAGACCCTTGTGCCATACCTGTCAAAAGCCTTAGATATATCTAGAGCTACCGCTCTGCCCTCCCCCGCTTTATCCAGTGAATGGTATATACGTTCAGATATTACAGTGAGATGTCAGCTGTGGAACGGGCTTGTCTAAATCCATATTGTTGGTCAGTCAGAAGTTTAGCGTCTGTAAGGTGCCGGACTAGAGCGTGGTTAATTATGGTCTCAAATATTTTGGCGAAAAGTGGGAGGAGGCTAATGGGGCGATAATTTGATGGGTCAGTTCTTTCGCCAGAATTCTTGAATATTGGTACCACAGAAGCGGTTTTCCAACAGCCCGGAAAGCATGATTCATTAAGGCATTTGTTGAAGAGTTTGGAGAGAACTGGAGCTACTTCGGCTGAGCACTTTTTTAATAGCACAGCTGGGATGAGATCAGGTCCGCATGCTTTGGAAGTGTCAAGATTTATTATGATAGCACGTACCTGAGCAGGGGTGATTTTTAGATCGTCTAGCGTGGCGTCTGTCCGCAAAGGAAAGTCAGGCAGGGGGTGGTTGATAGGGTCCAGTGTGGAGTTCGAGGCAAACCGGCTGGCAAGCATATTAGCTTTGTCGGTTGCTGAGCAAACAACCTCGTGATTGTTGGTTAGTGGGGGAATTGTTGATTGACCATTGTTTACTACACTGTTGTAGATTTTCCAGAAGTCACGATTTCCTAATTTTTGTGCTTCGATGCGTTTTTAGTGGTTCCAGTAAATTCTCTCTTGGCTGTCGCTATTTCTTTCTTAACGTTATTTCTCGCTTCTATGTACTTCTGTTTGTTTAAACTGGACTTATGTCGGTAAAGTCTGCGGTATGCATGCTGCCTTTGAGCAATGGCAGTTGCGCCAGTCGAAGTAAACCATTGGGGAGAGTGGGGCTTGCTATAAAATTTCCGCACGGGAACATGTGCTTCCATTGCTGTTTTGAACCATTCAGTGGTCTCATTTGCGCACTGGTCGGCAGGAAGAGAAAAAATATTTCCCCATGGGGCATCTCTGATAAGATCTCTGATGGCTTCCCAGTCAGCCTTTTTAAAATATCTCGTTGTTTTGAGCACTGGCTCTTCAGTTTTGGGTCTAGATTTTAGGGCGATTTCTACCATTATCACTGCATGGTCAGCGTTCCCGAGTGGGTTGTTAGCATTTGTTGTACAATCCTCGGGAACTGTAGTCAGAAACAGATCTAGAAGTGATGCTTGTTGTTCTTGCTGGTCAGGGAAACGGGTTGGAAACGTAACCATGTTTTCGTATGGACAATTTTATTGATAACACATTTAATAATGTTTTCGTATGAACAATTTTATTGATATTACACATTTAATAATGTTTTCGTATGGACAATTTTGTTGATATTACACATTTAATAATGTTTTCGTATGGACAATTTTGTTGATATTACACATTTAATAATGTTTTCGTATGGACAATTTTATTGATAACACATTTAATAATGTTTTCGTATGGACAATTTTGTGGATATTACACATTTAATAATGTTTTCGTATGAAAAATTTTATCGATATTACACATTTAATAATGTTTTCGTATGAACAATTTTATTGATATTACACATTTATGGACAATTCTATTAATATTACACATTTAATAATGTTTTCGTATGGACAATTTTATTGATATTACACATTTAATAATGTTTTCGTATGGACAATTTTGTTGATATTACACATTTAATAATGTTTTCTTATGGACAATTTTGTTGATATTACACATTTAATAATGTTTTCGTATGGACAATTTTATTGATAACACATTTAATAATGTTTTCGTATGGACAATTTTGTTGATATTACACATTTAATAATGTTTTCGTATGAACAATTTTATTGATATTACACATTTAATAATGTTTTCGCATGGACAATTTTATTGATATTACACATTTAATAATGTTTTCGTATTAACAATTTTATTGATATTACATTTAATAATGTTTTCGTATTAACAATTTTATTGATATTACACATTTAATAATGTTTTCGTATTAACAATTTTATTGATATTACACATTTAATAATGTTTTCGTATGAATAATTTTAATGATAGTACACACTTGAAACCCTTTTCAACTTTGAAGTAATTCCCTGCAGTTGGACCGTTCCAACAACTTCTGGAAGGCCGATGGAAGCCCCATCGTGCGAGTGTGTCACTGACCCTCGTCACGGCCTCTTTCCTCTCAATTGTCTCATAATGACAGCATCAAAGGTTTTCCCCGAGCTTAGCAAAAGTAACAGGGAGCAAGGCCTGGGAATAGGGGGGGTGATGAACTGTCTGATCAAATAGTTTGGGACAAACTCCCCGAAAATTTCCGCATCTTCAGTTCCTCAAATAGAATCGTGTGTACAATTCCTACACTAACAAACTGTGCACTTATTGCATAGCCATATAGCTGTAATTCTTTTTATTTAACCAGTCAACTCCGACTTTCTCTATTCCTCCCACACCACCCATCCCTTACAGACTCCTAGCCTTGCTTGAATCTCTTATGCCACTCGAAAGCTGATGTTCTATTCATGCAAAATGGTCAAAATTAGGTTGAAGCATTCTATACGTTTTTTTTTCAAGTCTAAAAAACAGAATATTATTGCATACTGTTCTCTTAAAGTGTCCTTATGTTTAGATTGTATTTTTGAAATTCACTTCACTAATAATGTGATAAAGCTTTAGTAGGGTGTAATACAATCCCTGCTGTAGCTGTTTATTTGAACCTGAAATTATAAAACTTAATCGATCATTTCAGAAGATGTATAGCAACACTATACAGAATTTTCAAGAGAATACGACATTTTTAAATGTCTGTACAAAAAAAAAAAACGTCTACAAACTCGTATTTACTGGCGGCTATTTTGTGAGAGACTTCCATCATTATTTGTGTCTTGTCGTAGCATACTGTCCTTGTTCTGGTCGTTTTGATTTAAACATTGGCGTATTTTGCTGGTTCATTTGCTCCCATACAAAATACTGTTAACAGTTCCTTGGTTCATCAACATTGCGGATTATTCCTTGGGGTAGCATTTCTGTGAAGTTACCAATGCGATGAAATTGATCTGGATATGCTTTCCTCGAGTTGATCGATTGAAAGAGTAATTGGAGTAACTACTGTTTAATTGATTGGGGCACACTTTGTTCTTTGGGTGGAACAGTGTAGGGTAACAAGCTTCAAGTACTGAAGAGAGGATAGTCCGAGTTCTATACTCGGACTATCCTCTCTTCAGTACTTGAGGAGTATATTTCCTTCCGCACCTGTGTCCACCTGAATTTGAATTTATGCACCCATTCCAGGTTTGATCGTATTACATCCAATATGACGAATACGACTGACCGAATGTTTTCTGTGCGTGTTTTTAACGGAATAAAACACATTTTCTGAAAGTCGTCATTTATCTCGTCCTGTCGGTTTACATAAGCTTGATGTGTCATTGTGAAGTTTGTTCTTGATATTTCTGTTCATATATGGCTGTCTCTCAGGATTCCTTATTACTTTTTACTGTGACAAACCTTAGCTTTATTTGTTCCCGATATTTATCCTACATTGCCGCTAGATCGTGCCCATCAGCTTTATTTTCAAAACATCATCTTAAACACCAACTTTTCTAGATAATAAAAGGATAAAGTCAACTTGCCTGTCTTCGAAGTTACGTTTTACAGAACTATCACTAACTGTTAGAAAAAAAATGAGTGTTTCCACAAAATTTGACTTTTTTGTTGTTTTGCACAATTCACTAAAAGAAACGAAAACACAAAGGCATATAAAGCTTACAAGAAACACATCTGAAAAGCACTCAGACTAGTTTTATTGAAGGGCAAGTAACTCCTCTTTAAAGAAGAGCAGGTCATGTCATGACACACGCAACCATTGTATCATAATAGTAAAAGTATCCGTCATGAAGTTTGAACAAAAAAATAATAAATTGTATCAATGAGATGAGTGTATAGGAAGGTGTCGTTAATGTAATATTTTTTGTCATATTTTGTTTTATGTTTTTTTTTTATAGCGGTCACAATTTTTATGAGGATGTTTTAGTTATGCTACAAATGAATCGATCGACTCAGCTTTTTGATGAAATTGGCTGTCAAATCTTTCTCTCTCGTTCACTGCACTTATGATAGCTGTAAAATGTTAACCTTTATTGAGTGTATGTAATTTCTCCTGTGAAAGATATAAAATGTCTAGTATATCCTTCGCTTTATCACACACGCACAAGATAAACGAGTTTGCTTTCTTGTTTGTCTAATCTAGTTCGGTATCTTAAAAATATTTTTATCATTTTTTCTTGTTCAGGGCGACCAAAGTTAAACACTTCCGACTGAGTAATTTCGTTCAATCTTATTCCGAATGGGGTTATACTGGTGTTATTACAAAATTAATTATGCCAGTGTTATCTCTTTGGCGATTGATCTACACATGCGTCTCTTGTGTTTAAACTGCAATAAAATTTTACTAGCAGTAATCACGTTTCTCAATGTTAAATCTTATTCCGAAGGGGGGGGGGGCTGGTGTTATTGCAAAATTAACAATGATGCCAGTGGAACAGTGTTACGTTTTCTGCGATTGATCTACACATGCAGTTCTGTTGTGTTTGAGGATTTTAAGATATCTTTTCAGTGCATCATCGTTGTTCTGATACAGTTTGTAGAGTTCGAGTTATTTAAAGAGATTATTGTAAATACCGACAATGGGGGGGGGGCAGTAGGCTCTTTTCTAAAATCTGGACGCATAGGCTACTTGCATTTACCGATATTTTGGACATGTCTCAGTTTCAAAATGTTGGGTAGAAGTCGCAGGTAATAATAATTACTTCGCAAGAGTGACAAGAACGCTTTTAGTTCAATTCTAAAATACCTTTAGAATTTTTCAGAGAAGTCTCAGCCACTAAATAAGGTTGAATATTATTTTAGTTAAACTCAGAGAAACACAAATAACAAAAATATAAAAGTTTAACGAAAACATTCCTTTAAAATATATTCAACTTTGAACACTGGAAATTATTATAGGAAATTATTTTGATAAATAATTGAAAATTGAAATATGCAATTTATTTGTGATCGTTATAAAATGATATTCTGTATCTTATTAACTACAAAAAATATTGAAAAAAATATGACTATTTGTTAAACGAGATAACATTTAAGTTGTTGTGCAGAATAATATTTATCAGGCATTGTTTTTTTCAGAATTTTTGCACAAACTCAAATTTTGATAGTTTATATAAATATCAAACAGGTTTCATTTTAAATGCTCATCGATTTATGGAAATATTCATGATTATATACGCGAGCACTTGAAGATTTATATAAATATAACTAAGAGCCAAACGCAACAAGTAAATCTTTGTTCACTAAGGTTAATTACTTCTTTAAAATACCTTTTTTATATTGCCGAAGATGAGGCTTCTCTTCTGGTGCCAGATTTAACTGCCTTTTTAGAGATTTCAACTGAAATATTTCAGGTTATTCTAACCGTCCTCGTGTGAAATATTTTGTATATCTCCTTCACATTTTTATCCAGGTTGGTTTTGAAATTGTTTTCATGTGTCTAATTACTGTAGTACATAAAAGTTAGGTATATTGTATTTGGACTTATTCTAGGGTTGCTACATTATCCGTAGCATGCCATAAAACTATGTCCAATATCCATCTGTATGTGAGTTTTTAAATTAATTGTATCACGGTGTCACCAGCGTGACTCTCCATGTGTCTTAAATTTGTTTTTTCTGAAAATACTGAAGTACACAGTTGACGAGCAAAAGGTAGCTCTTCTTTGTGTATCCGCATGTGTACCGTTAACTGGTATTTCATTGGAAACGTAGAGTGACACTCTTCACAAACAAAAGTTTTTTTAGGCGTGTGTCTCCGTACGTGGTGTTGTAAAGTCGATTTCCGTGAAAACACAGCGTGACACTCGTCACAAAAATATTTTTTTTCACGCGTGTGTTTCAACGTGTGCATCGCTAAAAGCTGTTCTTTTGGAAACGCAGAGTGACACACTTGACAAACAAAAGGGTGTTCACCTGTGTGTGTCCGCATGTGGATTTGTAAAGTGGATTTCTTTGAAAATTCAGTGTGACACTGATTACAAAAATAAGGTTTTTCACGCGTATGTGTCCGCATAGGTGTCGTTAAAGTAGATTCTCTTGCAACCGCAGAGCGACACGTTTCATAGGAAAATAATTGTTCGTGTGTATGTGTTATCTTATGGATTGTCAAATCGGATTGCTTTAAAAATGATAAATTACACATTTCACACGAAAAATACTTTACGCCAATGTTTGTCTGCATGTTTTGAATATTTTAATGTGTTAAACAATATACTTTATAACTTGTACCTTTTCTTGTAGTTGTTGACGTGTGACAAGTATTCAAATAGTTTCTTCCGAAGGTTTATTTGTAAAGGAAAATGTTCAAAATTAGGTTCCGGAAATATTTACAAAAATCCTTTGTTTCATGAACCTGTGAATAAAAATGAGTGTTTTTTTATTAAAAATAGTGCAAGGGTACATTTTCTCATCGTTTTAAACATTAAATTAATTCACTTACGAACAACTGATTTTAGTAATTTATGAATTTAAAAAAAAAAAGAATTAATTTTATAGGTTTTCCGAAATTATCCCTAATATATATATATATATATATATATATATATATATATATATATATAATGAACGCATTTTCCCCCTATGATTTTGACCTTAATAGGATTAAAAAATCAAGATATTTCATACAAATGTAATATGCACAAACTGCAGCACAATATCTGAGGTATGTTATAGGCATATTATCTCTCCACTTCCTTGATAATCGTAGATTCCTATATTTTTCTGCTGAGAGTTCAATGCAAAAATCGGTTAATATCAATGGCAGTGGTAGAATCTTTTCTCTCTAATTAATTCTTACTTCTCCCGCCGCTACTTACACCATTTCCGGGATAGTTCACAAGGGACAGTTACAAAGGAACGCCGGTTTGGGTTTTTCTTTACTTCGTAGTTGCTTAAAAAAAACTGGAATGGAATTTTACCGTGCCTTCCCGTTCTATCCTTCCTATTGGGTGAAACGCACCAGGGAATTAACCGATACCGACATTCCCACAAACATTAATTCTTATCCCACGCTTACTTTTACGTTGCTTAATTACCATTTATATTACTTCAACAAACTGCATAGCATACTATTCAAACACTCCTACAGAAATTCGTGTTCTGCCGTACGACTTCAGTTTACACAGAAAAATTGCGTTTACTAAAAATACCCGCAACGAACTAACATTTAATTCAATGTTGTTGTTGGCCGGGGGGGGGGTCAACTAAATAGAGTTTCATTTCTTTGCCAGGAGGAGGTCAGTGAAAACATCCCATAATGTCATTTTTCCCCCCATAAAAATTGGCTACTATAACAACTTTCTTTTCGCAAAATTAAAAAAAAATCATTTCCGGTTTATTTCGTTTCCTAAATAACGTCTGCTATTTGCATTTCCTTAAACTTTACTCCCTAACTCATAAATTAGCGAAATCATTTCATAAAGTAGTAAACTCATACATTTCTTTCAGCATTTGAAACGTTGAAATTATTTCTTTGTCGGTAGCATGGGGGGGGGATTAAAAACAAACTGAGTCATTTTGTTTCCCAGTTTAAAATGCGATCGCCTCAAGGCTTCGCATTCGATCCTTCCTACTTAGCTACCAAAACTTTTTAACTCCCCCCACCCACTGGAAACAAACACCCGGGCAACAATTTTTTTATTATTCTTTTGTTTGGATTTACCCATATCCGCAAACACCTCGAAACCCCCGGACAACGCCGGGTACACCGGCTAGTGTTTAAAAATGTTATTTGAATATTTTTTAGTGCATTTATGAAATTTTTAAAAGAAGAATAAATATAGACCATCGAAAAGATTTACTTTTACACTTTTTATGTCGTGATTTTATTAATGTGACAAAAAAAACGAAAAGAAATCTGTGTTCAATTTGATGAGATTAGAATATTTTAACAATGCAACAAAATCATTGAAGATTAATTAAAAAAATATAAAGAAACCGCGTTGTTAGCTTATAGATTTTTGCGTGTTTTATAAAAACGTGGAAGCGTATATATGTGTGTAAACACATATACACATTCATACTGCATATACATACTATACACACCCACATATTTATACATACACACAATGTTTATATATACACATTATATATACACAATGTATGTATATATATATATATACACACACACAAAGGCTGTGTATATACACAAAAATAGTATGTATATATACACAAACACTATATATATTCACACATATATACACAAACGCTATATAGATATATAAACACTATATACATATGCACACACAATACCAATATATACACACACTATACATATATATATATACATACAGACACACACAAACACTATATATATATATATATATATATATATATATATATATATATATATTTGAAAAGGAAAACTGAGAATTAATAAAATAGTTATCAACGTTTCGTTCCTATTGCGGGGTACATCATCAGGATTTCGTAGGAAAAATGTAGAAGAAAACGATTACAGACCACACGCGAGTGAAAAAAGGTAAAAATCCTTAAGTCCTTCCCATTCTGGGTAGAATCTATAAATGTGCGTGTGGAAAGGTTGGATTATTCTATGCATATATATGCACATTAAAACGTTATTCATATATACACGTACATGCGCATTTACTTTTTTAAAAAATATTATTTTGTTTAAATTATGAGGAGAAACGGTAAGGAATTTTTTCTTATTTCACTCGCATGTGGTCTGTAATCGTTTTTCTACATTTTCCTACGAAATCCATCGCTTGTATTTTTATTTTTACTCTCTCTCATATATATATATGTTGAAAGTCCGAATTCTCTTGTATCTCTATTACCTCCCTTTCCCTGTACATATCCCATAATCCCTTTTTTGTTCTTTCCCCTTAATAAAGAGTTCTTCTCATCAGTCAGCACGTGTGTCTATTTTCCTCCTTTGAATTCCTGTTCATTTTTCTCTCTATTCCACTAAAATGCACTACTCAACAGGTTATGGGCCCAGAAGTTGTAATGGAAAAAGATGGAACAGATTATCTTTCGACGGTGGTGAAGCCAAATAGGAAATTTGGGAAGTAAAATTCTTAGGCCATTTACGTACGCTCGGTCTAAAAGACGCCATCTTAGGCGTAAACTCTACAAATGAACACGACGATGAAAGAAATGAGGAAGCGTATGCCGAACTGGTTCAGTTTCTAGACGATAAAAGTTTATCCCTGATAATAAGAGAAGCTGCAGACAATGGAAGAAAAGTTCTAAAAATATTACGCGAAAATTACGCAGGAAAAGGGAAGCCTAGAGTCATTTCTCTATACACCCAACTAACGTCTCTCAAAAAGAATAGCGATGAAAGTGTCACGGGCTACGTTATAATAACAGAAACCGTTCTAACAGCCCTCAGAAATGCGGACAGACAGTGGACGATGGTTTAATCATCGCGATGATATTAAAGGGATTACCTAGCCAGTTCGACCCATTTTCTATACATGTGAATCACAGCAACAAAGAACTAACGTTCTCGGTATTTAAAACCGACCTTCACAGCTTTGAAGAGACTCTGAAGCATAAAAACGAGTCTAGCAGCGACGACGTGATGAAATTAACTTCCTCCTTTTCGAGAACTGCTGTAAGTAACAACGACCGCGACGAGCGAGACACTACATGCTACATGTGCGGCGGAAAAGGGCATATATCTACAGACTGTGCCAACAACAAACGAAAAATGTGGTGCAACTACTGCAAAGCCACCACTCATAAAAGAGAGTCTTGCCACTACAAACGTAGGGACACTATGAAAAAGGCAGCGGACATTAAAGAAGAATATACGTTCATATTCAAAATAGAGGACTACCACGTGCGGGAGACGACGTCACCCACGGGTTTGTTTGTTGACGTTGGTGCCACTTCTCACATCATTAGAGATGAGAAGAAATTAAAAATTTCGACCAAACATTCCAGCCAGAAAAACACTACACGGAGTTAGCGGACGGAACAAAAACCAGCGGCGTTGCGTTTAGAAGAGGAGACGCATAAATACACTTAGTAGACGAAAATGGAAACTGCGTCACAGTTACTATAACGATGGCGTTATTGATACCTTCCTTCCCACAAGACATTTTCTCCGTAAAAACTGCCACTAAAAACGGAGCAACAGTCATTTTTAAAGAAAATAAAAATTAACTCGTACATAAAAACGGCAGAAGGTTCAAAATATATATATATATAAAAAACTGTACTAATTAACGACTACCCAGAATGAAAGCACCGAAGACAGCTGCCATCAATGCTATGACGTCGACACGTGGCTTAAAAAACTCGGCCACTGTAACTATGACGACGTAACGAAACTACCCGCTGTAGTTCGTGGGATGAAAATAAAACCAAAAAACGCAAACAATAGAAATTGCAATATTTGCATTCAAGGAAAATTCCCTCAAAGCAGAAACAAACACCCGGACGAACGAGCAACCAGCATACTACATCTAGTTCACTCGGACTTAGCTAGCCCTATAAACCCGGCAGACTTAAACGGAAATCGATACGCTGTCTCGTTCACCGATGATTTCACCGGTGCTGTATTTGTGTATTTTATTAAAAATAAAAGCGACACCACACTCGCCGCCGAAAAATTCGTTGCGGATATCTCACCTTACGGCGAAATAAAAATACTGAGGACAGAAAACGGCTCAGAATTTAAGTCGAATGATTTCCAGAAATTAGTCCGCAAAAACAAAATTAAACATGAGACCTCAGCACCGTGCTCACCTCACCAGAATTGAACAGCCGAGAAAAATTGGCGGACACGGACACTGTTCGAAATGACGAGATGCATGATCATAGAGAGTGGATTACCCAAAACCCTGTGGACCTATGCCGTCATGACATCCGCAGTTATACGAAACAGGTGTTTCAACAACCGCTTGAAACAAACTCCATATTATGAAATAACCGTGAGGAAACCCGACCTCTCGAAAATGCACATCTTCGGTTCGGTGTGCTACACCTACTCCAACACAAGAGGGAAACTGGACCCAAAATGTCAGGGAGGGATATTTATCGGATAGGACAGAAACAGCCCAGCATACCTAATCTATCACCCTGAAAGTGGGAGAGTGTATAAACACAGACAAGTAAAATTTGCAGAAAAATAAGGGATGCAATACATGAAGAATATATTAAAATTGTAAAATTAAAGAAACAATATATTCATTTAAAAGCAGATGATGACCATCAGCTACGTTCCTCATATATTTAACAAGAATCTCTAATATAAACCTGCATGTTTTTATGTATTTATGTTTGTATGTCTTCCTAAAACCTTCGACAGAAGCGACGGATTTTTACGAGATCGATATTGTTCTAGCAATACCAATTTATGATTTGTGTCGCAGAATCTTCACGTCACTTAAAATTCATCAATACTCAGGATTGAATCAATTTTAATGAAAAAATATTAATGATCATAGAATAGAAGAGACCTTTTATTTCATTCTAACTCTGCAAGCTATCCGTTAGCTTTATTTTAAATAGAAAAAAAATAAACACTTGATAATTTTAAGTAAATGGAAGGATCAAAATGTGTATTCGTTTTAAGCATCAGGATTCATTTTACACGTACCTAATATCTTAACTGAAATTATATCAATGATATAGAAGAATGTTTATGGCATAAATCACTGGCATAAATTGACTGCCAGTAATCACCCCTTCGTCAACATAAAAACAATATTGATTTAAACAAATGTTTATATTTTGCATGAATCCGCATTTAATCCTCTTATTGACATTCAAATACTGACTTACGAAATTACATAATGCGAATTTAAATTTATTTGATATTTGTTGCAAATATCATTACAAATGGAAACAAGATCAGTAAACATTTTAACTTAGTAAAATGGCAACAGGAATTTATAAGGCGTCCTTTCTTTGAAAATTCTAAATATCATATGAAAGTTTTAGTGTCTTTTGGGAATAACGGATATGGGAAAGGGAGTCCGCAAAGACTTGACCGGCGGTACCGCAGACTAAAGGCGCCAGATTTTATGGTCACCAGAATATTTTTAGAATATAAAAAAATAATTATTTGTCGTTTTCGGCCATGCAAGAAATACAAGTATGTCAGAATTTGGGGGGGGGGATTTGACATTTGCTTAACATAAAACTGCGATTAAAATATACACAACTCGTAATTTCTTTTTTTAAGTGGGTTGTTTAATTTCATCATGGAATATACTTCCAGAAACTATTAAAGTTTTAAAAAAAAACATTTTATTTTTTTTTAAAAAGTGTTTACAAAGCGCATGCGCGCGCTCATGCAGCCACTTTTTTCTACGTAATGAAATGAATTGAATTTTACGAGTTATATTTTTTTTGAAAATTTTCAATTTAAAAATCTATCAAAATGTTTTTCAGGTTTTATGTGAAATTTTATGCTCTTTCAAATAAATAAAATATAATATTCTAGACAAATGTTTTTTAAGTTCCCACCCACCCATTTTGAGATAATTTTCTCACTTAAGGTTTATATATCACAAATTGGAGATAAAAATCAATAAATAATCTAATTTAAAACAAAAACTAATGAATAGCTTTGTGCAAATTTACCTGTAAACGTCAAAAGTTGAAAATTTGAAAAAAAAAAAAAACACGTTGATTTTTTTTTAAGTTTAACCTCACTTTGAAAATATTGTCCGCAAAAATTGGTCACCGATATTATTTTTTTCTATTTTATTCAATGTTTTTTTTTAGATTTTTGAAAAAAAAATCATTACAGAAATACGAAATAAAATATTTTCAATTAAAACTCATGTAATTCTTTAAGATAATTAAAAAAAGTGGAAAATTTGTAAGCGTTTTTTTTTTGTTTTGTATTTTAGCATACTTTGAGGAGTGAAATGTGATCATTTTTCAAATACGGTGACCTATACTTGACTAATTTGATTGTTGACAGTAGCCACATATCAGAAATTCAAAGGGGAGATAAGACACATATCAGCACTTCAAATGTTTGTTTCTTTATATAGTTACTGTCTGGGAATATATTTGATCTAATGTGGTTTTATGCTTTTGAAATGATTATGGCGCTTTTCGCCTCCGTATTTGTCAACTGGAAGAAAACGAGGCAACTTCGCCATATGAGCACCTGTTATTAGATTTTAAAATCGCTGTCTTTTCGAATACTTGCTTAAAAATATTTAAAAAGTACATGGAATATGAAATATAAATATGGACAAATTCTTATAAACGAAGAATGGAAACGCCCATCGATTAGTATTGTTTTTATAGGTAAGCGATTGTTTTGGAATTTATATCAATTATATTTGGAGTAAATTAAAATTTGTTGAATTTCTTGGAATCTTTAAAGAAAACTGATTAAAAATATTGCATATTTTTCTATTAAACCTTTTATTATTTTAAAATGTGGTCTTTGCGCTTTTATTGAAAAAAAATTAGGGTTTAAATTAAATTTTTCAAGTAGTTATAAACTTCGAAAGATAGCGAGTCTAATTATTCAGATTTTTATCACTCCTTTTTAATGGCGACATCTGACACTGCTAGTGCAGGTGCGGCAAATAAAAGGATCCGATAAAGCTATGTCTTGCAGTCTAGCTGGAGACCAGGTTTGAACTTACCAATTTCAAAAAACAACCTTTTTTATTTTATTATTTTTTTAACTGTGTTCATTCGTAAGGTTTCTTCGTTTTCTTTTCTTTCAAATTTAGTTGGATTGCTAACGACGATATTTTTTCTTCTCCAGATTTTCATTTTTACACGGTCACGGATCTGCCCGTACTTGTGTCCGGCAGTGCGCATGAGAAACACACCAGGGGACACCGAGTCAGGCGGATACCCTTGCAGTGCTGCTGGGTTCTTGGACCGATGGCTCAGTCGGCCCCCGATTACTACAAACCCTTAGTCATGATGGCACCCAAATAAAAGAGTTTTCTTAAAGTCAAAACATTACTATATTTAAGATAAGTATTCACTTTTAAAGAAAATAAATTCTAACCTAACTAGGCTTCATTTTCCGTGTGTTTTAAAACTGATTAAAACAATACAATATACAACGTTTTCATAAAATTTATTCAGGTTGTAATTTATTTATTTTTTCAAGAAAACATTTAACTATTACATTTAGTTTAAAAATTAAAACCGAAAACATTTTTTGCAAAATAAAAATCGACATACTTAAACATAAAAACAATTCAATCCTAATGTGAGTTTTTAATTATGAACTTAATTATAGTAAATTTAGTTGTATTTGACTTGTGCTTTCACAGCAATATCATTTTTTTCTTTCACGGGAATGTTCCATGTAAAAAAAAAATTTTTTTAAATTAAATAAAATAACAATAGTAAATGGTTGCAAGATATTACCCCCCCCCCCTAAAAAAAGCAAATAAGCTTCTATTTTTGGTTTAAATTTTGTAAATATTAAAAATTAGGCGGGGGTGGGGGCTAAACCCGTTTCTTTCAATTATCGGGGAAGAAAAGCGATTTATTGAGAACAGAGTAAGTGGTAAGAAGCTAAGAGTTGAGTGAATGCAAAAAGACAATAGACCGACCTGTATATATTTAACGTTCAGAAACTGTTTAAAGTCTGTTGCCTTTTTCCCCGTCAATCATTTCCAAATTTTATTTCTTTACTACTCAAACGAAAAAAAAACAACGACGCAGTTTGCAAAAATGGTTATGAAATCTAATTCCTGAGAAATAATGAAAAATTTACTTGCTCTATTATTTTACTTAAGGATGTGGTTGACATTCACAGTAAATCCTCTACTAACTAAAAAAAAAAAAACAATTGAAGACTTACGAAGACAATGGTGGTAGCATTAAACAAGCAAACTTTCCGGTTCCATTTTTTTTCTACGGTCACCACCATTCGAAATACATTTTGCCAGGAGTTTAATAACACATCTTTGCTTCCGGCGCACTTCTATCTGAGGGGTTGCTTTCTTTGAGTTGAACACCGTCAATATCTGCAACAAAGATAATACTTTCATGTCATTAATTGACGAGTTCACTCATCATAAGACAATTTGCAATCCCCCTCCGATCTATTTGGGCGGATAAAAAAATAGGAGCCATTACATTTAGAACATTTCTCGTATACGCGATATTAACTAAAATAACACAAAATTAGCACTTCACCCCGGTTATGGCTGATGGAATAAGGAAAATCTACCCTCGTTAATTAACTGAAAAGGTAGGCCTGAAATCTGTATATTTTTTCGAGTTCACCTATTAGGTCCCCCCACACACATTAAAGATTCACTTGAATAAAGTCGAAGATTAAACCGGCCTAAACACCGTGAATATAATAAGATGAGAAAATAATTCAAATGATTCTCGTAATTCTTTTTTTCTATTGAAATTATATTAATAAGGTTAAAATTTGGATTATAATAATATTAATGTGTGTTGAGTTTGTGAAACAATTTCCAACTAAGGTAGCCTAGGTATTACGTAAAACACCAGCCCACAATAAATCCATATTTTATATTATTTTTTTTTTAATAATTAGATTTGATCCGAGCTAAGATACTTATTTCAATTGATTTAATACAATTTAATTATTACATATCACAGAGTTAGTTATAAAAAGATTAATGTTAAAAGATGAAGAAATTAAAGGCCGAATTCAAATTCAACTAAAAAATTTAAATTTTTACAGAAAAATCTCATTAAGCAAGAACATAGAGACAAACATTTTAAACATCTTTTTTTGTAAAAAAAAAATGAATTAGATGAAGTTTTAGTGTGTTTCCTTGTATTGGTAATTTTTGATGACAATAGCGTGTTTGGAAATTGCACAACCACAATTATAATCAATAGTTTAAAGTTATGTCATAGCAAAAAAAAAAAAATGGCCACATTAACCATTTTCCAAATGACGAATTTTATAAGTTTTCGAGTATGCTGAAAATGAATATCGCATTTTAAATTGCCGTAAACGATATTTTTTGCATATCAATCAATGTTATTACTTATGTTTGAAGTAGTGCTCATGTTTGTTCGCGCAAGCACGAGCATATTTTTGACGGCTTGTGCGTATAACAATGGCTACCACTTACACCATAATGAATTACATTGCATAATATTCGGAAATCTAAATGCGATGGTTGTTTTCAGCATACCGGAAACCTAACTGTCGTATTAAAGTTAAGGTGGAATGTAAGTAGCAATTTATCGAAATAATAATATACACACACACACAGGGGTATGCATATATAAATGGAAAATCAAATATAGCGATGTAGTACATCATTTGTCAGTGGTTCAATTACTGAACAAATCATAAAACTAGAGAAATAATTATGTTATTTTATATCAACCGACTTATTAATTTTTGGGTGAATAAGTTAGAGACAAGCATAATACATAACTTATTTGGAAGATGGTCAACCACATTCCGACCAGATAAATTTTGAACGAAATGTAACGATTTTATATGGAACAATTATTTTGTTTGATTTCTTCAGAAATACCACCAGTCAGACATTCATTAAAGAGGATATTTTGCCGCGCTTCCCAGAAGCACAAATTATCTTCATTAGTAGAAACAAAATTTGATTTATATTCTTAAGCCGCTATTTGATTAAATGGTTGGAAATGTTAGATTATCTTAGGTTAAATTTTTATGCCAAATTGACCTTCCGCTTGAAAATTGTAGTTGGTCTCCAAGTCTTTCATCCTATTAAAACTGAATTGCAAAAATAAAATAAAAAGTAGAATTTCACTTTTTGTGCAAGAAGGCAAATCATAATTTACAAGTTTCTCTCGCTTGTCAATAAAAGTTTCTTTTCAATTAAAAAAAATATTTTAATGTTTTTTTTATAAGTATCTATCTTATTCCAGATTTACTAAAAGTCATTTTTAGATTTATTCCTATCTTTGCATTTGTCGAGATTCCATTTTATCAATTCATTGTGTCAATTTAAAATTCATCGCAACAAATTGAAGGTAAATTCAAAGGAAATCACTGTAGACGTTAATTTACATTTTTAATGGTGTTGCTATAAAGTCATTGCAAATGGTTGAATTAAATTTTTTAATTATTTATTTTTAGATGAAATAAATAGGTTGATGATAAATTGCACATTATGAAAGTTAGGAATCTTTTGTTCGTATGTTTATTTTTACCCTCTAGCAAATTTTGAACCTTATTTAACTAATCTAAAATATTGAAATCATGTTTAAGTATGATATCAAACATTAATCCTAATTACCGTCAGCTTCTCTTCAAACATTTATCCTATTTCGATTAGAACTGGATAGTGAACACGAGAAAAATAGGATCCTGTGTTCAAAATGAGGTCTCAAGAATAATAGTATAAAAAAACTGAAGCGTGCAAAGCGAAAAGGACCTTAAGTATTCTCTACTTTCACAGATAAAGTTTCATTTTTAAAACGATAGAAATCCTATACAATTAACAGGTAATTAAACAATTAACAAATACGATTATTAGAATTGAATGGAAAAATTCGATTTCATTCGCGTTAAAAGATTACCGCAAGAGTTTTGTTTGTTGCCGATTTGACATTTTTTTATAAACTGTCAAATTTCACTATTAGAGAATAAAATGTGAAAATAATTCAAATAATATTATACTTACTTTTTTTTTCTAAACTGTCAAATTTCACGATTAGAGAATAAAATGTGATAATGTTGGGAAGTTAGTAAAAACAAAATGTGAAAATGATATTATACTTACATTTATCCAATATTATTTCGATTTGCTTGTGCTGTGGACACGTCACCTGTTTCGCTTGCTGTGAATGACATGATTAAGTGAATCTCGTCGAGTGTATATTAGAATAGTCGGCGCATGCTCGACATGTTCAAAACAAGTAATTCTAATTCGTCCTTAATTAAATGTTCATTTTTTTTTAATGAAAACTGGATTTAAAAGGTCAGCTAAAAAAGAATGAACAATTCTTTTTACAATACAAACAATATCTAAACTATTTTATATGAAACAATTAACAATAGCGAAATTCTAACACTTCAGTTCTTAATCTATTTCTGAACCTTGCTTAAAAGGTTCGAATCTCGGCTTATCCTAATTTCATTTTCCACTTAACTAATGTTTTTCTTATTTACAGGAATAAGGGACAGGCTTTTCTTGTAACAAACACATATAAAACGTAAATATGTTTGGTGGACGGGGGGATGAGAGAGGAGAGGTGTTGCTTGGCTGAAGATCGGGTCCTGACTCACTGACGTTCCCTGAAGATTTCAGAGAGCAGATGAATTAATGCTCATTGATAAAAATGTTTTGCCAACAACATATATTGATTATCTAATACAAAAATCGATTACTTTAAACTGAATGGTGGGCATTGACAAAGGTGGGTACACTGTAATCGCATGTTGTCTAACCATTTTTTAAACTTTGGCGCTTGAACATCCGTTCCTCCGAAATTCTGAAATGCTATGCGACAGGGAGGTCTCTCTTTACATTCTAACATAGTCAGCCATCATGACTGCGTCCCAGCAACTCGGATACATCTTTTCCAGATCCTGATAAAGCTAATAATACTTATATGATAATTTTATAAGTTTATATAATTTATTTATCTGTGATGACTTGAAAAAAACATTAAATGCAGAAATTAACGATTAAAATAATACCTTTGAGATGTACATTTTTTACTTACAAATGTTTTTACCGAATTTACTTAATAATGGCTTAAGTTGATAAATATATTGTAGCAGTTACACGGAGCTCCTTTCTCTATGGACTCAATGCCCCCCCTCTGAATTCTTCGGCCCGAGGTTAACTTATCAGCTAACAAGGAGCATTGGTTCATCTGCTCTCTGAAATCTTCAGGGAACGTAAGTGAGTCAGGACCGATCTTCAGCCTAGCAACACCTCTCCTCTCTCATCCCCCGTCCACCGAACATCTCGATCGAGCATTATCGGTCTCCACTGGAGACAACAGGTAACTAGGAACGACACTGGAAACATCCTAAGTAACCGACACCGACCGCGAAATAACTTTCTATTCCTTCTTCGTTTATCTCAGTTTCACCTTCAACTTCTACCAATAAATACCTTTTTTACGTTGTTACTGTTGAAAAGAAGATTGTTGTTCATTTCATGCTGTGTTCAGCAAATATATTTTATTGGTCTTATCTACAAACGGTCAAATATATGTTATTAGTCTTAGTTACAAACGAGTACTTTACTAAAATAAAATGAAAAATGGTCAAATATATTTTATTAGTCTTAATTACAAACGTGTACTTTACTAAAATAAAATGAAAAATGGTCAAATATATATTATTGGTCTTAATTACAAACGAGTGCTTTACTAAAATATAACAAAATGAAAAATGGTCAAATATATTTTATTAGTCTTAATTACAAACAAGTACTTTACTAAAATAAAATGAAAAATGGTCAAATATATTTTATTAGTCTTAATTACAAACAAGTACTTTACTAAAATAAAATGAAAAATGGTCAAATATATTTTATTAGTCTTAATTACAAACAAGTACTTTACTAAAATAAAATGAAAAATGGTCAAATATATTTTATTAGTCTTAATTACAAACAAGTACTTTACTAAAATAAAATGAAAAATGGTCAAATATATTTTATTAGTCTTAATTACAAACGTGTACTTTACTAAAATAAAATGAAAAAAGGTCAAATATATTTTATTAGTCTTAATTACAAACGTGTACTTTACTAAAATAAAATGAAAAATGGTCAAATATATTTTATTAGTCTTAATTACAAACGAGTACTTTACTAAAATAAAATGAAAAATGGTCAAATATATTTTATTAGTCTTAATTACAAACGTGTACTTTACTAAAATATAGCAAAATGAAAAATGGTAAAATAATTACATGGGAATAGCAACATGGATAAAACGAAATGTGGGATAAGATACATAGTTAATGAAAAGACATTAAAAATGTGGGTCAAATCGAAAAGATAATAATATCTAAATTTACAAGCTAAATTTATTGTTTATGATTTTCATGTCAAACGACAAATGAGATTCTACTTTTTAAGTGATTACCGGTGAGCACGAGGAAAGCCTTGGAGACAAATTAAAAGCAATTATTTTAGAACGTGATATCAGTTCGACGTAAGCATTTATCATAAAATGATTACGTTCTTGCGAGTCATTGTGGGGAACAGCGGTAAAAACAATATTTTCAAATTAATTCGAGTGGTTCTCCTGTTCTACATCTAAAAACAAGAACTATGTTAATCTAAAATGGTTGTATGTTTTCAGACTTTATATGACTGGGAAATGGTTGACTATTTACCAGCAATTGACTTGGATATCTACACGGTTGTTTTACTTATATGTAGAAAATAGAGCGTATCGACAATATATTCTTTCTGATAAAATTGCATAGGAAATGTCATTTATAAAGACTGGGAATTATAGAGGGTCTAAATTCAACCCTGGAATACATTAATGTCATTTTTTTAATGAGCATTAACCTTTACCGTTGTTTTGGTTAGGAATTATGTAATTATATTAAATATTCGATTAGTAATACCGTACAAATAATTTACGATAAATTTAATTTTAGGATTTTGTTACAATCTAAATAATGCTTAGTTTTAGGAATTAAAAACTAATGTTTCATAGCATTAGTAGAATTTAATGCAAATAAATTAAATATTATTTTTAGGGTTAAATTATGATATTAAAATTAAATAAATTGTTATAAAAATTAATTTTCAGAAGAACGCATTCATGTTATTTTTTTAATGCGATTTAAAAACCTCTGACTATCGTTAGATTAATTTCTGATTCAAGGGTTTTACAAAAAGCTACAGGAGATTAAAAGAACCAAATAAAAATATAGTCTGCACGTGTAGTCCTAGTTCGCCTATGCAATGACGGGGTTGATGCGCGATTCCTGTTATTTCTGTCTTGTCTAGTGATCCGTAAAAGAACCAAAATTAAAAATATAGGAGACAAAAGCCAAAGAAACTTAAAATCTTTAGAAAAGTAACACTATAGAATCATCTACAAATTCCTATCGCTTGTAAATACAAATTTATTTTCAATGAAAAAATATTTTAATGTTTTTTAAGTACCTATCTTATTCCTATCGCTTGTAAATATAAATTTATTTTCAATGAAAAAATATGTTAATGTTTTTTAAGTATCTATCTTATTCCTATCGCTTGTAAATACAAATTTATTTTCAATGAAAAAATATTTTAATGTTTTTTAAGTATCTTATTCCAGATTTTGTTTAGATTTATTTTTAGATTTATTTCCAACTTTTTATTTGTATTCCATTTTATTAATTCAATCATTATTTGTCAATTTTAAATTTGTTAAAATAAAATTGAAAGTAAAATACAAAAAGAAATGATTTTAAACGTTAATTTTCATTTTAATAGGCTTATTATAAAGTTATTATAGATCGTTAAATTATTAATTATTAAATTATTTTATTCCGTTTCATAATTATTATGCACTGAATATTAGTCTCATTCAAATCAGATTTTTTCCAACCCTTTTTTTACATGCAAATAAAATAAATGCTTTTATGATAAATTATACATTATAACAAATTAGGAATCGTTTTTTTTTATGTGTTTATTTTTACCCTCTATCAGATTTTGAACATCATTTAATTATTCTAAAAGATTGAAATCATGTTTAAGTATAATATTAAACATTAATCCTTAATACCGGCATATTCTATTCAAACACTAATCGTATTTCGATTAGAGCAGAATAGTGAACACGAGATAAACGGAATCCTCTATTCATTACCGCTCTATCTTCATCTCTCTTGTTCAGTGTATTTATGTATGCGTTTAGCAATGATGATTAGGATATCTCACTATTTTTTCATTTTTCTTATCATTTTGTTTAAGCCAGGGATGGGGCATCCTACCAGATGCCAAACATACACCTGCTATTTTAGACACTCCAACCGAGAGATCTTTTTAAGATTCTAACCGTCCCTTTAAGTGCAATTGTTTTAATCTCCTTTGCACTTGGTTTACCTGGTATATTTGTAAGATAGTTTGTAAAATTCTTTTTCATAAGTCCGGTTGCTCCTATAATTACTGGAATGATAGAGATCTTCTTAAGGTTCCAGTTTCTTTTCATGTCATACATAAGACCCTGGTATTTGGTAATCTTTTCCCTCTCAGCTCTGTTTAACCCAGCATCATTCGGGACACTAACTTCCACCAAGGTTGCTTCCTTCTCCTTCTTGTCCCATATTACAATGTCGGGTTTTATAGCTGCGTTTTCTAGGTACGTGGCTGTAGGGATTGCATAGTCATAGTGGATCGTATATGACTTGTTTCCGACTGTTCTTTCGGGTATATGTTCCCATGACTTCTTGCTGCATTCGATATTTAACTTATTGCAGATCATCCAGTGGATATATTTGCATACTTCATTGTGTCGCATTGTATAGTAGCCGTCCCCTAGCAGAACCTTACAGCTAGAAATATTGTGTTGTTGCATACTTATGGTCAAAAAGAAATTTAATACGAAAAAGGTTGTAGACTATCGCTACTTTAATGAGCGATTCAAGGATTTTGAGCAAAGTGCATCAAGAAACTGAAAGGGCAATATTTTGCGAGTTTGAACTTTCATACGAAATCTGGAACAGATCATTATCTGATGATCGGAAAAGCAAGATTCAGAAAAGCATTTTATTGTAAAATTAAAAAAAAAAACAATGGCTAGCTCAACAGAGCATTTCGTTAGTGCTATAAAAGGATGAGTGAATGTGTTTTTATATCCCAGGCATTGTATGAGTGATGATTATATCATTATGTGTGTGATGGAAAATTTGGGAGTTGTTTGTAGTGTCATAGGTGAAATGAAATGCGAACTACTTGGTAGAGAGAGAGAGAGAGAGAGAAAGAGAGAGAGATTAGAATGTTTCGTTTTGACCGATGGAGCATGCGCCATCTAGTCCAATATAAACTCGACGCGATGCAGTTAATCATGCCATTTACAACAATTAAAACACACACGCAGCAAATAAACTGGTTTCAACCTAGGAAGGCTTCAACTCCAAACTAACTGAAAAAATATTGGTTAAAAGTAAGTATAATATTATTGGAATAAGGTTATCTTTTGTAGAAATGTTTTCATGACATTTGTAAAAAAAAAAATATGTAAAGTAAAAACAGCAAATAAATCCACAAGTTTCAATCCACAATGCAAGCAAAAGAATATTGGATAAAAATAAGGTTAAAATTTTAAAATGTTTTATTAAAATTCAAAATAAAAAAAACAATTCGAATAAAGTTCACAATAAAATAAATGCTTACATTAACTTTTAAAAATGAAATTTGAAATTTTATTCTAATAAAAGTTTGTCAAATTTTTAATCCTGCATTAATTGAATAAAAAGTATGTTTTTCAAAATATGTAAAACTTTTCTGTGAAAAAATATAATATTTAACAAGGATCCCCCCCATCCCAATTTTATGAATGATTTTAAATAACGTTATTATTCAGAACTTTTTTCAACATCAAATGATATTATTGTTAACTATCCTGTACCTTCACCATATTCTCTAATCAAGTTGGGACTAGTTTAAGGCGGAAAATGGGTGTAATTGAGATTAATTTTAAAAACTCTGATTAAAAATTGACTTTAATCTCTTTGAAGATTTCATTTAGTACTTGTTCAATTAATGGAACGGGGGAACACAATAACATTATTCAGAAACTATATTTTTTGGCACCTTGACTTTTGATAAGTGCTTTATGTGCTCATGTTTTGCGTTAAATACTAATCTCTATGAACATTTAAGTGTGTATCGAACGGATACTAAAACATTTCGTTTACTGCACGTTATGATAACAAAGGTTTATACAGAATTTCGACCAGATCGGTCCAATAAATTACTAGTATTAAAATGAACAACCAAACATACAGACCATGGGAAGAGAGTAGTTTTGTTTCATATTCTCTACCTTGATGTAATAATGTTTTTAAAAAATTGAATACAACTTGGAAATCCTATCTAATAAATAACACGGCCCATAAACTGCACAAGTACTTTAAATCTCTACAAATTCAGTAGATAAAAGTATAATTTTGTTTCTTTATTTACAACTTATTGCATATGAGAAATTCAAATGGCGTCCAAAATTTAACACATCGTAAAAATCTACAGCGAAAAAAGTAAAAATATTCATCAAACGATTTATTTTATTTGCATGTTTAAAGGTCAGAGTATGGGGGGGTCTGATACAAGCAATAATTTTTAACTTTATAAAAACAATTTACTTATCTGTAATGACTTTTTAACAAAACCATCAAAAACAGAAATTAATGTTTTAAATAATTTCTTTGAGATGTACTTTTACCTTAAAAATTTTTTCTACAGAATTTACTTAATAACACAAGTGGATGAATAAAATAAAAAATGGTCAAATATAGAAATGAATTGAACGAAATATAAAATATAATAATTAAAAAAAACATAAAAAATGCATATCAAATCGAAAAGAAAATTGTCTTTACATTTACATTTATTTGTTAATTACGATCATCACCTATCACAAGAAATGAGATTGTACTTTTAAGCGATTACCTGTAAACACAATGAAAACCTTGGAGACAAAATAAAAATAATTATTTTAGACTGTGAGACCATCATAGAATAAAACTTATAAAATTATAACCTTTTTCGAGACATTCTTTTCGGAGGTGGGGAAGGCTTAAAAATTCGCTTAAAATTAAGTCAGAGTGGTGCTCAGTTCAAACTGGTTGAAAATGATCGGCCATCTTCAAAAAATAAGTTATTTAGTATGTTTGTCTCTAACTTACACATCCAACAATTAGTAAGTAAGTTTTTTTTTACACTTGTAAACAACATATATTAAAAATATCGGCCAATGAATTCCTAAGTAAAATATCGGAAAATTAAGGTCTTAATGTCATAAGAACTACTTGTCCGCGGCAAGTTTAAATATGATATTCATTTAACAGATCCGAATACCCTTAGAAATCAACCCTTTTAATTCTAAGTCTTCATTTGATCTACCAGACGACAAATATCCGACGTTTTATTTTGTACATAAAATAACCAAAATTTGTAAAAGATTATGACTTAAAATTTATAAATAGTTCGGAACTGTCTTTAGTGCATGCAATGCATCGCGTGTTTATTTTTTATTTGCTTTTTTAATTTTTGCTACATATTTCCTGAATTTTAAAAAATAATAAAAATATAATAACACGAAATAGGTATATTTTTTAAAAGTTATATATATATATATATATAATTTTATTTTATGAGTACCATATCTTGCAAGCTGTAAACATTCGATTATTTACCGCCATTTTTGAAGTAATCCGTAGAGAATTCGTGGACTTCATTTTCAATAACAAAAAAGGTGTGACAGTAATATACAAATGGCAAAATAATTCATTGAAAAACTAATCTTTGAAAAAAATACTACATACCTAAAACAAGAAAAAACAGTAATGCACAAATGACAAAATAATTTTATTAAATAAAAATGTTTTTAAAGATCATCTTAAAAGAAAAATACTACGTACCCAAAAGCAACAACAACAAAAAACAGTGACAGTAATACAGACATGGCAAAATAATTTATTGAATAAAAATGTTTTTTTTTAAATTTATTTGAAAAAAATAAAACACTACATCGCAGCTGCAGTTTTTTTTTTTTCAAACACGAAAGCGAATATTCCAACTATTCTTAGTCCATGTGAATTATTTGAAAATTTTAACACCAAATAACAAATGGGAGAAAAGTATAAACATCTCTCGAGTTTATAAAAATGTCGGCTCGATAAACTATTAAATTTTATGAGTTTAACGAAGTCAGATTACCCTTTGAGTATGTCAGGGTAGAAAAAAAAACAAAACAAAAAAAACCCCCCAAAAAACCACTAAACTTCAAAGATAAAAAGAATGTTGTCCATTTATTTCAATTTTGAAGAAATCTTTTTTTAAGTATAGAGGCCCACTGCTCTGCCCATCTCCAGAGAATAATACATTTGAGTTGTCAATTTTTCGAACATACAGCACCCGTAATAAGATGAATAATAGGCGCCTCCAAAATTGAGGACAGAATTAACCCCCATATGTAACACGATGTAACTTTATAATAAGTTAATATTATCAATATAACTTTTGTACGATTTAAAAGAAGGACACAATAAACTAGTAATAATTTTTTTAAAAATTATCGTACGAAAATAATGAAATTGCGAGACGAAATCGAGGGTAATGGTGCATAAAACGAGACCCTAATTTTCAAAGATGGCGGCAGGTCTGTCAATTGAGTTATGCAAGTACAGAATTGATACAATACTTCCGCTATTCTTCAAAACTGATTACTTATATATTTGAACAAAATGTTAAGATTTTTTTTTGTTAATATATTTTACATTTATTTTTTCAACCCTTGTAATAAAAATATATAAAAATACGTAAACTTTCGGTACTTCTACAGTTTATCGCCGAAAGTGGAGACGCCATTTTTTTCGGGAACCCGTCAATAGAATTAGACGGATAAATTAGTATTTTAAAACTATGGCCGAACTAGAAAATAAATAAGAAAATTAAACTAGATATTAATTACTTCCGGAAAGAACTATGAAAAAGGTAAATAAAGAAAATGCAAGAACACATCTGTAATTGTTTAATTGGAAATGTTTCGATTTAATTACTGAAAACGAGAAAGTTTTTATGAAACGTGTATAAAAACAGAAAATGAAAATGATATATTCATAATTATTTGAACTGGGCAAGCGCCATTTTAAAAATAAAAAACTTTATTGTATAAAAATGTATCAAGATATAATTGTAAAGACATTTATTTAAAAGCGTACGTAAGTAAATATAATTAAAAAAAAAACAATTTTGTGATTTTTTTTTGTTATACTTCGGTTATAGTTTAAAACACTGATTTCTTCCTCCGATTTTAATGACAGGTGCCCGAAACAACGGGTGTCTCCATTTCCGCGATAAACTGTAGAAGTACCAAACTTTCTTTATCAATTGATTTTGTGTTTTTTAATCGCATAGAAATATCTAAACTATCTAACAAAATATAAAAATAGTTATTTGAAAAAAAAAATGTGACTAAAAAAAACAAAATCCATTGATTAAGAGAGTTTACATATTTTTATATATTATTTTTTATACTAGACTGCACAGGTTTAAATAAAGTATATTTAAACATACTACATTTAAAAAAGAAAGTAGATGTAAATAAAGTATATTTAAACATACTACATTTAAAAAATAAAGTAGATGTAAATAAAGTATATTTAAACATACTACATTTAAAAAATAAAGTAGATGTAAATAAAGTATATTTAAACATACTACATTTAAAAAATAAAGTAGATGTAAATAAAGTATATTTAAACATACTACATTTAAAAAATAAAGTAGATGTAAATAAAGTATATTTAAACATACTACATTTAAAAAAGAAAGTAGATGTAAATAAAGTATATTTAAACATACTACATTTAAAAAATAAAGTAGATGTAAATAAAGTATATTTAAACATACTACATTTAAAAAATAAAGTAGATGTAAATAAAGTATATTTAAACATACTACATTTAAAAAAGAAAGTAGATGTAAATAAAGTATATTTAAACATACTACATTTAAAAAATAAAGTAGATGTAAATAAAGTATATTTAAACATACTACATTTAAAAAAGAAAGTAGATGTAAATAAAGTATATTTAAACATACTACATTTAAAAAATAAAGTAGATGTAAATAAAGTATATTTAAACATACTACATTTAAAAAACAAAGTAGATGTAAATAAAGTATATTTAAACATACTACATTTAAAAAATAAAGTAGATGTAAATAAAGTATATTTAAACATACTACATTTAAAAAATAAAGTAGATGTAAATAAAGTATATTTAAACATACTACATTTAAAAAATAAAGTAGATGTAAATAAAGTATATTTAAACATACTACATTTAAAAAATAAAGTAGATGTAAATAAAGTATATTTAAACATACTACATTTAAAAAATAAAGTAGATGTAAATAAAGTATATTTAAACATACTACATTTAAAAAATAAAGTAGATGTAAATAAAGTATATTTAAACATACTACATTTAAAAAATAAAGTAGATGTAAATAAAGTATATTTAAACATACTACATTTAAAAAATAAAGTAGATGTAAATAAAGTATATTTAAACATACTACATTTAAAAAATAAAGTAGATGTAAATAAAGTATATTTAAACATACTACATTTAAAAAATAAAGTAGATGTAAATAAAGTATATTTAAACATACTACATTTAAAAAAGAAAGTAGATGTAAATAAAGTATATTTAAACATACTACATTTAAAAAATAAAGTAGATGTAAATAAAGTATATTTAAACATACTACATTTAAAAAAGAAAGTAGATGTAAATAAAGTATATTTAAACATACTACATTTAAAAAATAAAGTAGATGTAAATAAAGTATATTTAAACATACTACATTTAAAAAAGAAAGTAGATGTAAATAAAGTATATTTAAACATACTACATTTAAAAAAGAAAACGTAACGATATTAAAAAAACGTAAATATGTTAGAAAAAATATATCAACAAAAAAAATCTTAATATCTTAAAAATATATATAAGAAATCAGTTTTGAAGAATATCGGAAGGATTGTATCACGTTTGTGCTTCCATAACTCGATCTACAGACCTGCCGCCACCTTTGAAAATTAGGTCTCGTTTTATGCACTATTACCAAACCGAGTTCACATAATTGACGCTTTAAATTAAAATAACGTTCCTATGTAGGAAGCATTCCGAACATACCCGTGTTTACTAAATCTAGCGAAAATCAACTAATGGTTATATGTTTGTGGAATTTTCGATACTTATTTATTTTAGAATGGAATTATATAAAAAATGTAGTTTCCGTAAACTATACAAGGGAAATATTTTTAGTGCGTACTTTTCCCCCAAAATCCATTTTTATTTTTTCGAGATTTGAAAAAATATCTTGAAATTGATCGTAATTTGTATTTATTATGAAACATAAGAGTTCAAATATGTAATATATATATATATATATATATATATATATATATATATATATATATATATATATATATATATATATATAGGGTGGGCCAAAATAAGGGTCCTATTTTTAAAAATTCATAAACTCATGTAAGTTTTAAGAAGTGTTTTTCGGCTAAAATTTGTCTTGTTTATTTCAAAAAAATCTCGGAAGGGTCAGTCTACACACACATTGGTGAGTTTAACTTTTATTTTGTGGAAGTTATTTAAAGATAGGACCCTTATTTTGGCCCACCCTGTATATATATATATATATATATATATATATATATATATATATATATATATATACAGGGTGGGCCATGCAGTTTGGTGAGTTTAACTTTTATTTTGTGGAAGTTATTTAAAGATAGGACCCTTATTTTGGCCCACCATGTATATATATATATATATATATATATATATATATATATATATATATATATATATGTATATATATATATATATATATATATGTATATATGTGTGTGTGTATGTATGTATTTAAGTTTAAATGCACGTATTCAACAAACACTTACCTTGAAGTTGCAATATAAAAAATTGATATAAATTTAATATTATGTTTTTTTTGTTTTTGTTTTTTTACTAGCGTTTTTTTCTACTTAAAATATACTATAATCTGTTGTAATGCCAACGAAAAAACACTTCCTAAAAATTTAATTTTTAAAACGATTACAATTCCATTATTTAAAAATATTCCGGTACAAATTAGATGTTTAATTAATGGTGTTTAAATTTTCTTGTTAAATATTATGGTTTAATATAAACATGACTCTTTCCAGCAATTTTATCTCCGGATTAAAACCAATTGGAAAATATTGTTGCACCAAAAATAAATATTTGTGGATGATTACGATCTCTAGTTTGTCTCGTTTGTTCTAAATAAAATATGGAAACCGGTAATTAACCAATTGAAAACCGTATTTCATATTTAATATACGGATGTTTATAATATTATTAATAAGCGAGATAAGACACTGATAGAATTAAGATGTAAAATCCTGATAGATAGTATTTGAAGTAATGTTTTTAAGGTGATCCTAGCCAAAAAGAAAAAGCTCAATATTTAAGAATAGAGCAATATATAAGTTTCGTGGTTAAATTTAAAATTCTGAAAAAAAAAAAAACATATAGAGACATATATTCGATTTAAGAATTTATTGTTTGCCAATATATAGAAGGGGTTGTTTTAATTTCCTTTATATTAGTAATCATTTAACTGTGCAAATCTTAAAACGCAACAAAATTATAACAATATTAATTATTAATTGCACTTTGAAGAAGATAAACAAAGGTTTTTTTTTAAATCATTAAGTAAACACAAGTCTGGCGTCACATGATTGTGTTTCATTCCTCACAATTGTTCGGAAGTGCCTATTCAGCAAATAGTTAGCCCACCGCCGAAAAAAATAAAATAAATTCTTGCCTTGCAATATTTTATTTCTTTTTAAATTTCCAAAATGATTGCGCCAGTTCGTTAGTTGTTTTTGTTTTACGGCATATCAACCCTTTTCAGGTTATTTAATGCCGAATCCAAAGATTTTGAAGAAAAATTTAACAGAATGCATTTGTTGTTTTCAAGTTGGTTTCTATTTAACCCATAGTTAGTACCTGTTAGGGACCTAACACTCCGGGTCAGAGTGGACCTGGGAGCAGTAGCAATTAAAGGATGGCTCCACACTCCCCAATATCCGCAAGCTGGAGCCTCACCACTGGATATAGTTTAAGGTCATATCCAGGATCGCGCCAGTTCGAAAAAAAATGTTAAAATAAATTATTAATCAACAAGGAACAATTAATGGAGGGGGTGGTGATGAAATTATTAATCAACAAGGAATCTTCTTCCAACAGTTCTTTAACTATGCACTGGGTGTTGAAAACCTGCCAACATTGAACAATTAATGGAGGGGGGTCATGAAATGGTTTGTTTTATGTCGATTAACATTTGTATTATTTGGATTCTTTGAATTACTAATTTCATTTTGAGTTTTATTTGCAAAACGTTTTAGTCGATGTAATCTCAAATCTTATTCATGTGTTTGTTATCGAACGCTGGAATTTGCACAACATTTCAAATGGAACTTTTTTATTTAATCAACATGGGTAGGTTGCTTTCGTTACTTCAGCCATTACCGGGTAGAAATACTAAATAGTTCGCGATAGCTTTTAGGTAGTTGCTCTCACTGAAGATTGGGTCTTCAACCTCCATAAAAGTTTATTTTTAGAACTGAATTTTTACAAGTACTTAATTTACAAGGTCGATCATTTGTGAATTAATTAGGACTTTTATTCAATCATGGCTGCCGGGACGAGAACATGCTATCGCCGTGGATTAAATAAACGGTTCTGTTCGAAATTCCATGCAGATTCTAGAGTTCAAGAAAATACATCTGATTAAGTTCTGAAGGGACATCGACCCAAACGTTGTACATATCACACTCAAGATGAGAACAATCGTCCGTAGAATCCAAAAACTACGAATAATCAATCTTCATCTAAAATAATTCAGAATTATAAAGGATATCTGGTCGGAAAGAATGTGAATATTTTACATTGCATTTACATGCGAAACTGAGCCCCAGTGAAAATTATAAACACGTTTTTATGTTTAAGGTTTCTTTAACAATTAGGTCAGAGTTAGTTATCTAGAGGTTGAAAGTTCAATCCACCCTAAAGGCGATAGTAACTAACACATCAAGAAGAGCTAAATTAAAACTAATAGAATAACAGTTTAGTCAAACTTCCACTTTATCAACATATCCTCTTTCTAAATTATGCACCGATTCTAATGCGTCTCTAAGAATTCCTAACTTTCTTTTTTATAGAGAAAATATCTTTTTCCTAAAATACGACCTGCTTTCCTATATCATTTCTGTGGCAAAAAAACTTTTTTCTCTAAAGCAATCTTAGCTTTGCAAGTAGGTAACAGGTTAGATATTGAGAAAAAGTTAGGTGTATAGCAATTTAAAGTAACCTCGGCAAATTTAGCTTATCCAGTGAAAAGTATTATGAATTTCGTTTAGAAGAGAAATAGCTGATGTGCTGACTGTAATATTTGCATTAAGATTGAAAAATTAACGTTAATATTCTTTGTTTTCAGATTTTTTTGTTTAAATAAAATATTTTAAATGTTTATGTTACATTACAAATTCTGTATTGGATTGCGATTAAGAATTCTTTTTTAATCGAAGTTTGGGAATGTTTTTTTTAATTTGGAAACGTTTTTTGTTATGTGTGATAGAAAGCATTTCAAATTCATCATCATCATCACGGGCTCCTTGTCCGAACCGATGTGACTCTCCCTCTCCAGAGTTTCCTGTCTTCCATCAGTTGCCTCAGATCTTCAGGTTCAAAGTTGGCGTTGTGTGCTATTTGTTGGATGTACGTGGATCTAGGTCGTCCTCTGCTTGCGTGTCTGTGTCGTGGAGTTCATAGCAATACATCACTCACCAATTCATGCTTGCTCCTCAGACAATGACCGGAAAATCGTAGGCGTCTTTCTCTGATGGTATTAGATATGGCAGGTTGGTTGCCATAAAGTTGCTGCTTCGCGGGATGATTTTACCAAGATATAGTTAATATTGTTCTTAGCATACGTGTATATGTGCCGTCTAGTTTTCTTTCCAACCTTTCGGTCAGTGTCCAGGTTGTAGCACCGTAAACAAGGACAGACTCTACCACTGCCCTGAAGAACTGCTTTTTCAGTTTGTCAGCAAATCCCGAAGTCCATACTGAATTATGTAACAGTGCTTGCGCATCAACAATGTTGTTCGCGAACAAAGCAATATCGTCTGCGTAATCTGCATCAGTTATGTGTGTTGATTGATGACGTCTGTTTCTGGATTCATTTAGGGTTAAGCCTAGTGTGTTGTGCATATCAACAGAGGTCCGAAGTACAAAGTCAAGACAGACAATAAAAAGAAAAAGGGAAAGAATATCTCCTTGTAGAACCCCAGTGTGGATGTCGAAAAATTCAGTGTCCCCATCTGGGGACCTGACCATTGCTCGAGTGTGCTCATATAGCATCATGATAGCATTAATGACTTCATTTGGAATGCCATATGATTTTAATATGCTGGCAGTTTTTCCTCTATGTACGCAGTCGAATGCTTTGGAGAAATCTACAAAGATCATGACTGCCTGAATGTTCTTTTTTTTGCTTTGACTCCCTAATTCAGTCTCCTAACAGTAAGTATTTGACTAGTAGTAGAGCGATTCTTTCTAAATCCATTTTGGTTCTTCCTGAGCACTTCTTCAATCTTTGGTTGAATACGGTTGAGAAGCATGGCATTGTAGATTTTTGCTGCAATTGGAGTGAGTGTTATTCCTCTGTAGTTGATTGGTATGCTTAGCTCACCTTTATTGGGAAAGAAAGTATGCATCCTTCACTCCATATAATAATGTTTTGATTATATACAGAATTGCATGAATTAAGAAGTATGTCATTGAAACCACCTGTCTTCCATACTTCAGGAGGTATGTTATCTAAGTCTGCAGCTTTACTATTCTTGGTCTTCTTTAGTACATTTAGAAGTTCTTCCATTGTAAAATCACCCTTCTCAATATCGAGTTCCTGTACAACAATATATGTATAATATATATTTCAAATTAAAGATTAAAAATATTTAGAATTATAAATAATAAAATAATCGTGAAATGAAGCATGTGGAATTAAATATTTTATATATAAAAATTAAACTGTAATTAAGTAAACGTTAATCATCTCATTTTTTCTTCTTAGTATTACCTGGCATGAAACAGAAAATGTAAGTCTAAATGGGAAAAGTTTCTCTATAACAAAAGATTTGATAATGCCTGTAAACGTTTTTCTATAACAATAGATTTGATAATGTCTGTAAACATTTTTCTATAACAATAGATTTGATAATGTCTGTAAAAGTTTTTCTATAACAATAGATTTGATAATGTCTGTAAAAGTTTCTCTATAACAAAAGATTTGATAATGTCTGTAAAAGTTTTTCTATAACAATAGATTTGATAATGTCTGTAAAGGTTTTTCTATAACAAAAGATTTGATAATGTCTGTAAAAGTTTTTCTATAAAAAAAGATTAGATACTGTCTGTAAAAGTTTTTCTATAACAAAAGATTTGATAATGTCTGTAAAAGTTTTTCTATAACAAAAGATTTGATAATGTCTGTAAACATTTTTCTATAACAATAGATTTGATAATGTCTGTAAAAGTTTTTCTATAACAAAAGATTTGATAATGTCTGTAAACGTTTTTCTATAACAAAAGATTTGATAATATCTGTAAAAGTTTTTCTATAACAAAAGATTTGATAATGCCTGTAAACGTTTTTCTATAACAATAGATTTGATAATGTCTGTAAACATTTTTCTATAACAATAGATTTGATAATGTCTGTAAAAGTTTTTCTATAACAATAGATTTGATAATGCCTGTAAACGTTTCTCTATAACAATAGATTTGATAATGTCTGTAAACATTTTTCTATAACAAAAGATTTGATAATGTCTGTAAAAGTTTTTCTATAACAATAGATTTGATAATGTCTGTAAAAGTTTTTCTATAACAATAGATTTGATAATGTCTGTAAAAGTTTCTCTATAACAAAAGATTTGATAATGTCTGTAAAAGTTTTTCTATAACAATAGATTTGATAATGTCTGTAAAAGTTTTTCTATAACAAAAGATTTGATAATGTCTGTAAAAGTTTTTCTATAAAAAAAGATTTGATACTGTCTGTAAAAGTTTTTCTATAACAAAAGATTTGATAATGTCTGTAAAAGTTTTTCTATAACAAAAGATTTGATAATGTCTGTAAAAGTTTTTCTATAACAAAAGATTTGATAATGTCTGTAAAAGTTTTTCTATAACAAAAGATTTGATAATGTCTGTAAACGTTTTTCTATAACAATAGATTTGATAATGTCTGTAAAAGTTTTTCTATAACAATAGATTTGATAATGTCTGTAAAAGTGTCTCTATAACAAAAGATTTGATAATGTCTGTAAAAGTTTTTCTATAACAATAGATTTGATAATGTCTGTAAAGGTTTTTCTATAACAAAAGATTTGATAATGTCTGTAAAAGTTTTTCTATGAAAAAGATTAGATAATGTCTGTAAAAGTTTTTCTATAACAAAAGATTTGATAATGTCTGTAAAAGTTTTTCTATAACAAAAGATTTGATAATGTCTGTAAAAGTTTTTCTATAACAAAAGATTTGATAATGTCTGTAAAAGTTTTTCTATAACAAAAGATTTGATAATGTCTGTAAAAGTTTTTCTATAACAAAAGATTTGATAATGTCTGTAAAAGTTTTTCTATAACAATAGATTTGATAATATCTGTAAAAGTTTTTCTATAACAATAGATTTGATAATGTCTGTAAAAGTTTTTCTATAACAATAGATTTGATAATGTCTGTAAAAGTTTTTCTATAACAAAAGATTTGATAATGTCTGTAAAAGTTTTTCTATAACAATAGATTTGATAATGTCTGTAAAAGTTTTTCTATAACAATAGATTTGATAATATCTGTAAAAGTTTTTCTATAACAATAGATTTGATAATGTCTGTAAAAGTTTTTCTATAACAATAGATTTGATAATGTCTGTAAAAGTTTTTTCTATAACAAAAGATTTGATAATGTCTGTAAAAGTTTTTCTATAACAATAGATTTGATAATGTCTGTAAAAGTTTTTCTATAACAAAAGATTTGATAATGTCTGTAAAGGTTTTTCTATAACAATAGATTTGATAATGTCTGTAAAAGTTTTTCTATAACAAAAGATTTGATAATGTCTGTAAAAGTTTTTCTATAACAAAAGATTTGATAATGTCTGTAAAAGTTTTTCTATAACAAAAGATTTGATAATGTCTGTAAAAGTTTTTCTATAACAAAAGATTTGATAATGTCTGTAAAAGTTTTTCTATAACAAAAGATTTGATAATGTCTGTAAAAGTTTTTCTATAACAAAAGATTTGATAATGTCTGTAAAAGTTTTTCTATAACAAAAGATTTGATAATGTCTGTAAAAGTTTTTCTATAACAAAAGATTTGATAATGTCTGTAAAAGTGTTTCTATAACAATAGATTTGATAATGTCTGTAAAAGTTTTTTCTATAACAAAAGATTTGATAATGTCTGTAAAAGTTTTTCTATAACAATAGATTTGATAATGTCTGTAAAAGTTTTTCTATAACAAAAGATTTGATAATGTCTGTAAAAGTTTTTCTATAACAATAGATTTGATAATGTCGGTAAAAGTTTTTCTATAACAATAGATTTGATAATGTCTGTAAAAGTTTTTCTATAACAAAAGATTTGATAATGTCTGTAAAAGTTTTTCTATAACAAAAGATTTGATAATGTCTGTAAAAGTTTTTCTATAACAAAAGATTTGATAATGTCTGTAAAAGTTTTTCTATAACAAAAGATTTGATACTGTCTGTAAAAGTTTTTCTATAACAAAAGATTTGATAATGTCTGTAAAAGTTTTTCTATAACAAAAAATTTGATAATGTCTGTAAAAGTTTTTCTATAACAAAAGATTTGATAATGTCTGTAAACGTTTTTCTATAACAAAAGATTTGATAATGTCTGTAAAAGTTTTTCTATAACAAAAGATTTGATAATGTCTGTAAACGTTTTTCTATAACAAAAGATTTGATAATGTCTGTAAAAGTTTTTCTATAACAAAAGATTTGATAATGTCTGTAAAAGTTTTTCTATAACAAAAGATTTGATAATGTCTGTAAAAGTTTTTCTATAACAAAAGATTTGATAATGTCTGTAAAAGTTTTTTTCTATAACAAAAGATTTGATAATGTCTGTAAAAGTTTTTCTATAGCAATAGATTTGATAAAGCCTGTAAACGTTGTTCTATAACAAAAGATTTGATAATGTCTGTAAAAGTTTTTCTATAGCAATAGATTTGATAATGCCTGTAAAAGTTTTTCTATAACAAAAGCTTTGATAATATCTGTAAAAGTTTTTCTATAACAAAGGGATTCTTGCTATGCCATATTTGCATATTTGCAAATGTTGTCTCAATCAGCAAATCTTTTCTTTCATAACAAGTACTATCCTGGGTGCCAGGCGTTGCCCGTATGTTTGGGGATGTGTGTTTAGCCAAAAAAATGTTAGTAGACAGGCAGGCTCGAACCCGTTCCGCGAAGGTGAAGACCGTGAAAAAAAGTGGCGTCTTTGTTGTTACGCCCATCGCAAACCCGGAAGTGACGAACGTCATAATTAAGGCTAGTCAATCGAAAAGAGTGAATTTCTTTTGAAAATACAAACTGCCCCGTTGAGGGTGAATAATTAACATTTTCGGACAATTCCTCGATATTTGTCGTCCGAAAGTTCGAGGTTTAAAACGATACCGATTTCCTCACGTTCCGACACGTCTGACAGAAGTTTTAAGCAGACATACATGCATACATACATGCATTTAAACGGACATCTGATATTTATATTACAGATAAGTCGATCGATAATAGTCGGAAAATTATGGTCTCTTCGTAGGCTTCATGAATCTATTTGAAGCGGAATTCCTAATCCTAATCAATTTTTTTTTCTTCCTTTGAAGATTATAATGCCGGGTATGGGGCAGCCAAACCAGCTGCCAACATTGCCCCGCTTTTTTATTGAAACCAACCGAGAGCTCTTTTTAGTATCCTCGCTGTTCCCTTAAGTGCAATTGTCTGAATCTCTTTTGCACTTGGTTCACCAGGAATATTAGTTAGGTAGGACTTCAGGTTCTTCTTCATAAGTCCTGTGGCACCTATGATAACTGGAATGATCGATATCCCCTTTAGGTTCCAGTTTCTTTTCATATCATACATGAGACCTTGGTATTTGGTCTGTTTCTCTCTTTCAGCTCTGTTAAGACCGCCATCATAAGGAACACTCACTTCAATCAAGGTTGCAACTCTCTCTGACTTATTCCATATAACTATGTCAGGTTTCACAGCAGCATTTTCAAGGTAGGTGGCTGTAGGGATTACATGGTCGTAATGTATGGTATATAAATCATTTCCAACTGTTTTTTCAGGTTGATGTTCCCAGGACTTGCTGCTACACTGGATGTTTAATTTTTTACAGATCATCCAGTGGAGGTACTTGCATACACCATCATGTCTCGCTCTATAGTAGCCGTCCCCTAGAAGAACTTTGCAACTTGATATCAGATGACCAACACTTTCCAATTCTGTGTGGCAGAATCTGCATTTATTGTCATTACTGATCCCTGCCATCTTCTTGAATGCATTGGTCATCAATCCCTGGTCTTGGGCAGCCATTATGACCCTTTCCTGATCGTGATGGGGGGATCCTCTTTTGAGCCAGTCCAAAGAACCTTCTTTATCTATGTATTCCCGAGAAAGTTCCCCCAGAAAATACTTTGCACGCTGATGTTGTTCCCATTCTTTAAGGTTCATCTGTTGAAAGGTCTCGGTATATTTCTGACGGCTCTTACTTGCTATTTCTGTGGCACACTTGTTTGGTGTTTCGTCCTCATCTGAGAGACAACTCTGACCAAAATGTTTGGCCAGCTGGGTGACTGATGTTGTTCTGCTGGCTCTTGTCTCTTGATGTTCATATACTATTGAGAGGGTGTCATTCTGGGAGCTTCTCAGATACTGACCGGTGCTTACAATAGTTGCCCTATGTTGATGATTAATCTCTGAGAGTCCCATACCTCTTTCTCCCCTGGGCACATACAGCCTTGGTAGAGACTGATTTCTATATATTATTTTATGAAGCGTTAGTAGCTTCCGTGTCTTTACATCTAGCCGGTTGATGTATTTTTGTGGCCAGTCAATGATACCAAAGCTGTATGTTATTACTGGCATAGCAAACTGGTTTATGGCAGTAATTTTATTTTTATTGGTGAGCTGGGTTTTGCATATTTTCCTCACCCGGCGTACATATTCTTTACTAATCTTCTCCCTCATCTTGGCATGTTGTATGTTCTCGTTTTCCTCAATGCCAAGGTACTTGTAAGGCTCATGCTCTTCTAGATCCCTGATGTCGATGTTTTCATTAAGCTGCATATTTTCTGTGTGGGTCTTCTTCCCAGCTCTGAGTGTACATTTGGCACATTTACCCAGGCCAAACTTCATTCCGATGTCACTGGAGAATGTGTGTACTACCTGCAGAAGGTGGTGCAGATCGGTGTCAGAGCTAGCATACAGCTTAAGGTCATCCATGAAGAGCAGATGGTTTATTCTCTTGCTTGGATCTCGATGGCGTCCCTGACTCAAATTGTAGGCGCTCAGATTCTAAGATCATGTGTTGAAATTTATGCGGATGGAATAAACATCTATGATAACATTTCTCAGAGCATTACTGATCAATATCCTTCCAGTTCCATTAATTCCCATCTGAAGCAAGTCATCTAATAGTGACAAATTGACTTGTTACTTTGAATATGTCTTAACTTAAAAAAATTGTATATTAATCCTTTGAATCTCACTTTGCACCAATTGCAATCAATGCCTCTCAAATTGCTAAAGTCTCCTACTTTGATTAGCTTCTTGGCTTCAACTTCACTCGAAACCTAAAAAGAAAAACTTAAATCAAATTTCTTGCCAATGTTGCTTTAAAATAGTTTTATTATTCTGCCATTTCTAAACTATTCTTATTTATTATCCTATGTTAATTAACAAAAATTTCTTTATTTACAGAGAAATGGATAAAAAGAAAATATTTAAAACTCGCATGTGTATAGAAACTTGTGAGAAACCTTACGTCTGTGACGATTGTGGCACATCATTTTCCACGAAAGCCAATCTAAAAATCCACATGCAATTACACACTGGCGAACAGCATTATGTTTGTAATGTGTGCAACTCCGCATTTTCCCAGAAAGAACAGCTAAGAATCCACATGCAAAAACACACTGGTGTCAAACCTCATGAATGCAAAGTTTGTAACTCTATATTTTCAACTAAACAGTCGTTAGAAAGACACGTGCGAATACACACTGGTGAAAAACCTTATGTCTGTAATGTGTGCAACTCATCATTTTCCCAGAAAGAACAGCTAAGAATCCACATGCAAAAACACACTGGTGTCAAACCTCATGAATGTAAAGTTTGTAACTCTACATTTTCAACTAAACAGTCGTTAGAAAGACACGTGCGAATACACACTGGCGAAAAACCTTATGTCTGTAATGTGTGCAACTCATCATTTTCTCAGAAAGAACAGCTAAGAATCCACATGATAAAACACACTGGTGTCAAACCTCATGAATGTAAAGTTTGTAACTCTATATTTTCAACTAAACAGTCGTTAGAAAGACACGTGCGAATACACACTGGTGAAAAACCTTATGTCTGTAATGTGTGCAACTCCTCATTTTCCCGGAAAGAACATCTAAGAATCCACATGCAAAAACACACTGGTGTCAAACCTCATGAATGTAAAGTTTGTAACTCTACATTTTCAACTAAACAGTCGTTAGAAAGACACGTGCGAATACACACTGGCGAAAAACCTTATGCCTGTAATGTGTGCAACTCCACATTTTCCCAGAAACAAAGTCTTAAAACCCACATGATAAAACACACTGGTGTGAAACCTCATGAATGTAAAGTTTGTAGCTCAGCATTTTTAATTAAACGAGCTTTAGAAGAGCACATGCGCATACACACCGAAAAATCCAATCTAAAATTCACGCGTGGATGTGACAAACTTTAGCTTTGTGGTTTCGCATTTACAACTAAACACATCTAAAAACGTCACATGCAAATTGCAAGAAGTGAAAAACAATGTCTTATAATCCACATACCGACACACACTTGTAGAAATAATAGTTGTACATATAATATTAGATTAGTTATTTTTTTTCTTTAAACTTTGAAGTTCAACATTTTACAAATTTTTTGTTTAAGATTTTCAGAATAATTCAATTTACTATTAAACCTACATACGTGAATCCGAGAAACATTTGATTTTTAGAGTACATTTGATCGTATATTTACCCACAATAACCATTTCCCTGAAATTTTTTTTATGACACAACAGAAAAAATAATTGTAAAAAGTATTGACGTGTGTTGTTCAGAATTGTCACCTAAAAAATTTAACAATGCACATGCGCAGAGAAAAATATTATACCTTCATTGAGGACCACATTTTGATAATTGCTTAACATGTTATTGTAGCTATTTTGCTCTTTAGTTGTATTCATTCAAAAGTTCGTTATGTTCCTATATTTACCATATGAAAATATCTTTCGAATTACATGACAGACTCTTCTTAAATGAATCTACTTAAAACTTATATATTTTTCACTGTGTTCGATAAGTCTTACTCTTGACATCCTTATAATTGCTTATGTTGGACTAGAATAGCAAATGGTCTTTATATCTCTCAAATAATTTTCTGTGGTAAATAAGCAAAATTCGATTTTAATCGAGTTTTAATATTTTCATTTGTTATGTGGAGATAGGTACCCAACATTCTACATAAGGACCCGAATCACCATATTCACCGGCGCTTTTTGAACAGAGACTTCCTCTGAACTTTAGCACGCTTTATTTGTCACTATGTAAATACGTAAATAAACTTCTCTTTTCGTATTCATACCAGTGTATATATATGTATTCCTTTCACGGAATACTTACTTTTTTATTGTCCGTATAATATGCCACCTTAGGACATATCATTTTTTATATCTGATTAGAGGAGACGTTTTGTATGACAATCACAAATATAAATACATTACATATTTAGAATTTTTCATTCATAAATTTGACAAATATATTTTACCATAACTTTCATTGTACAATTGTTTGAAACGATGTTCAACTACGAATGATTATGTATTTTTGGTTGCTTTTCGTGTATCTCTAATCTTATTTCTATATTCTTTAAAGTTCCGGTTGACAAATAGCAAGTCTTATCTGCAATGCATGCTGTCTGCTCTTAAAAGAGCCAGTTTTTAGGGTGGGGATCATGGTAGGAGCGTTCACGTCGCGATCCCTGTCAGGAAATACTTCTACTTACCTGCGAATTCTACCAATCATTTTAGAGACAAGCGAAGATCAGAAACACAAGAAAAGTAAATAGCTTAGAAGACTAGAGTATGAAGGGTGACAAACATTCATTTTAATTCCAATGTTAACAAAAATATATTATCTGAAACTGACGATGAACGGTCAACAAGACTTTCTTTCAACAACGAAAACAAAAAACGTAAAATAATACAATTGAGTAATCAAATCATGAAATAAATGAATGCTGAGCTCAGATAAATTACGTTCACTTTATTGTATACCTTAACTTTATCATCTTCAATACCAAAGTTTTGATTTGACAATGCTGATACAATGATAACATAAAAATGTAATTGATGAATGCGTCTGTTATATATATACGAAAGACATTTACTGCGCGTTGACAGTTCAGGACACTTCCGGTAGCTGGGGCTTCCGGTAAGATGGCGTTCTGGAAATACAAGGTGTTTTAAACTACTCGGAGTCAATCTCTTTCCTCATATTTCTTCCAGAGGACATCCTGATCTCTACTCACTCATAATGATATTAAATAAGTATCTGCTGCACGGTAAGACAGACTTATTTTATTGTCACACACAAATCGATAAACTTTGCTTATATAAATCACATACATAATGATGTATGTATACAACAACGTCGAACAAAATCCGGCTAAGTCAAATCAACGATGCTAAATGAAAAACGTAGTTTAACGACGGATGTTGGAAAGCGGATAAACATCCAGATATTGTGTTCGTCAGTTACAACATCACCAAAGTGTCAAAACTATAAAATGTTTAATGATCAGCCTCTTTTCAATCTAGATAGATAGTGAACTATATGCGTTAGAAAGCACTAAGGAGGCTGTCCTATCAGCAGGTGCAAAGTACTGGGACTGCTGTATTGCCATTTGGTGAATGGAATCTGGACCATGCAGTAGCTTCTGGTGGGGCCTCTCGATGCCATACTAGTGGGTAATTGTTACGGCTTTACCTTATCATGTGGTACAAAAAAAAATTCTTCGTTTCTTTTTCTCTCTTAGTTTCCCCTCTCTGTCCTGCTCTAAGTAAATCTGTCGACCTAGTCCACAAATTCCAAAATTTCATCATGACAAGTTTCAAGAAAAAATACACGATTAAACCCGGTTCTCCAACTTCCAACGTAGACCCCTACTACCATGTCTCCTTCTCCAACATCAGGGGTCTACGTTCTAACCTTCCAGAGGTTGAAACCCAATTACAGGAGACCAAACCAGACCTTTTATTTTTAAGTGAAACTGGCATTGGACAGGCTATTTCCCTAGATGAGTTTGCAATTACAGGATACTCTAACTTAACTTCTAAATCTGACCCCCAAGATCGCCATGGGCATGGAATATGTGCCTATATTAAAGATAGCTTTCCATGTGGGAGGGACATCTCCAGGGAAGATCCTAACTTACCGTATATGTGCTTCCGGGTTGCTTTAGCTCACACTACTGCATTTATATTTACTCTCTATCGCCCCCACAACAGCGGAGTTACTATCTTTCAAAGCATATCTGAGAAAATTGACCAAGTCCTTTCTACTTATCCTTCAGCTAACATTCACGTATGTGGAGACTTCAATGTTCACAACGTCGAATGGTTGACCCACTCAAACAAGACCGATGATGAGGGGAGGTTCTGTCATGATTTCTCCATTGCCTATGACCTCACTCAGATTGTTCAGGAACCTACCCATGTGCCCGATAATGACGGCCAGTATGCGAGCCTACTAGACCTTTTTCTCACAACTTGCCCTGAACTATGTTCAGTTTCTGTTCTGTCGCCTCTTGGATCTTCCGACCACTCTGTTGTATCAATTAAGATAAAAATGAAATGTAATAAGTCCCCAGACGTACCACTTCATCGTACAGTATATCGATACACTAAGGCTGACTGGGATAGCTTCCGTACATTTATATCTGATCTACCTCTGCATTCCATGTTTAAAAAGGATGTGTCCTCTATAGTATTAGACCTAACTGAATGGTTAATTGTAGGTATTGACCATTTCATACCCTCTAAAAAGTTTCAGCAAAAACCTAACAGCCAGCCATGGTTCTCTCCAGAATGTGCTGCTGCCATTGCGCACAGAAATCACTTTTTCCACTGCTTCAAACGTAATAGATGTATGGAAACTAAAGCCGTTTTCAGGTCTGCCAGCAACCATTGTAAGAAAGTAATAAGGAACGCAAGAGAGTTGTATGCTCAATCTGTTAAGTCCAAAGTAGCTGAGCAGCGGCTTGGTTCCCACCAGTTTTGGCAAATAGCAAACAGAGCCCTGAACAGAAGCGTGTGCTCCATCCCAACTATTATCAATGGACCTGAGGTAATCTCGTCAGCATCAGACAAAGCCAAACTCTTTGTCAAGAACTTTGCAGCTAATTCTACCCTTTGCGACCAAGACCGCCAACCCCCAATATTTCCTCCTGTATCAGAAAACACGCTATGTGATATACGTATATCTGTACGTGATGTTGCCAAGCTAATCAAAAACCTTGATTCCAGTAAAGCAACTGGCCCTGATGGTATTCCAATTATAGTACTCAAAAAACTTCAACCTGAACTAGCGCCCATACTTACAAAACTGTTTAAACGTTGTCTTAAGGAGAATAGTTTCCCATCTCCCTGGAAAATCTCATCAGTATGCCCTGTATTTAAGAATTCAGGTGATCGCTCATCCCCCTCTCAGTACAGGCCAATAAGTCTCCTGTGTGTCATGTGTAAGTTGCTAGAATCTGTGTTAAATACAGAAGTAATCAAACATCTCAACAAAAATAACCTTCTTAGTGACACTCAATATGGTTTCCGTTCTGCTAGATCTACAGCAGATGTCCTTACAGTTATATCGCATAGGATTAGCAAATCTCTCGACGGTGGCAATCTTTCTAGGGCAATTGCTCTTGACATATCTAAAGCCTTTGATAGGGTATGGCATAAAGGTTTACTTCATAAGATCGCTAGCTATGGTATAGCTGGAAAAGTCTTCTCAATTATTAAATCATTTCTTTCTGATAGGTTCATAAGAGTAGTAGTTGAGGGGCAAAAATCAGAAGCTCACAGTATTAATGCCGGTGTCCCTCAGGGATCCATCCTTGGCCCAACTCTTTTCCTGATCTACATTAATGATCTTCCAAATCATATCCTTACATCATTTGTAGACATTTATGCTGACGACACTACCATTTATGTTAGCACATCTAAGACAGTAAACGAGCAAGTACTCTCCAATTCTCTCTCCTCTGATCTTGAGCATGTAGTACAATGGGGAAAGGAGTGGCTGGTTACTTTTAATGCATCTAAAACCAAGCTTCTCTCTTTACATCATCAACATTTTAATCCACATTTGTCATCAATTGAAATGAATGGCTCTCGTCTTCAGGAGGCCTCAAGTTTTGACAGGCTTCTGGGCTTGACCATTACTCCTGATCTTAAATGGAACACGTATATCAAATCTGTTGCCAAGGCCGCTGGAAAAATGGTGGGATCTTTCTATCGATCCAGTAGATATCTCACTGCTGATGCTATTCTCTATCTATATAAGAGCCAGGTACGTCCAAGGATGGAATACTGTTGCCACATCTGGGCAGGAGCTGCTAGAAAGGACTTGTCCTGCCTTGATACAGTTCAAAATAGACTTCGTAGCCTCGTAGGAGATGTCCTTTTCTCCTCCTTACAACCTCTATCTCACAGAAGAGATGTTGCGAGTTTGTCTCTGATGTATCGTTATTTTCATGGAAAGTGTTCAACTGAGCTTCAATCTATGGTCCCCCCTCGCCAAACTTTCACAAGAAACACTCGTCTAGCTGTAAACACTATCAATAATTTCCCCCACTCTTTATCTGTGCCTAAACCTAAACATAGATTCCATGAACAAAGCTTCTTTCTTAGAACTGCACGCCTGTGGAATTGTCTTCCGTTTTCCTGCTTTCCGGCTGACTACAATATGGTTGTGTTCAAGTCTAAAGTAAATAAGTTCTTGATGAGCCGTTCCATATAAGTTATTAAATTTACCAAATTTTCATTACTAATGATTACTATATTGACCAACTTCTACTGTACACTCTTTAACCCTTATCCTTGAGTGGCCTCTGGGCCTTGATAATGTGGTGATGCCTTTGTAAAAAAAAAAAAAAAGCTCGTTACTACGGCTACAACTGAGTAAAATCTGTGCGTATAATACACGCCAACCCCTACGGGTTTTTATCTTTCGGTCAATAAAGCTTCGGCACTCAAACTTAAAACAGGATCTTTGATAATCTTCTTTATGGTGTTAGTAGATTTTTTTTTACTTCTTTCCAAACAACGTACACATTTTGCGGATGCTTGCATTCATTCGGCAAAACAAATACATTTCACCTCGGATTCTTGTGTTGATATCTCTTTGCACGGAGTTTTTATCAAACACATGGATTCGAACAGACTCGGAACTCGAAGATGTTTACACTTTTTTAAGGGTGTTGTGCTTTTAGGGAACAACCTAAGAAAACAATTCAACACAAGCTTCTGAAACAACGAATACAACAACTTCAATATATGTAACAAAGAAAAGGTTTATTAAGACGAATGTTCACAGGGAGATATTATCCTGGGTAAAAGCTGGAATCTGGCTACCTGGTGCTATTGCGGTAGTTATTCCCAGTGGAAATCGTCGATACCAGATGAAATAACACATAAAGAGGTGGAGAGAGAGAGAGAGAGAGGGCGAAGAAAACAGGGTCCAATCCGCTTGGCGTCTCTCTCAGTAAGCAAGAGTTCTCTTCCTTCAAACCGGAAGCTGTCCGATTTCCTTCCAGGTAGAGAAAGGATCAATGCGCCGCACGCATGATTGGTCAGTATATGGCCAAATAACAAAGGGGAGAGGCATTGACTTGCGAAAGAAAAAAAAGTTCCATTTGTTTCTGCTACATTTTCTTCAGCAACTAAAATGGTATACGCAACCAACAAAAATTGAAATGGTATACGCAATTCTACAACCAACAAAAATTAAAATGGTATACGCAATTCTACAACCAACAAAAATTGAAATGGTATACGCAATTCGACAACCAACAAAAATTGAAATGGTATACGCAATTCTACAACCAACAAAAATTAAAATGGTATACGCAATTCTACAACCAACAAAAATTAAAATGATATACGCAATTCTACAACCAACAAAAATTGAAATGGTATACGCAATTCTACAACCAACAAAAATTGAAATGGTATACGCAATTCTACAACCAACAAAAATTGAAATGGTATACGCAATTCTACAACCAACAAAAATTGAAATGGTATACGCAATTCTACAACCAACAAAAATTGAAATGGTATACGCAATTCTACAACCAACAAAAATTGAAATGGTATACGCAATTCTACAACCAACAAAAATTGAAATTGTATACGCAATTCTACAACCAACAAAAATTAAAATGGTATACGCAATTCTACAACCAACAAAAATTGAAATGGTATACGCAATTCTACAACCAACAAAAATTGAAATGGTATGCGCAATTCTACAACCAACAAAAATTGAAATGGTATGCGCAATTCTACAACCACCAAAAATTGAAATGGTATACGCAATTCTACAACCACCAAAAATTGAAATGGTATACGCAATTCTACAACCAACAAAAATTGAAATGGTATACGCAATTCTACAACCAACAAAAATTGAAATGGTATACGCAATTCTACAACCACCAAAAATTGAAATGGTATACGCAATTCTACAACCAACAAAAATTGAAATGGTATACGCAATTCTACAACCAACAAAAATTGAAATGGTATACGCAATTCTACAACCAACAAAAATTGAAATGGTATACGCAATTCTACAACCACCAAAAATTGAAATGGTATACGCAATTCTACAACCAACAAAAATTGAAATGGTATACGCAATTCTACAACCAACAAAAATTGAAATGGTATACGCAATTCTACAACCAACAAAAATTGAAATGGTATACGCAATTCTACAACCACCAAAAATTGAAATGGTATACGCAATTCTACAACCACCAAAAATTGAAATGGTATACGCAATTCTACAACCACCAAAAATTGAAATGGTATACGCAATTCTACAACCAACAAAAATTGAAATGGTATACGCAATTCTACAACCAACAAAAATTGAAATGGTATACGCAATTCTACAACCAACAAAAATTGAAATGGTATACGCAATTCTACAACCAACAAAAATTGAAATGGTATACGCAATTCTACAACCAACAAAAATTGAAATGGTATACGCAATTCTACAACCAACAAAAATTGAAATGGTATACGCAATTCTACAACCACCAAAAATATAAATGGATGGCTATTTACGAGAAACCTCAGTGCTTTTCAGGTTAACATAGGAAAACTATTCGATTGCAACTGAAATTAAAGAAAATCCATTAAATATCGAGGTAGGAAGTCAACTTCTACAATTGGCAATGAAGGTTTGCAAATATATAAACATCTGCCAATGTCGTGCGAGCACAAAATTATATTTGGAAAGATTTAGAAACTACTTCGAACTGTTGAAATCTTTACTAAAGAAATGATTTTTATTTTTTTTATATTCACATTCAACATTTTGGAATTTAGTTAAAGGGACGCACTCTATGACCGGCCTTTCTCAGGTCACTTGCCCTCTGTCGCCACCTTCTTCCCTCATCATCATCGTCGTCATAGTTCCTTCCGGCGGTCTACCCCCCCCCAATGTAAACAGGATTTTTGTGAAAACTAAACAGTTCTTCTGCTCGGTATTACGGCGCGTTACTTACGGTAAAATGGTGGGGGGAGGCGGTAAAACGACAAATTAAACTGTAGAAGCACTTCTTAAATGTTGTACAAGTTCTATAATTGAATAACCCCCCCCAAAAAAAAAAAATTTTAAAAAATAAACGAAAAAGAGGTAAATGTTTACTTTAACTACAACAGAATGTTGTACAAGTTCTATAATTGAATACCCCCCTGCAAAAATTTTTAAAAAAAAACGAAAAATAAAAATGTTTTTGTAAACCGCTTGTGAAAACTAATGTTTTTAGATCAATTAAAAAAGCATCAAAAACTACGTAACACAGAAAAATGAACCACATTTTGTTTTTGAAAACTTTCTTGTTATTTCAAATGGCTGCTTAAAAATTCTTAAAAATTCTTCCGCGATGTGACAAATCACCTTACTACGCGCGTCCATGTGCGAACCCATCATGTAAGAATAGCATAAACAATGGCGGTGACTTGGCACAAAATAGTGCGAGGGTTCAGGGGTTAATACCATGCAAACGGTAAATTTGCGACGGGTTTGAATATCAGATTCGTAGTCACCGACTCCGAAAACTTATAAAAAAACAAATTTTATTGGTCAGTGTTCTGTTGTAGTTAAAGTAAACATTTACCCAATTTTATACAATAGTAACATTTTGGGAAAAAGAAATTTAAAGTAAATTTCTTATTGATTAAGGAATATTACCCAAAACGGGCATATGTTCGGTGTGTCGAATTGCGAAAGCCGTTCTTAACATGGGTAGGTTTGGGGGTATTTATTCGTTGTAAGCAAGACATTTTTTATTCAATATTAAAGAATTTGCATTTATTAATTTGAAATTGTCCCAGAAAACTAATTATCTTTCAAGAGATTTTTACAATGAATTTACCTTCGAAATTTAGTTTACTTGTTGATTTCCGAATATCGCCATGAAAACATTTTTCATTATAAACCTTTTTTCACATGTAAAAATATTTCCTTTTAGGAATTAACTTTAGACTTTAATCTTTCAAATACAATCAAAAAGTAATCGAAAACCTAAAAAAAAATATATATATATATATATAATAAATCGACTTTCAAAACAGTTTTCCGCTACCAGTTTTCCCCATTAATCATTATTAATGATCGTTTTGATTTAAAAAAAAAAAAAATCGGAATATGGTCACGTGAGCGAAAAAAAAAACACGAATAAAAACAAGAATACAACAAATACAGAAGAACAAAAAAAAATAAAAACTCAATCTATATTAAAAAAATATTTTTTTTAATTGAAACGAAACTGAATAATCATAGGCGATGAAGAACTGATTTGAAAATAAGGAATTACTTGATAAATACCCTTTATTTATTCTTTATTGAAAAGTTTTGTTAAAAAAGAAACATTACTCACCTCTAAAATCACCATACATAAAACATATATCCCCCCCCACTTTTCTTAAATGTTTTCTTTAATATTTAAAATCAACAAATAAATCAGGTTGTGCATGTCTATTTACAAAAGTCACGTGCGCAAGCAGTCAGCCGATGTCGATTGAGAAGTTTAAACAAAATAATACATTTCCACTCGGATTTAAATAAAAATAATTAGTTCATTATATTCTGCGATCATCATTTGATAAATACTGAAAATGTTATTAAAATTGATTAATTTCCTGATTTTTAGTGTGCTTTTTTTTTTTAAGTTAAAAGGAGAAGTCAAAATGTTTATACTTTGAGCATTATCCCATTCTTGACTCTCGTGCTAAATCAGCACACGCACATATAAAATAAGTCAACAAAATAACATGATTCATGATTTCTTTCTATTCTTAAATAAAATTCATATATTAAACTTTTAAAATCGTCTTTGCCTGATGTTGTTTCTGACAACCTTTTTATTTTTATTTTTTGTTAGGGGTTGGGAAACATTTACCTATGCTCACATCACGAGTCACGACTATGATACCAGACATCGGTGAATGCTGACCAAACCCTCTACAAGAGCTTTGTATAATCGTGATTTATATGAGGGCAAGTCAGCCGTCAATATAATTATATAACATGTTGTTTGCAAAATTCCTATAAGAGGTAATAGAACTGATGAAGATTTATCAGATTACCCATCCGATGTTATAAACAATGCTTAAAGAAACCCCAAGGATAGTAAAACGAATTATTGTTGCCAGAAAACCAGACAAGATATTGACTTCAAAACCTTGGCTGCAACCTGAGTTTAAACAAGAGCCGTTGAGTGAATTCTCATCTCTTAAAACCTTCAACAGATAGTTGACATTTGTAAAAAGATATGAGTTTTGCAAAACAGATGAACATTGAACAAAAAAAAACTGTTGCAACTATATGAAACTATGAAGCCAGGATAACAAGGTATAGAGAGCTGCTGCGCCTCTACTCTTGCGAACTTTAGAAGTTTCACATGGGTTATACGTGCCCATTAAAAACTATAAGATAAAATTATTTTCGTAGCTTGAACTCTATAAAGACACATAACGGGCATGGTGCTTAACTGTCAATAATGTTTTCTTGTTATCCATAATTGGAATAATAGTAGGCAGAGTGAATAAAAAAGGTGAAAGTGAACACCGTTGGACACCGGAAATGAAAGGATCTATTTGCCACTTTTGGACTGAAAAGGTTAATTGCCTTTTGTTAGGAAAGGATAAAACGATGGAAGTGCAAATCTTATTAGGTACACGTCCCAAAACCTTTAAGGATATCTTAAAATTCCATTTACTTGCAAAACCTATACTATTCCGCCCCTAAATTAAAAAAAAAACAAATGAAAACAAATACTATTCCGATTCTTGCTACAATGTTGAATTATTTTCCCTTAAATTTTTAAAAACCAAACATGAATTAAAAAACAAAAACAAATGAAAGTAAACTGGTTGCACAAAAGTAAAAAGGAAATACAAGAAAGGATATGACAGAATTATTGGCAAATAAAAAGACTTGCTTGCTGATCGTTAGATTCCCAAATGTGATAAGTGTAAGATCGCCTTTTCATCTTGCTACTGTCTGAAAGAATTTCAATTGAAAAATTTTGCACCGTGAAGCACTAAGCAGTTGATGCATTTTTTTTATCCGAGAAGAACCAAATCTATTTTTTCTTATATATTTGAATTTATTTCATGCAATAATTATTTTCGTTTATATAATAAGAAACAATTTCCGGAATTATCTTTATTGCCTGTTGGTTTTGAGAATAACACAGTTGATTTCAGATCTACGCTGAACCCGAGGCAAAGTTGTTGTTGGGAAAAGCAGAATACCTGGCGCCATGAGTGCACCTGTGGGGGAAGAACTCAACCCAAACTTCTAACAATGGATATAAAACATGTTAAAGAGATGCTACAGACTTAGTGTCATGCGTTTTTGTGTGCTCTGAGTATAAGAGCGGTAATTCCAGTGACCAGTGAGTGTATGGTCACGTTTTGAAAAGTGTCCATCACGAGATGAAAATAAAGGTGTAACCACTTGGACTTAGGGTTGCTGCTCGTCGGGCATGGCCATGCGCGACCAAGTTCGTGAATAAATGTTTGATCGCTTCACCGGTATTTGATATCCTTTTGATTTAATTTTCCATTTCATTTTACTTCCAAACAAGTGGATATTTACTGTATTGAGTTTTTAATCAACGCCGATTGTTTAATTAAAATAAGTCATCGAGAAATGTTTTTCTCATACGAATATGTAGTTTAATCCAAAGATTTATTTTTGACATTCACAATTTAAATTAAATATCGGTCTATCGCGTATATGGCGTAAATATGAAATGTGATTTTCATAAAATCTATGCATTAAATTAGACTGCATTTTTCGCATCAATCTTCGCGGTGGTCTATTGTGTCTTGTTTATTAGCGTTTACATGGAACTTTACAGCAAATAAATGCATTATATTGATAATTTTACATATTTCCGAAGAAAAGAATCTAAAACCGCACAGACAAGATGACCAGTGTACATATTCATTTCGTGAAATTGTTTGTTCATTTAATGTTTTTCTTATTAAATTGATCGTATCATTTGTAATCTGCAAACGTTACTCCGATGTCAGTTTCTTCATGATGAATGGCTAAAACAAATATGAACAAAAATAACTGATAGTTGCCAAATCTGTAATTAAAGTAAAGAAAATTGTTAATTTAAATTTCACCTCTAAAAAAAATCACACACGGGGCAAATGTTTATTTCGTTTTCGAAAATGTCGTTATTGTCTAGATTAAAAAATAACAATTAAGAAAAATGTGCATAATGTACGTAGTCGTGACAAAATGAAATGTAATATTTCAAAAATCATGTTAACTTATCAAGTAGTTTTATTGGTCGGAATTTTGGGGTCGTTATCAAAATTCGACTTTGTTGGGAAACATGTACAAAAAGTAGAAAAAAAGATAAAATTTTAATGCAACAACACAAAGAAAAGAAAGGAAGAAAGAAAGAGAACAAACATCGGATTAAAGTTTTAAGATACAAAAGTTTTATTTTGATGAACAAGTGAGTGGTTGGTTGCTTTTTGCTTCTCAAGGGGATGGTAAAAATTACCAAATTAACATGATTACAGAAAAAAATAATATAACAGGCAAAGGTGGAAGTTCAAATACAATTAAAAAGAAATAATGAAAAAACAAATACAGTTTCACAATGAAGTCTCGAAATGAGAGACTTTCCCTCAAAAAAGTTCTAGTTTCTCTTAAAAAAGAAAGAGCTCACTTGAAAATTGGTTCTGAAAGAAAATAAATTACAAAGAAGAGTTCTCAATTTTTTTAATGTCCTTTTATCAACCTTTCTTCTAAACAAACGAAACCTTCAAGAGTTTTCAGAGTTGGGCTCTCTCTAGCCCAAATAATGGAGTCTGAATTAAAATTCCTTTATTCAGAAAAGGTTGTCAAACTTCTCCTATGAAATATTCTAGGATTTTCTCTTCCTGGAATTTTTCTTGGGATTTAAGAAAAACTTTCTTTAAAGTGATGCTTTTCAGAAACACCTCAATTGCTTAACCCTTTATAATGGTTCTCTATCATTAGATAAACACAAAAATACGCTGGAGATCAAATCTACGGAGCACAAAGTCAGGCCTCCAAGAGATAAAATCTGACATCACTCGGGCGGTTTATGTTCAAGTCACGTGAAAATCATATTTTGAACCAGACCATATTGTGATTGAGCAACCGTTTTGTTTTAATTTTGGCTCCAATATTAACGTGCCAATTTGTTTGTTTTTAAAAATGCCGAGTTGTTGTATGACATTATGTAAAGGAAATTATGCCGACGGTCTAAATGTCAGCGTCTTTAAATTCCCTGATGATAGGTATTTACCCTATAAATGGACTAATGCCATCAAGCGTGAAAATTTTACACCAACAAAATATAGCAGGGTAAGTGTAAAGTTTATTTATTTGCTGTTTGTCTCTTTTTGATAAAGAAGAGAATTCTAAGGGTTTTTAAAAAATCTTATTATAATATTTGTGTACATAAAATTGCACAATAAATTTGAGTCCTCCTTAGAGCTGCTATCTGTGTTTGCTACAATTGAGTTTTTATATTTTGTTAAAGTGGAATTAAGCAAAATTGAAATTCAACATAAAATTGTACAAAAAAGTTTAGTCCTCCTTTGTGGCAAATGTGATATTCACATTCCCCTCACTGAATACTTTGAATGCTTGCTAACATGACATCCCTTCATTAAAATGTAGAGACACAATCCTTAAACTATTGCTGACATGACATCCGTTCATTAAAATGTAGAGACACAATCCTTCAACTATTAAAAAATATTCGTGGTTCCTATTTTTATAAGATTATAATCATCCTTTAAATGCCATTATTTGTATTTATCTTGCACTTGGTTCACCAAGTATATTTTCCATTTGTTACATAAAAAAATATTTTTGGTAATAATGGTCGATATGTTATTAGGTTCCTGTTTCTCTTTTTCATATTAAATAAGGTTTTATTATATCAATAGTTGCTACAGTTTTTCTTTATCATATTAGATAGGGTTGTATTATATCAATAGTTGCTACAGTTTTTCTTTATCATATTAGATAGGGTTTTATTATATCAATAGTTGCTACAGTTTTTCTTTATCATATTAGATAGGGTTTTATTATATCAATATTTGCTACAAGTTTTTCTTTATCATATTAGATAGGGTTTTATTATATCAATATTTGCTACAAGTTTTTCTTTATTAGATTAGATAGGGTTTTATATCAATACTTGCTAGTTTTTTTTTCATCATATTAGATAGGGTTGTACTCTATCAATACTTGCTAGTTTTTTTTCATCATATTAGATAGGGTTGTACTCTATGAATACTTGGTAGAGTTTTTCTTCGTCATATTAGAGTCCTATTATATCGATAATTGCACCAGTTTTTCTACAGTATTACTACAAGAATCTGGTTACAATATAGAACATGTTCTCCTGTGCGTTTTCAAAGTAAAATTAAATGAAACTGCTGATCTCGCAAAACATTATTTCTCTCTTTTTTACTTCAATTTGTTTAGAAATTGAAGTGGCCCTACACTTGCTACGATTATGCATTAAATTTATATTTAATGTCTCTTTTGTTGATGTCAGATTTTAGCTTAAAGGTCAGATTTTCGCTTAAAGGTCAGATTTCAGTTTAGTCAGAATAATCAAAAGTAGTGTCAAAGTAAATCTTGTAATGTAATCCACTTATTGTTAAAAATACAAAGTATCTCATTTGTGTGAATTACTTTGCTGATTTGTAAATGGTATCTTGAATGTATTATCTTTTTATTTCTAAAATATATCGCATAAAACCATAGTTTTTTTCTATAAGACAGTTTGATAATAAACTGGAACTTAATGTAATAATAGTAGCACATTACAGTTATTCTGCAACAGCAATATCACTAAAATGTCTAATGTGCTTTGTCTTGCATGAACTTGTAAAGATTTTGTACATTTGATGATTAAGCAATTTGTTTTCTTGTCTCAGTACTGGAAACATTCATATGATTCTAATTGTTCGAGAGAAAAAAGACAATGAAGAGGGTTTGTACATAAAGTTAATTTTTTTTTAGATTTTGGCTTAAAGCTCATATTATTGCAAAAGTGATGTCAAGTACATCTTGGAATATAAACGACTTATTACATGAAATGTCTGTGTGAACTGCTTTGCTGATTTCTATGTGTAAATATCTTAAATTTAATAATAAACAAAATAGATGCTCTGGAACTTAATGTAATATTAGAAGCATATTACATTCCGCAATATGATTCAGATAACATCATCACAAAAATATCAAATTGTTTTGGTGCGTCGGCAAATCATTTACAAGCCAGAAAAAAACTGTACATGATCATATATATAGCGTGGTCTGTCCTTCATTCTCATATTTCTCACCTCCTCAGTTTTTTTGCTGAACTCCTCCTCCAAAAGTAACTGTTCATCATCAGCTTCTGGAAATAGAACTGGTGGTGGTGGTGGTGGTGGTGGTGGTCTATGTGATTGTAGTGGTGGGTCAGGTGATGGTGTCCTGTTAGGTTATGTAGATTCCCGGGTCGATGGTTGTGGGGTTCCCAGCAGAGAGTTTGTGAGAACAGATGCTATGTCAGTCGGAGAATCCAGAGGCACAGGAGTTCCAGGAGAACAGGACATGTGCTGGAACAGCTGGATTGGTTCTGATGTTGAAGTTGGCTGTTGTGGTTGAAATGTTGGAGTAGGTCTGTTGTGACAATCTTTATTGGGTTTTCCAGGGGACATCTGTTGCTCACCAAAAGAGCTGTTATTTTTTAAGACATGTAGTTCTCTTGTGATGAGCATTTTGAGGCTGTTATAACACTGCGCTATTATCCTACCTGGAGGGATGTTGGCTTTTCCAGGATAAAATGAAAAAGATCCAGGTTGCTGTTCTGCCCTTTTGTCTTTGATGCTTTAGTTTTGCATATTCTGTTGCCCATATCATTGTCCACCTCTCTTCCATTTTCCATACAACCTCCTGTCTTCGTCTTGTCTCCTCATCCTTTAGTTTGTAATAGTCTTCTTCTGCGGTCTTCAGAGCCTCACATCTAATGAGATCTAATTCCTTTGTGAGATATATCTTCCCATCTGTGATTAAGGGTCATAGGTTGAGTAATGATGTCTCCTTTCTCTCCGCTGGGAGGTTCAAGGCTCTTACTGACTCGGTAAGTATCTCTCCTGTGCTGCGTTCCCATTTCTCAAACTTTGAGTAGTGGTAGCAGTGCAGAAGGACCTTCTTCTGTTCGACAGACCATGACTGGATTTTAATCCCCCTTCTGTTTCTTTTGGGGTCTCTCAAGCAAAATGGAGGACACTTGGTCCATCTTGGTCATGGACTGGTGGCTGTCCTTGTGTAACCTCTTAGGTGAGTGTGGTACCACCTGCTGATGCAAGAAGGTTCGCACCATTGCTTTCCTCTTCCTGCCTGGTGTGTAAACAGGTTGAGGGGTACTTTTTATCCTGGCAAACGGCCGTCCAGTTTGAATCCCCTTTTTAGGCATTTTTCATGGTTGTTGTTATTGTCACCAGCTTCTAATTTGTTATTTGAAGCTTCCTTGACCTATCTTACATGAGTAGAGGGGGTGCCCCCATCCACAACACATGGGACACACTGGATGGCTGGAGGAAGCCGGCACACCACTCCAGTATGTACTCGCATGTTTACCCATGTCTGATTTTTTTGCAAAAAAAGAGCCACATACTTAACAAGAATATGGCTTCTCTCCAGTATGGGTTCGCATGTTTCAGCATATTTTACTTGGGTGTAAAAGAAGAGCCACATATTTTACAAAAATATGGCTAATCTTTTGGTTTTAATTTTCTTGTCACCGTTTCTCCTAGGGATAGGGACTCCTACCGGATGTCAAATGATTCTCCCATTAGTTTAGTGACTCCAACCGAAAGATCTTTTTAAGATTCTAACTGTGCCTTTAAGTGCTATTGTTTATATTTCTTTTGCAAGCTGTTCACCGTGTATATTTGCCAGGTAGTGTTTTAAATTTATTTTATGAGCATGGTTGCCGTATAATGACTGTTATGATTGATACTTTCTTAAGATTCTAGTTTCGTTTCATGTCGTACTATAGTCATTGGTATTTTCTTATTTTCTCCCCCTCTGCTGTTAAGGCCATCATCTTTCTAGTAAACTATTTTCCAGTATGTATTCGCATATGTTTTCCCATATCTGCTTTATTTACAACAGCAGAGCCACATACTTCACAAGAATATAGCTTCTCTCCAGTATGTGCTCGCATATGTTTCAAAATATGTGCCTTTTCTGTAAAAGAAGAGCTACATATTTCACAAGAATATGGCTTCTCACGAGTATGTTTTCATATGGTGCAACATATTAGCCTTTTGTGTAAAAGAAGAATCACATATTTCACAAGAATACGGCTTCTCTCCAGTATGTGTTCGCATATGTTGAACCATGTGTGATTTATTTGAGAATGAATAGCCACATACTTCACAAGAATATGGCTTCTCTCCAGTATGTATTCGCATATGTTTACCCATGTTTGATTTAGTTGTGAAAGAAGAGCCACATACTTCACAGGAATATGGTTTCTCTCCAGTATGTATTCGCATATGTTTACCCATGTCTGATTTATTTGTGAAAGAAGAGTAACATACTTCACAAGAATATGGCTTCTCTCCAGTATGTATTCGTGTATGTTGCGACATATATTGTTTACTTGAAAAACAAGAGCCACATACTTTACAAGAATATGGTTTCTCTCCAGTATGTGTTCGCATATGTTGCAACATATGTGCCTTCTGTGTAAAAGAAGAGCCACATATTTCACAAGAATATGGCTTCTCTCCAGTATGTGTTCGCATATGTTGCAACATATTGCCTTTCAATTTAAAACAAGAGCCACATATTGTACAAGAATATGGGTTCTCTCCAGTATGTATTCGCATATGTCGCAACATATGCGCCTTTTGTGTAAAAGAAGAGCTACATATTTCACAAGAATATGGCTTCTCACCAGTATGGGTTTGCATATGTTGCAACATATTAGCCTTCTGTATAAAAGAAGAACAACATATTTCACAAGAATATGGTTTCTCTCCAGTATGTGTTCGCATATGTGGCACCATGTGTGATTTATTTGAGAAAGAAAATCCACATACTTCACAAGAATATGGTTTCTCCCCAGTATGTATTCGCATATGTTTATCCATGTCTGATTTACTTGTGAAAGAAGAGCCACATACTTCACAAGAATATGGCTTCTCTGCAGAATGTATTCGCGTATGTTGCAATATATAGTGTTTACGTGTAAAACATGAGCCACATACTTTACAAGAATATGGTTTCTCTCCAGTATGTGTTCGCATATGTTGCAACATATGTGCCTTCTGTGTAAAAGAAGAGCCACATATTTCACAAGAATATGGCTTCTCTCCTGTATGTGTTCGCATATGTTGCAACATAGTGCCTTTCAATTTAAAACAGGAGCTACATATTGCACAAGAATATGGCTTCTCTCCAGTATGTGTTCGCATATGTCGCAACATCTGGTGTTTCTATTTAATAGAAGAGCCACATACTTTACAAGAATATGGTTTGCAAACGCTGGAACATATGTGATTTCCTAGTTAAAGAAGAGCTGCATATACTACAAGAGTTTTGTATCACTTTACATTAAAATGAGAGTCATATTTGAGAGATTATTATAGACTAATCCTTTTGTAACCCATAATAAAGCTAAAATAAAGTTTCAACAATAAGTAGTATTTTTCAAATAGTTTGGATGCGTCATATTTTGTATTTATTAACGAGTGCATAACTGTATTAGTCACATGCACACATGTAAATACATCATATTAACTTATAATCATGCGAGTCATTTGCACCCATTACATTAATCAAATGAAGTTAAAATGTAATCAATCTAGGTTGTGATTGAATTAAATTATTAATAGAAGAAATACATTGCTAGTAAACATGAAATGTTTTCAATATATCATCAGAAAATGTTATTTGATGAAAGAAAAAATGTATAATTCACATTTCATTTCTAGCTTTTAACTTTCATCCTTTTGCATTTATTTTCTTGTGTTGTTTACTTGATATTCTGAAAAATTAAAAACAAAAGATAAATTTCAAGAAAATATATTAGTTTTATAAACAGAATTATTTACATGACGTTAAGCTATAGACACAGTTATTCATAAAAGATACATTAGAAATAAGTTTCAGTATAGTGCACTAAAAGAAAACATTGGAATTCTCATGATCAATTTTATTAAAAAGTCCCTGAATTTAATATCATTTAATTTAAAAATTTAATAAGAATATGTTTACGATACTTATCTATTAATTAAATAAATGAATACATTTTGTATAGATAATCTATATAATTATAAAACTGAGCTCAACATGTTTGCTTGGACGTTCAAACTGTCCATCTGGTTTCTGACTTCCGGTTTCAAAATCTTTATCTGCTTACCGATTTTCTGGGCACAAATGGCAAATATCTAATTCAATTTTCTTCTAATATGGTTGTTTAGTGTCAAATAACTCGCAGAAATAGTTGATAAAATATGAAAAAGAAAAAAAAATTGATAAGCAGTGCTAATTGTCCAGGTGCACCTACATATTTTTAAAATATTTTCTGTACCCAAGTTGTGAATAATTCGAACTAGAACATGATTTTTTTCTTAAACTATGTTTTTTGTGTCCAAAATTATTTATGTAAAATTATTTTATTTATATTTTTCATTGCAAATTGGAATTGTTTTCAGACACAAAAAACAAAGCAAATGTTTTTCTAATGTAAAAAAAAACTACTTGATCAATTTACATATTTAAAAATATTTGGCCTTTTTACAACTTATCCAGGGTAGTGTACCTCCTTAAAAGACATCAAAACGTTTTTCTTTGTTAATATGCTTTAAATATAATATAAGAAAGGGATTTTTTCAAATAATCAACTTTTAAGATTTTAGCATGAGAGATCACTTTCCTAATATAAATTTAATGTAAATTGAGACCCCACTTTTTAGCGATGTAGTGAGATCTGTAATTGTTAACATTTTTTAAGTTTGGGAGCAGGGTGGAAGCAGAAGTAGGAATGAGGTGGAGGTGGATTCATAAGTTTCAAACATTTTTAAAAATATGTAGAACCACTTCACAACATGTGTGACGGGGACTTTTGATTATTTTTTGGAATTACTTGAAAAATGTCTCACCGTGAAATATTAATCAGTTAATTATTATTTCCTGGTATTTTTAAGGTGGTTAATGCACACTCCTTCTTTGTATTTCTTTTCGTTTTTCTTTTTCTATTCTTTTTGTTTTTGTTAAATTTTTTATATAAAGCATTTTTCATTTAAGATGTTAAGATCTTTATTATCTAATGTATTCTGTATTATTTTCGCTGGTCGCCATGTTTGTTTTCATTTTTGCGTTCATTCTATTTTTTGCACATGCATGTAAAATTGTCTATTGCTTTCATTGGTCGCCATGTTTGTTCTCCCAAGCATATGAATTGATTTTTACACGTTTACATATTAATTTTTTATATTCAATTACATTTTATACATTATTTCTGCATACTTACTATTTATAAACTATAATATAATAATAATAATTTATAAACAATAATATAATAATAATAATTTATAAACAATATTGGCCCAACGGATTGAAGGTAGTTTAGTATTTAACTAGATTTTTCTAAAACCATCAATGAAATCCAAATTTAATATTTTTAATACAATTTACATATTATTTTAGTTCATAAACGAAATAAATGCTTTATAATATTTTAAAATCAAAAATACTCTATTGATGATCTTCAAAAACTGTTATAATAATATCGTTATATTTGAAACATATTGACTAATCCTTTCCAATGCATTCTATACATCTGACAATTATTTACCATTGTTCTTAGTTCAACAAATTAATGTGTATATATTTGAAAACGTCTGGAATTGGAAAACATTAAAATCACAAAAATTACCCCAACCTGGTTTTTATTACAGAAAATAAAAAAGAAATTCATTCAATTTTTTTACATGTTATAAAATATTTCCAAATTAACGATATTTGATTGTACCTATTTACTATGCCTCCCCACGGGACAGAGTTAGACACCAGGGTCGTTTTTTAATGTGGAGAAAAGGTACAAAAATAAAAAATTGTCTCAGTCGTGAAGGATTTCTCCTCCACCGAAAGAGAACAAGAAATAGAAGTGCAGCATCTGAAGAACAGATACTACACTTTGATCTTGTCCCGAAAAAAGTTGTATTTTTTTATGTGAATTTTACTTAAAATACATAGATTTAAAGTTTTATTAAGAAACCATAAATATATTCAAAATAAAGCAAAATATGTAAGAGTAATATTCTTATTCACAAAATCACATTTACTGAAAGTTTAAAAATGTAAGTAAAATAAAATAACGTCAGAAAAATAACAATATCTGAAACTGATTTTTTAAAAATATTTTATAAATGCATCATGTTATATAAAATAAATATTTTGTCATAGTTGTTTTTATAAATCGTTAAAAACATAAGACATTTTAATTTAATAACTAAATTTCTTTATTCAAATGAGTTTATGTGAACAAATATTCAGTAATAAAATTAGACTCGTTATTTTATTTCGAATAATAAAAATAACTAATTATATTTCATGTGTTAAAAGTTATTCCCAGTATAGCTGACTCAGATGTTTGATGACGGACATACAAAGTCTCGACTACACATAATTGTAATAGTCAGAGCCTACTCCAGCACTGCAGTAACAGACATAGGATTAACCATACTCTACATAACATTTATGACAACCGAATTAAAAACGAGCAGTTAATTACAATAAATTAAGAATAACGATGATTGAATGAAGATTTGAAAACAATTACGGTTGCATGAAGATGTAAAGCAACCAAACTTTAAAAAGTAGATTTGTAATGCAAACTCCAGTCATTCTCTTCTTGTTTGAGATAGATGAACTCATGTGTTAGTCATACTTGATGAAGTGAGTCGAGTGTCTTATCTTCATTCGTTTGTTTATGGGACGGAAGTTGGAGCTTGGTCGAGTGCAAGACTGTGCTTTTTAACCTTGCTTGATGAAGTTAGTTGAATGTCTTATCCTCATATGTTTATTATTTTGAACCAGTGTAGTGAGAAAAATTGGGATTTCACCTTGTTTTTTATCTATTAAGCCTTAAGAAAACGTGAAATGAAATCCTGCTAATTAGGACAATGTATACAGGAGATGATGCAGTGAATTGTGCAACAAAGTGTATGTCTGTGTTATATTTCAACTTTTGCATTTGAGTACAGTCATAGACATTAGAACCATTAAGGGAATTACAAAGTCTAGCATTAAGAGGAAAAACGAACTATTAAATTAGAAATCAGACTGTGTTTTTACACCTTCTTAAAGAGGGTAAGACTATTAGTAGATACACCAACACATACATCATGGGTAAGTGTTGTGACATTCACTGCAGGTTAGTTGGACCAGCTGTTGTATCATGACATTTGGCCATAGTGTTCAATGTCGTCCAGTCAATTGTGTATAAGTGAAGAGTGTAGGTAAGAGAATGCATCTTTGTCGATCGTCAGAATGTATATCAAAAAAGCATGACTCCTGACCCTACATGCAAACTTTAGTGCATGTGGAGAGATATTAGGCTTTGATTAGGTTGAGCAGTTTGAAGGCATTAATTTGCCCTTGGCTGTATTATAATGGAATGACCTAGCACCTCTCCATACAATAATATACAGACAATGTAGAAATACTCCACCGAGAATTAGAGAGTTTGAAGACATCGAGTAAGACGGACTTTCATCTTGTATAGCCTTTGTAAATAAATCTTTGTATTAACGCTAAGTTAATGGCCTGTATTATGATTAGCTTCATAACATTTCAAATTTATTTTCTTCCAAAGAAAAAAATAAGGATAAAAAAGACTGCAAAAAGAATCATGTCTTATGTTGGTGATTGTATGTCAGTGGATGGTTAGTGTCGCTGTGTATTTTTCTTCTCAAAGATTTTTTTAATTCATGAACCTTTAGACAAATTCATTAAATTTATTTAGCACATTTTTGTACGATTAATTTTGTTGTTTTATTCTGTGCTTAAAAGTTTAATATGGAGTAAGTAACTGAACCCACAAAAACTATGCAATTGACCCTACAAACACAATTGTCTTCATTCGTTGAAAATTAAAACATCAAACCAAGGAAGGACAAAAACACAAGAAAGTCAGTTTCTTCTCGTGATGTTAGAAAAAATTTGTTGTCACCTTATCAAGCAGCTGGGCAGCAATAGTGCTGCTGTACTTGAAAAGGCTGGAATACTTTCCTTGTTCAGAAAGACACGCTCCAATGTCTTAAAACGAAATTGCAAGAAGCATTAAGCCCATAGCAAAACCTATTTTAAACCAAACTCATCAGGAAAACAGTTGATTTTTATGCACCATCCACTCAGCCAAGGCTACGATATTCTACCTTAAGTCATTAGGAATTAGTGGAGAAAAGTTTATAACATGGCCAGTTTGTTCTCCAGACATACCCCAATTGAGCAGCTCTGGTCAATAATAAAGATAAAAGTTTATGAACAAGGTGTTCAATTTTTGTCAAAGGATGAAATTTGGAGGAAGATTTTGGAAATTTCCTATAGCATAACATCATCTTGAATCTGCCGATTGACATCATCAGTTTGGAGGAAGAGTGGGTTGGGCGAAGTGGGTCATTTTTATACCAACTTTGGAAACACATGTAGCATATTAGCCTAGTCTTGTCACAATGGTTGTAACTTGAAGAATGAAAGGAGACAGCGTTCAATGTCCTAGTCAGAAAACAATACCAAGTTCTGGGTGCCTCTGGTGAGTCCCTGATATCATACGTCTGCACCTAGATAATAGGCAATGAAGGAGTATAGAAGTTAGATGATATGCATAGCCAACTTACTCTTTAAACAATTAGGTTTGCAAACAAGATAATTTGTTCAATATCATCAACTCTCCCCAAGTGTTTCAGTGCAATGACCTAAAGGGTAAGTAGATCAGGATTTATATCAGTTTTTTTCTCTTAGATGGATGACCTGACAAGTTCTATTCGTCCAGAATTCCAAAAGGGTTAACAATACACCTAGGTGGTAGAGCAGGTAATTCTACGGTCACACTTGACTGGATGATGAAATAATAAGTATCATACTTTTTTCCTTTCTACAAAAATAAACATAAATTTGAATAAACATAAATTTGAATTTCCCTTCTAATAAATCGAAATGGTGTAACTATAAAGGATGGGAAGCAAAACAATTTGGTTTTTAGTAAATAATTTGTGTTAAATAGAAGTATAGTTAAATAATAAAAAGAAAATACTTAAAATTTCATTAAGATTAATTGATTTTCTGAATTTTATGGAATTTTTAAGTAAAGGAATGGGGTTCAAATGTGTCAACATTTTAGAGATCAGCAATTCATCTGCTTATAATCCTTAGAAAGATGGCCGTGTACATGCTAGAAGAACAACAATAAAAGGAACATGGTAACATTGGCATTATTTCAAAGTTTCTCCTACCAAACCAAGATCGTCCACTCACCATGATGATCATCAACGCAATTCTGGTCATTTTTGCTGTCATTGTCAGTATCGTTACCTCTTTTTTTACAGTATTCTTTATTAAAAACTGAAATATTTTCTTATAAACACTAAAATTTATTCATTGGAATTTTCCACACCTGTAACAGAAATACAATTAAAAGCTAGGGAAATGAAATGAATTTATCGTAATTATTACTCTATATTAAAGAAGAAGGACCAGGGTTTAAATCGCATATAAACATTCTTTCTTTAATAAAAACTGATAAAAACAGAAAAAAATTTAATGTTCCATTCTATCTCCCCTGGGATCCTCCAACCACTCTGCTGCATCAGTTAAGATAAACATGAAATATAATAAGTCTTTAGATGTACCTCTCCACCGTACTGTATATCAATACTCTATGGCTGACTGGGATAGCTTCTGTACATTCATATCTGATTAACCTCTGCATTCCATGTTTAAAAACGATGTGTCCTCTATAGTATCAGACCTGACCGAATGGCATAGACCGATTCATTCCATCCAAAAATTTCCAATGAAAACCTAACAGCTAGCCATGGTTCCCCCCAGAATGTGCTGCTGCTATAGCCCACAAAAATCACTTTTTCGATTGCTACCAAAGTAATTGATGTACTGAGACTAAAGCTGCTTTCAGGACTGTCAGCAACCACTGTAAAAGAGTAATAAAACATGCAAGAGAGCTATATGCTAAGTCCATTAAATCCAAAGTAGCTGAGCAGTGGCTTGGTTCCCACCAGTTTAAGCAAATTGCAAACAGGATCCTGAACAGAAGTGTGTGTTCTATCCCGACCATCATCAATTGACCTTAGGTCATCTCGTCAGCATCAGACAAGGCCAAACTATTTGCCAAGAACTTTGTAGCTAATTCTACCCTTTGCGACGAAGGCCATCCACTCCCCATATTTCCCTCTATAACGGACAACACACTATGCCATGTACAAATATCTGTGCATGAGGTCGCTAAGCTAATCAAGAACCTTGATTCCAGTAAAGCAACTGGCCCAGACGGCATTCCAATTATAGTGTTGAAAAAGCTTCAACCAGAATTTGCTCCCATACTTACAAAACTGTTTAAGCATTGCCTTAAGGAGAAGTGCTTTCCAACATCCTGGAAAACCTCGCCTGTATGTTCTGTATTTAAGAATTCAGGTGATAAGTCATCTCCCTTTCAGTACAGACCAATGAGTAAGTTGCTGGAATCCATATTAAATAGAGAAGTAGCCAACCACCTCAACAGGAATAACCTTCTTAGTGACATGCAATATGGTTTCTGTTCTGCTAGATCTACAGCAGATGTGCTAATGGTTATATCTCATAGGATTAGTGAATCTCTCGACAAAGGCTTCCTCTCTAGGACAATTGCTCTTGACATATCAAAGGCCTTCGATAAGGCATGGTATAAGGGCCTACTTCACAAGATTTCCAGCTATGGCATAACTGGAAATATCTTTTCAATTATTAAATCATTTCTCTCTGATAGGCTCATAAGAGTAGTGGTTGATGGGCAGAAATTAGAGACAACCGTATTAATGCTGGAGTCCCTCAGAGGTCCATCCAACTCTCTTCCTGCTCTACATTAATGATCTTCGAAAACACATACTTAAATCATTCGTTGACATCTATACTGATGACATGTATGGCAACACATCAAAGGCCGTAAATGACAAAGTTCTTTCTGATTATCTCTCCTCTGATCTTGAGTGTGTGGTACAGTGGGGTAGGAAGTGGATTGTTACTTTTAATGCATCTAAAACCAAGCTCCTATCTTTACATCATCAATGCTCTGATCCCCATATGGCATAAATTGAAATGGATAGCTCTCGTCTTGGGAAGGCTCCATGTTTTGACAAGCTGCTGGGTTTGACCTGAAATGGAACTCCTGGCCTGCAACGGAACACGTACATCAAGTCTCTTGCCCAGGTCACTGGGAAAATGCTGGGATCCTTCTACCACTCCAGAAGATATTTTATTACTGATGCAATTCTTTATTTTTATAATATATAAGGATGGAGTACTGCTGCCACATCTGGGTAGGAACTGCTAAAAACAGCCTATCCTGCCCCAACAGAGTACAAAATAGACTTTGTAGCTTAGTGGAGGATGCCCTTTTCTCCTGTCTTTGTTTTATCGTTATTTCCATGGCAAGTGCTCGTCAACCTTCCAATCTCTGGCCCCCCCCATCGCCAATATTTCATGAAAAACACCCGTCTAGCTGAAACCACTGTCAGTAATTTTTCCCACTCTTTATCTGTGCCTTAATCAAAACGTAGATTCCATGAACAAAGCTTCTTTCTTAGAAGTGCACACCTGTGGAACTCTCTTCCGTTTGTCTGTTTCCCACCTGACTACAATTATGATGTCTTCAAGTCCAACATAAACAAATTCCTGTTGAATCGCCCCCTTAAGTAAGACACTTTATCAAATCTCCAATACTAATGATTACTACGATACTATCCCATTGATTACTGTACACACAATAACCTTTATCCTCGAGTGGCTTCCGGGCCTTCATAAATGGTAACCTCCATGTATAAAAACAAAAAATAAACCCTTACCTTTGGCTTAAAATATTATGAAAAAGACATATATAGATCACATATCCAGAAAAGAATCATATTTTAAGCAATGAACTTCCGGTTTGAAATGGAACCCATTGACTGAGAAAAACTGTCAAATGTAAAAAAAATAAGTATTTTTTTTCAAAATTTGTAAAACTTTAATGATTTTAATATATTTTTCAAATATTTTTTCCAAAAAGAAAAACTCGATAAAAATCCCATAAATGACCCAAAATCATATTTTATTTCATCATTTAAGCATATTTTAATATGTAAAAAATAAGCTATGATGTGCATCCCCCCCCTCCCGCGCCTCAACTAAAATAACTGAAAAAATCGCGTTGCCGGGGTTGGGTGGGGGCAAAATATGAGAATGTTTGGTTGCATATAAGTTTCTTTCAGTTTCTTTGTAGTTAAGCCTTTTTAAAATAAGTCTGTAAAAAAATAACAAAATTATCTATTATTTCATTTTTTGACAGAATTTTAAAAATCTCGGTGTTTTTATTGTTTACGTCAAAATATGCAGAGATGACACGCAATTTTAATTTTTCCGTTTTCATCTTTTGGGGATTTTTTTTTTTTTTGAAAATTCACCGGTTTCATGGTAAACAAAATATTTTTTTAGAAACTTTCTTCTTGTGATTAGAGCAACAATTACAACGAACCAATTTTGTAACATAAATTTTTACTGTTATTATTCATCGGGGGCGAAAATTCCGCTTTTATTATCTCAATACCAACATTAATAACAAAACAGCGAATTTGCAACATTTACAAAATCAAAATCGTTTTCAGAAAACTCGAAAAAAAAAAGCTTTAAAATCACCAAAAATATTAAACGATTGGAAAGAATTCTATAACCTTACCATTCTCCGTTTACATGCAAATATTGAATGTTGACTTATTTTTATATCAAAACAAAAATTGTTTGGAAAAGGGAAACATAGTGATTTGGACGCGCCCCACCCCAGTAATAAAAAAAAAGAAATATAAAAAGCAATTAAATTCAACTAATACTTACTTTTTTGTATTGCAATCTGCTTTCGACAAAGAAACGATTATAAGAAAAAGGAGATGAATTTGATGAGTGGAAGTCGTCTTTTAAGATGGTGACCGGAAAAGCAAGTTCGCAGAAAATGGAAAAAATATTTTTATTTATTGTAATTTAAAATTTCGGTTTTTTTTTTGTTTTATTTTGTTTTATTTTGCTATTTTTATTATAAAAAAAAAACGTAATTTTAAAAAATGTAATAATCCTTTTTTTTTACATTATGAAGAAAGCACCTAATGCTAAAAATCGAACCATTTTAATATGACTAGGGATAAAAAAAAAATGACCTTCGTAAATAGGAGATCAATCACACGAAGTGACGTCACACCTGAGATCTGTTGACCAGTAAGACTGTCGATAATGAATGAGAGCTTTTTATAAAAACATTAAGAAACTTGCATAGAAAAAAAACGAATTTATTCAATAATAACTGAAAAAAATGTGAATAAATTCAAAAACAAAATAAACATTTTGTTGATTCATAGATTTAAAAACTAAAATTCGTTAATAATTTACTTAAAAATTGCATTAAAAAATAAAGTAACACGATTCAAGTTAAAATTAAACTGAATGTATTCAATATAAATTTGATAAAAATATTCACAAAAATTATGTCTAAAATTACGTACATTTAAACCAGTGGGCAATCAAATACTGCAAAAAACAAAAAACAAAAAAAAAAAAACGAATTATGCATCTGGTAAATAAAAATAATTATAATTAAATAAACAACATAAAATCGAACGATAAATAATTTTATAAACGAAAGTTACGTTAATAATTTTTCATAAAAACAAACGATGAATAATTTTTAAATAAAAATGATTTCAATAAAATATATTTAAATACAAAATTACTAATACCACTGTAAACATAATACTGAGTTATGTACCCTTGACCCAAGCTCTCCAGGAAGGAGAGGGGGAAAAGACTGTCATGGCGGACCCAATAAAGGTACACACGTACTTCGCTTATCGAGATTAACTACCGTGTCTTGTTGTCTTTCCCTTATGAGTGAGGCCCTTCTCTCATAACAATATGTGGTGGTGTCAGTAGTCGGACAAAAACAAAAACAAAAAAATAAATAAATAAAGGAAAAATACAACGACCCATTCTAAATAAGAAACATGAAAAAACATATGAACGACGAAGGACGCACCCTCACCACGTGGTAAACTTTATTCGGGTCTTTGTTTTTTAAATACCCACTTATTTAATATTCAGTCACTGTACAGTGATAGAACGTGACTCGTCAGACAACAAATCGGTAATTTTTAAGGATGCATGGCTTCATTATAAAGAGATGACGCAACTTACCAACCCCTCTGTTCAAATTTATTGGTCCGGATGCTCTGAATAATACCACAGAGGAACAACTGCTAGAATGTATTAAATACATCGCAGTGAAAACCGTCCATCCTGAGGTATACCGTCAGCAATTCTTTGTAATGAACAAAGTGATGGGGAGATTATCACATCCTTTATTTCCAGGTTGAAATCACATGCAATGCTCTGCACTTTCAATTGTGGCAACCAGCAATTTCCAATGTCAGTTTCCGAGGACATGATCAGATCTCAAATCATGGCCGCATTACGGGACACCGCTCACCAGAGCAAAATTTTAGCAGAGATTACATCCATGCGGACCATAAATGACTTAACTAGTCGTCTCTTGACTCTGGAATCTACCGCCAGAGCATCAAATCACTTCCGACCAGCAGAGATCACACAAGTGGCCCGATTTAAATCTGCATCATCACAAAGTTTCCACCACCAAATAAGACGAAACATAATGATGGCAAACGCAAAGGTTGTGGACACAAGACACTTAAAAAATGATGAAGACAATGCCCCGCTTGAGGGAAATCATGCTACAAATGTGGCAAAGAGAACCACTTCTCAATTACCTGCCATGGTACAGCATCGTCTAATGCCATAATGGGAGACTGCCCAAATGACAGCCAGGATGAAGATGCTTCATTCATATCGACAATGACTGTGCAACCTGAATGATTAGAGGAAGAAGAGGGGATTCCGCATGGTGCATGGACCAACAAGTTCACACCAGGCCGACCAGAGCCACCTCCATTTTTCCATATTACCATCACATTAGATACAAAGGCCCACTAACACCTTGGATGATTCAGACATACAAATATTAAACACCAACCCGTCCAATTGCCTGCTTTGGCGGACATGGAAGCTCAGATAAGTACAGCTGGTGTGGACTTATTAAACAATCGTGGATGTACGTCTGAACATCTGCTGCGCACTAGGCACTGGTTATGTGCCGTTAATGAGGACAACCTGCCCATCATAGGGGCTTTAATTGCCACGATGTCACTAGGTAAGGCAGCATGTGTGGAGGTGATATACATCAGCCCAAGGGTTAAAGGCCTGTATATATCACAAACGGTTCTGAAAAAAATGAAAAAAACTAAAAATTTATTAACGACTTTCCAGCACAACTTAGTAGTCTGGTAGCTACAACGAAGATGGACCCCAAACCAACTTACCAAATGTTAGCCCCTGCGGATGCCCAAACAGATCACCATGCCCAACATTATCAGACAAGCTGCCATTTCCCGACACAACAGAATATCCAAAAGAGATAAAAAGCTGGATCAAATGCCACTTTGCCAGCAATGCATTTAATACATGTACACACCAGAAATTGCAGACCATGACCGGAGAACAGCTTAATATCACATTCCTCGAAAACCACCAACCTAAGACTGTTCACAAACAAATACTGGAATATGCAAAGCGACCTATACATGGTTTAGTCTCTAGTATTCAAAAAAAAAAAAAAAGAACGCATATTAATTCCAAAAAGCCTAAGTCGTGAACTCATCAACCAACTCCATGTTGGCCACCAGGGGGCAAACAGTACGAGAAGCAATGCTATACAACGTTTGTTTTTGGCCTGGTATGGGGGCACATTTGCAGGAATAGCTCAATCGGTGCAAGCGCTGTAAAGAAATTGCCCCATCAAAACATAAAGAACCCGCAATAGAGGCTGTCCACCCAGACTACCCTTTCCAGTAGACAGTAACAGATATTTCCAACATGGCTGGACGGAAATATATGATATATGCCGACAGATATTCAGGTTGGAAAGAGATATCCTCAATGCAACAAGACGCCAGGATCTCCACAGTATGCAACATCTTACGCAGGTATTTCGTGAATTATGGTGTGCCGGAGGAAATTACTTGTGACAGTGGACCTCCATAAAACTCTGATGAATGGAGGACATTTCTCAAAACATGGGGCATATCCTTTCGTGTCTTGTCGGCATATTATCCATAAAGCAATGACAGAGCCAAGGCATATTAGGATATTAGCAACAAACATTAGCCCCAATGGTTCACTGGATACGGATGAAGTGGCATAGCACTGCTAGTCCATTGCAACACACCACCACCTGACATAGGCGCGTCACAATCAGAACTTCTATTCGCTAGCTACCTGAATGACCAATTACCAAACCCCACAAAATTTCGCCGTGAATCGTTGGAACTCGCCAACATGCGCGGGAGGGCCATTAATCAGTGATTCCTCAACAACACAAAACACAATGAAAACAGGCAACAATTCAACCCACTAAGAATCGGGTAACATTTGTCAATTCAAAACCAACATGGACACAAATCCCTACGCTGGAACGACACTGGCACGATTGTTGAAACTCTGCTCCACAGACAATATTAGCATAGATAATCCTAGCTAGATAATACAGCATATTAGTTGATGACAGCAGAACCACACTCTGAAATCGCCATTACTTTCGCAAAATAAGCACAGATAGCCGCAAGCAGGCTCATGATGACACCCTACCAAATGCCCTACCAAATAACAGAATCAGGATCCATTCCCCCACAAACACCTACAATGCCAAACCCAGTACACCCAGATAGCCAACAACACTCTCAAATACAAATAAATCCAACCCCAGCTTCCACACCAGGTACTCAAATAAAGAACGAACCCCTTGAAAATGACAAATATAATACAGAACGAAAGATCTGAAGCTAGGTCTAGACCTATCCATAACCGACGATTACCGTCTAGATTTAAGGACTTCCAGCTTGGATAAAAAAAAAATAAATACATTTTTTAAAAATTAAAAAATGAGATGTAACCATAATACCAAGTTATGTATCCTTGACTCGAGCTCTCTAGAAAGGAGAGAGAAAAAGACTGTCATGGCGCACCCAATAAAGGTACATGTACGTCGCTTATCGAGATTAACTAGCATGCCTTGTTGTCTTTCCCTTATGAGTGAAGCCCTTCCCTCTTAACTATACAGTGTACAAATATTTTTTTCCTTTCAGAAATGACATTTAGTTTTTACTATTCCAAACAGAATCAAAAAGTACTCGGAAGCATCCAAAAAACATTATGATAAATCGGCTTTGCAAACTTGGTCCACCACTTCTGCTTGCACCTACAGGAAGCAAATCTGACGAAACACCATAATGAATCCCTCGTACTGTTGTTGAAAAGCAAATAAATTGATTTTTCTAAGTGTCCATTCTTAGAACAGGGTCATTGCATTACTAATTATTAATAAAAGAAATTAAATGACGATTTCGACGTGTTAAATCGTTTTATAATATTATGATATTCAGAATGTTTTAGAGTTGAAATCAGTTTAGTTTTATGTAATAATTAGATCGATTAATAATATAATGATATTGTAAAAATAAATTCACTTTCGAACAGTGTTGTTTAACAAATAAATTTAAAGACTTGGACAACGCTGATAAACACAATGTGTTTTGAATAAAATTTATTTTAATCTGGAATTGTATGTTTCGTCAGAAAATAAAATGAAATAAAATTCGAATTTATTTTATAAAGTCTTTAAAATTTTATTGTGATTTTAATGTTTCAATTGCTGGAAACAATGTTGCGTAAAATATAGATATAAATATAACTTTATTACTTTTTGTAAGTTAAATGTTTGAGAACACGTTCTTGTTTTACTTTTTAAAAAATTACTATATCGAAAAACATGTTGGGGTGATATAGCCTTTATTTACAACTAGCAGGACCCGTTAACCGGCGTTGCTCGGTGGAAGCATGCCCCCTCCTCCTAAAAAATTAAACTACGGTTGTTGTTCGTGGCGGTTTCGGAAGACACCCAATCTTATGAGGGGTGGGACTGTCCAAGTATTTGCTCCAAGTTCAATCTTTATATATGTTGTCAACAAAGACTATTATAAATTGAGGAGTTAAAAAAGATTGTCGTATTCAGCATAGTTTAAAAACTTATAGAAGTCATCAGTTTAAACGAAATATTGTAGTTGGTGGTAAGGTGAAAAAAGTACCTAATGTAATAAAGGGGATATTTGTACTTTAGCAGCATAAATTATTTGACAGACAAGGACCATAAAAAATGGTGTAAATGTTGTCAGATACAAACTGACTGAAAAGTAATGAAAATGGTAATGTATTTGGAGTAAAGTCAGGCAAATGTGTCTCATATAAAAATATATAGTTTTTCTGATTTGGAAAATTATATATATATATATATATATATATATATATATATATATATATATATATATATACATGCTTTATCACCCGAATCAAGGTTTGGTGCCACGATGATATATGGAGCTACTACAACTCTCTTTGAGTCTTGAAACTGCCAGTAACTTTATTTTGGGGTAATTTTTCCCCCGTCAATTTCATCGATCATAAACTTAACTTTCCGAAAGGAAAAGATAAAAATGAAAAAAAAAATGTATTTTATGACTTTTATCATTGTGGATCAGTTTTCAATTATAACCTATTACTAAATTGAACACGTAATTTGTGACCATAACTGATAAAAATATTGCGGCTAAATTTTTGTCGGTGATGGTCACAAAGTATGTGTTAAAATCGATGAGAATAACGTGAATAAAGTGTAAATTGTGGAATTTAGAGTCGGTGTCAATTTCGAAAACGTCTGCCATATTTGCATCTCATAAGTTTTGACTTTCGATCGAACAATATTTTTTATTAATTCAAAGCATGGTTCTCCTTACACTTTTGTCTCCTACTTTTTCGTCTGTTAAAATTGTAATCACGTGATTACGGTTTAGCGACAATAAAAGACACCATTCACTCAAGTGCCGTTTGTTATGGATTTAGCTGAATACGATATTAAAAATCACTTTCTTGGTACTTATGCACTTATGTTACCAAATGAGTTAAATTTGTCATTTATAATAAAGAAAACAATGTTATTTTCAGTTGCGTGCACTAATATTACCGAACAGGCAGTAACTAATCTGTACTTTCACCTAACGATTTGATAAAAAAAGATATTATTTATTAGTGTTTGTTTTTATGTTTATCTGTGACTTCTCTGCAATATATCCCAAGGAGTTTTCTTAATAAAGTCATCCATACGGTTTTAACAACAGAAAATTCAAGTTTTATCGTTTCTTTGTGTTTACTGAATTGTTAGGTGAAAGTACAGAATAGTTACGACGCAACTGAAAATATTTATTTTCTGATTACAAATGTAAATCCTTGTGAATTTGATCAAACACTCCTTATTATGCATAAGCTTCTTTTTTATTACATTCTCGGGTGGAAGCACAGAATATTTACAAGACACCCTCCCCATATTATGAATGGCTTTCGAAATAATGTTAATAATAAAGCGAGGTAACCAAAATAATTTTTCATTTATAATTTTAAACGTTTAATAATAAACAATTTTGTTTATGTTTAACAAAACAATATATACATAAGTTCGAAAACAGGTGTATATTTTGTTTTTATAAGTCTGAAAGAAATATTGTTTACATAATACAGTAAAGAAAGAAAGCAACACCCTAGGTTTAAATAGCATCTAGGACCGTTTCGAGCAAACGAAAAAAGTAAACAGAAAAAAATTACCCCAAAATAAAGTTACTGGCAGTTTCAAGACTCAAACACAGAACGATAAGTTGTAGACGGTGCGAATCAAAAATAAACAATCGTACTGAATGCGCCACAATAAATTATTGCATTAATCAGTCTGGAAACAAACCTTATAACGCGTGAATGACCTAAATAGCATTGTAACATGGCTGATCTCTCCCTCCCACTCTCTGTATCTCTTCATCTCTAACTGTCCCTCCATCATAGTGAGTGGAATTAGAAGTAATTTAACACAGCTGTTTATGCTTTCGGGTGTCTGTTGATGTTGAATAAATGTTATAGCATCGTTAATGATTCGATTTAATATCGGAATAGTACAGAAATAAAAAACTAATGTATATAATCAGTAAATATTGAATGTAGTGTGGAAGGTTCGTATAAGAGTGAATAGATATGGAGGAAAAATGGCGGCGTCTTTTTAATTGTGTAACTGTTCGTTTAATAGTGGAATAGCGAATAGCATAATTTGCGATCAACCAATAAGCTGCGCCGGATTATGGGAAGGGAGAAAACAGACAGTATGCGATATTTTATGTGCGTTTCTTACAGTATTTTGTGTTTTTAAAATTATTTTTAAGGCAGTTTGAAAACTAAATATTTATATATCAAATCACGGCTATTTTTGTTCTCACATAACGCCCGCCATAAAATAAGATTGCAGAGTGAGTAAAACAACCAATTACTTTTCCATATAGGTAGAAGAGTAACTTTTCTTGCCTTTGATAACATTTGTCATATACTTGAATTTTTTACTATATTTTTCGAATGTTTGTTGATTGTAAAACAAACCTGTTTTTCTTTATATTGTATTTCTTTCATTAAAAACAGTATTTTTTAATATATTTTTTATTTTTAAGTTATTTCCAAGCTTTAAGTAATTAGATGTCAAATCACCGCAAGAAGAGTAAATTATCTTGATTTGATAACATTTATCTGTTATATCTTTAGATTGTCCATCACTTTAAATAATTAGATGTCAAATCGCAGCCACTTTTCTTATTTTCTGAACTGAATAAATGTTTTAGAGTGATTAAACCACTAAAAACTTTCCAGATAATTAGAAGAGTAAATTATTTTGATTTGATAACATTTGGATTGTAAAACAAACTCGTGATTTTTTATATTGTATTTTGTGTCATAAAATAACATTCTTATTTACTTGATGAAATTTGGAAATTTTGTTGAAATTCAGTTTCAACCCATGTTGCCTGAAAAATAGAATTAAATAAAACTTTGTAAGTTAAATGTTCTAAGAACACTTTCTTGTTTTATCTTTCTAATCATTATGTTGATAAAAATGTTGGAAAGTAGCATCTATTTAAAATTATATCTTCCCCAATAACCTTCATAAAAATCTATTTTTAATCGATATATTCTTGGAGTATTTTTACAATAGAAATGAGGACAAAAAACTGAGATACTTTCCCGCATAAGTAGTTTTCTAGAACAATAGAGAGAGCCCACTTTCTTCACAGCAGCCATAGCAATGCTCTCAATGTATCTGTTCCAACTTATGTTCCCTGTGAACGTTAAGCCGAAGAGTTTTAAAGAAGTACTTTTAGATAATGCCTTTTGGGCGATTGTTATTCATAATAGAGAAGGTTTTTCATAATTATTGAAGAAAACAAGCTTAGTCTTGGGAGCATTGAAAGTGACCATCCAAAGTTTACGCATATATTTATTATTATTATAATTATTATTATTATAATGATTTATTATTAAATTGCACGGCTTGAGCACAGAATAGTTACAAAACACCCTCCTCATGTAAAGAAGTCTTTTAAAATTATATCATTATTTCAGCACGGAACAAAAAATATGTAAGTACTCAAAAGTTACAAACTTCATCTTGCATAGTTTTCCTTTTTATCATTGTTAAACAACGTGTATTGTTTAAATTAAAATATAATGACATGATTACATTTTCAATAATAAAGTGATTAAATTTTACCCATTTAAAGTTTAATAGGCAGATTAAATTGAACCTAACTTTAGTGCTTATGAATTCTTGATATCATGCTATTTGTAAAGGTTAACTTCAAGTTTCACGATATTTATTTTATTCAGTTGTAAGGTGGAAGCATAGAATACTTAGAAAACACCTTCCTCTCCCCATGTTAAGAATGGCTTTCAGAATAATAACATTATTATTTTAGCACGGTACCAAAAATGCTAAAGTACAAAAAATTTTACTTTGTATTGTTCAATTTTTTAAAATTATGAATTATAAAATAAACCACATTTAATCATTTTAAAACTCCAACTTGCATTATTTATTTGTTAAACAACGTTATTAATTTAAATTAAATTTTGATCAAACCCTCACATGCAAAACAATAGTGTGATTAAATCTTTAAAGTTTGTGTATTAAAATTTATCAAATAATTTATTTTTTTTGTTTTCTCTTTGTTAAATTAATATTTTGCATATCTTTGTACATTTTAAAAATGTATTATAATTGATCATAAATCTTTGGTTTCTTTTTTCTTTGCTGAATTAATATTTTGAATGTTTTTGTATGTTTTAAAAATGTATTATAATTTATAAAATGAGATATTTTTTGTTTCTTTTGTCTTTGCTAAATTAATATGTTGCCTATTTTGTACTTGTAAAAAGTATATTTTAATTTATCAAATAAATTGGTGTTTGTTTCTTTTTCTATGGAAAGTTATTATTTATCAAATGAATTGCTTTCAGTTTTTTCCTAATATATTATTTTGCATATTTTTGTACGTTTTTAAATTGTTTTTTCTTTCTTTACTAAATAAAAAGTATATTTTAATTTATCAAATAATTTATAAAATAAATTGTTTTTTTGATTTTTTCTTTGCTAAATTAATATTTTGCTTATTTGATACTTTTTAGAAGTGTATTTTACTTTATCAAATAATTTATCAAATAGTTGCTTTTGATTCGATTCAATTATCTGTAAAAAGGACAAAAGGTGTTCAAGCTATATTAGTTTCAATCCACTAAATATTGTACACATGTATAAAAGGTAAACGATATACAATTGACAAGCATATAATCTTGTTTGCATCATGTTTTCATATTCAATGTATTTGATTTCTTTAAAAGGGAGATAAAATATATTAGAATAATCTATGGAAAGTATATGCTTACATATGTTGCCACATGAATTGGTTTTGAAAGAAAAGATGCAAACCCTGAAGGTTCATGGCTACTTTTTAGTATGCGTTCTCATATGTTGCAGCATAATTTTTTCGTGAAAGAAAAGCCACAAACTTCATAAGAATATTGGTTCTCTCCAGTGTGTGTTCGCATATGATGTTTTGTTTCAAAAGAAAACCCACATACTTCACACGAATATGGTTACTCTCCTGTGTGTGTCCGTGTATGTCACAATATATGATCTTTCCGTGTAAAAGAAGAGCCGCATATTTCACAAGAATATGGTTTCTCTCTATTTTTTCATTTTTCTTATCATTTTGTTTAAGCCAGGGATGGGGCATCCTACCAGATGCCAAACATACACCTGCTATTTTAGACACTCCAACCGAGAGATCTTTTTAAGATTCTAACCGTCCCTTTAAGTGCAATTGTTTGAATCTCCTTTGCACTTGGTTTACCTGGTATATTTGGAAGATAGTTTGTAAAATTCTTTTTCATAAGTCCGGTTGCTCCTATAATTATTGGAATGATAGAGATCTTCTTAAGGTTCCAGTTTCTTTTCATGTCATACATAAGACCCTGGTATTTGGTAATCTTTTCCCTCTCAGCTCTGTTTAACCCAGCATCATTCGGGACACTAACTTCCACCAAGGTTGCTTCCTTCTCCTTCTTGTCCCATATTACAATGTCGGGTTTTATAGCTCCGTTTTCTAGGTACGTGGCTGTAGGGATTGCATAGTCATAGTGGATGGTATATGACTTGTTTCCGACTGTTCTTTCGGGTATATGTTCCCATGACTTCTTGCTGCATTCGATATTTAACTTATTGCAGATCATCCAGTGAAGATATTTGCATACTTCATTGTGTCGCATTGTATAGTAGCCGTCCCCTAGCAGAACCTTACAGCTAGAAATCAGGTGGCTCGAATGTGTTTACATATGATGCAACATATGTTTTGTTTCAAAAGAAAACTCACATATTTCGCACGAATATGGTTACTCTCCTGTGTGTGTCCGTGTATGCTGCAACATAAGATATTTCCGTGTAAAAGAAGAGCCACATATTTCACAAGAATATGGTTTCTCTCCTGTATGTGTCTGCATATGTCGTAACATATGCTCTTTTCTTCTAAAAGAAGAGCCACATACTTCACAAGAATATTGTTTCTCTTCCATGTGTGTCCGTGTATGTTGTGACAAATTTTGTTTCTGTGTAAAAGAAGAGCCGCATACTTCACAAGAATATGGTTTCTCTCCAGTATGTGTTCGAGTATGTCGCAACATATGATGTTTCTGTGTAAAAGAGAAGCCGCATATTTCACAAGAATATGGTTTCTCTCCAGTATGTGTTCGCATATGTTGCACCATGTGTAGTTTTGTTTGAAAAGAAGAACCACAGACTTCACAAGAATGTGTTTTTTCTCCAGTATGCAACTTCATATGCCGCAATTTACTATTTTTCATTGTAAAAGAAGAGCCACACACTTCACAAGAATATGGTTTCTCTCCAGTATGTGTTCGCATATGTAGTGACAAATTTTCTTTTTTTGAAAAACAAGAGCCGCATATTTCACAAGAATATGGTTTCTCTCCAGTATGTGTTCGTATATGTCGTGACAATCTTTGTTTTACTGAAAAAGCAGAGCCGCATATTTCACAAGAATATGGTTTCTCTCCAGTATGTGTTCGCATGTGTATCACCATATAAGTTTTCCGTTTACAAGAAAAACCACATACTTCGCAAGAATATGGTTTATCTCCAGTGTGTGTTCGCATATGTCGCAGCATTTTGTTTTTACTGTAAAACAAGTCACATATTTCACAATAATAATTTACCAAATTAAATCAATTCAAAGATAAAATCGTATAAAGTATATTAATTTCATAAATATTCTGCAAAATTAAATCAAAATATCTTAAATGCACTATCATACATTATAAGTAAAACATCTTTCTCTATAGAGGTTTATAAGCATAAGATAATATTTTAATTTAATTACTCAATTTTTTATTAAAGTGAAATTTTGTGTAAAAATATTCAGTAATTTAATGAGACCCGTTTTCTTATTTATCGTTGCAGAAAGGCGAATGCAATTATTGTTAAAGGAAAACTTGAAAGCGATGACTGATAAAAGACTTGACAGTAATTAAAGTTGATGAAAAACTAAAAGCATGTATGGTTGAAGGAAAACGTAAAAGCAATTATAGTTAAAGGAAGACTTAAAATTAATTAACATTAAAAAAGTTTGAAAGCAATTTCAGTCGTAGGAAAATATATAATCATCAGAGTTGAAACAGTTATTATTTGGATTATTTAGAATTGCTACCAGAGATTAATATTGCAGACCTCACACTTTTTATGATAAAGAAATGTGACTGACTGATCTTCTTGTACATAAGAGGTGGTGCAATCATGGTGTGTCAGCAGTCAAGTAAAAAAAGAGGATGTTTGGCTTCTGTTATAACAACCTAATTCACAACATTCACATGTGCCATTCACTGGAATGACTATAGTAAGTTAAATAGTATAAAATAATATTCTAAATACTTAATTTCATTAGTGACCTTGTGATTTTGCACTAGCTAAGAATCATGTAAATGAAAAAGGTTAAAATTCAAACAACTTTTACAAAATATATTTTTTATCAAAATGCATTACTGATTACATGTTATTAAGAAATGAATTCAAAACTATTTTGCATTATGTCAGTGTGTCACTTACAATGAACTAACTAATTTTATAGTAAGTTAAATAGTATAAAATAATATTCTAAATACTTAATTTCATTATGTCAGTGTGTCACTTACAATGCACTAAATCATTGTATCTGTAGTAGTTTAGTTTTGTTTTTCAATTTCAAGAGATAAGTAAGCTTATAGAGCTTTTGAATATACAAGTGGAAATTTTAATTTATTATTACAATGCACCAAATCATTGTATCTGTAGTAGGTTAGTTTTGTTTTTAACTTTCAAGAGAATGTGTTATGTAATTTTGATTTTTGTTTGAAAAATACAAACGTAGTTGTCATCAGTGGATCTTAATTTCTTTATAATTCCACAATAAATGCTGTACTGAATCCTTATTGATTGATTAACGAATAATTGCCTTTGTGATACAAGTGTATCTTGTGTCTGGGGAAAGAATAGACCTTCATAATATTAACCCCATAAGTCTCCTTCTAGACGTTCTCACATCTTAACCACTCTAATGACAGTTTACCATCTTGTTACAGCTACACTTCTTTCTGGGAAAACTATGTATTTCGGCAAATGCATTCTACTACATACATATACTATTGCATTAAAAAAAAGAAGCTAAAGTGATAATGGTTGATATATCCACAACCTTAGCCAATGTCTCACCTGGAGGTCATCTTATGAAAATTATTCTGTAATTCAAAACTATTCTGCATTACGTCAGTGTGTCACTTACAATGCACTAAATCAGTGTATCTGCAGTAGTTTAGTTTGGTTTTTCACTTTCAAGAGATAAGTAAGCTTATAGAACTTTTGAATATACAAGTACTCTTTTTAATTCATTATTACTATGGAAACTGTGCGGAATTGGGAACAGAACCATTATATTTAATCAGCGGGCGAGCATGGTCACATTTCATCAATACAAGGACTGAGCCTGTGGAGCCATGGATAAAGTATTGTATAAAAATAAAAATGACATTCTACTGCACGTTAAAAGTTCAATCATCTATGTATGTGACCCAAAATGCAAGTGCGAATTAAGAAATTAAGGACTTCAACCCAGTCATAATTGATGTAACAAGATTATGCTATCATTGTTGAATAAAAGATTCCCTTTGAAATTCTATGCAATTTGCTGAGTTGAGCAAAAAGATACTTGAGTTGAAGATGAATATTATTTCTTATAAATTACTATTGTTTTAATATGAGGCAATTCAAAAGAAAACTCTTTTTCAACTTCTGTGCTTGTCTCATCTATTTTTCGATTTCATATTAATTTTTATAGCTTGTAAACGTCTGGAAATATATATTTTATAACATATAGATTATCCTTACATGTTTAAGCAAGTCTTCTTAATTTTTATTACGATTATTTAAAAATTTGTTTCATAAATAAAGTCAATGTTTAAAAATCTTTCGATGTAGTTTTATTCAATTTTAAATTTTCTATTTTTGTTCAATCACGAAGATCTATGGATTAGTTTTTATTTTATTCCGATTCTACAGTTTCATATTATTATTTGTAAGAAATGCAACAAACTGTATTTTTTTCTAAATAAAATATTAATAACGTGTGTGGTGTTCAAATGAACTGATTTTAAACAATCCACAATAAAAAAGTAAAATATACAATTACAACATAAATTAAAGAAATAAAAACGTTATTTAAATTAGGATAATTACCTGTTATTTAAGGATTCTTATTCTGTAATGTTGGTGTTTTTGGCTATAGATATATGCAGTAAATATTTTCAAAAATAAATCTGTAAAAATAATAAATATATTAATATTGGATTTCCATAATAGAAAAGACATAAGGTTTTTGGATTTGTCATTGATAAATTTAATTTATTAAATTGTAATTTTTTATTTTTAAAACTAATAAATAAAATTGTATACTTTTGTGGAATTTAAATAAAAATGATATGAAAATATAATACAAATTACAATAATTTCGAGTCAAAATTTATTTTTACAAAAACTGGCGTAAAAATACAAGATGAACAGCAACATATTACTATAATTCATAACAGGTAATAATCACACATATGACGATAATAATGCAAAATCAAAATGCAACACAATGTAATCATCCAATCTGTAAATGATCAATTACATGTTTTAGATTACAACATTTAAGGTTCTTTTTTAGATTTATAATATCAAGATCTATAAATTTCATTGAAACACACCGGATATGTTGTAATAAATTACGAAATATTTTCATACATTATAGAGTACTTTTTCACTTTTCGTGTAAAAAATTAAATATGTTGAAAACAACATTTATTTCTACACTGTTATTATTTAATATGATTAACCAAATCCATTTTAAAGTTTTAAATTGTAAGGAATTACGTCATGATTAATTAAAAATCATATAGTTAAAAATACATTGTTAAAACGTAATTTCAGAAAAATGAATGCAATATAATTCAAAATTCATGTAATTAATAATTTAACATACTGATTCGTTTTAATCTGATCTCAAATACTAATATTATATTTCTAAATAAAATGGTGTTTTAATAAACTTTCAGTTTTATTTAAAAGATGATCATAAACTATGGCGTTTATATTAATGTTTTTAACAGCAAAAAATAAAATTTTAAAAATCTTTCCTTACGAAATCGCTACATTCAAATATTTGAAGAATATAAATTCATATATACCACGAAGATTTGTATAATGAGTTCAAGTGGAATCGTTAGTCCAACAAATCAGTTTTCTCTAGAATTCTCAAACTGGCCACAGTCCTGAAAAACCTCAATAACATGCTCAACAACTCCAATGTCAGATTTTGCAGGAAGCACGTTGCAAAGAATTTTTAATAACTCACGAATTGTATTCACATTCTGTCACAGTAACAAATGTTAATTGAACAGAAAATAATTACTCCTCATTTACATGCACTTAAGAAAAGAATACAGTAATCCAATGCACACAATAATAACACAATGCAACGCTGATAAATACATATATTACTTACATATTTGTATATTTTTCACATTATGATCATTTTGACTAATAACAAAACATTATTAAAAACAAATTTGTAAAAATTAATATTTTATGATTGAAAGTAATTTTTGTATAAAAATGTTTTGTTTTAAAAGTTTGTTTTCTTAAATTTTCATTTACAAACGCTGTTTATGTTTTAGTTAGCAATTGCTAATTAATGACTTTTCTATTTTAATCAATATTTAATTTCTTCTAATTTTTATCTGCATGCATGTTTTTATATATTCGTTATTAGCTTTACGGAAAAGAAATTGAGAAATTTAAATGGACCATATTAGATATTATTTAACAACAACAGAATAAAAAAACTAAAATTAAAAAGAGAATAAATGGAATATCACAAAAAATTGAAGAATTATGTCCAGAATTAAAAAAGAATATGTTGGATCAAACGAATTAGGCCAGAAAAATACAATCTGAATATTTACTTCTTACAAAAACGTACAGATTTATATGAATTATCGATATGGGTCAACACAATGAAGATAAAAAAAATCAATTTTAACAAACAACTATTCATAGCGATATTGATAATTTACAACTATTGAAAAGGAAATGACATTAGCTTTATATTTTAGACATAACAAATATTTTTATAAAACAAAGATATTGATAATTTACAACTATTGAAAACGAAATGACATTTGTTTTATATTTTAGGCATAACAAATATTTTTATAAAACAAACATATTGATAATTTACAACTATTGTAAAAGGAAATGACATTTGTTTTATATTTTAGACATAACAAATATTTTTATAAAACAAATATATTGATAATTTACAACTATTGAAAAGGAAATGACATTAGCTTTATATTTTAGACATAACAAATATTTTTATAAAACAAATATATTGATAATTTACAACTATTGAAAAGGAAATGACATTTGTTTTATATTTTAGACATAACAAATATTTTTATAAAACAAGCATATTGATAATTTACAACTATTGAAAAGGAAATGACATTTGTTTTATATTTTAGACATAACAAATATTTTTATAAAACAAGCATATTGATAATTTACAACTATTGAAAAGGAAATGACATTTGTTTTATATTTTAGACATAACAAATATTTTTATAAAACAAACATATTGATAATTTACAACTATTGAAAACGAAATGACATTTGTTTTATATTTTAGACATAACAAATATTTTTATAAAACAAATATATTGATAATTTACAACTATTGAAAAGGAAATGACATTAGCTTTATATTTTAGACATAACAAATATTTTTATAGAACAAACATATTGATAATTTACAACTATTGAAAAGCAAATGACATTTGTTTTATATTTTAAACATAACAAATATATTTATAAAACAAACATATTGATAATTTACAACTATTGAAAACGAAATGACATTTGTTTTATATTTTAGACATTATATTTTTATAAAACAAACATATTGATAATTTACAACAATTGAAAACGAAATGACATTTGTTTTATATTTTAGACATAACAAATATTTTTATAAAACAAAGATTTAACTGTTTCATAAGAATTTTGCTGCTTTTCTGGTTTGTCGGGAGAATTTACGTCAATGAGGTACAAGCGCATGTAGTTCGGAGCAAGTTTCATTAAAATACTTGTAAGACAAGTAGAGAGATGCAACATTTCATTTAGTCAATGGCAAAGAGGCTGAAGCCTAGCTTACAGTCCAGGACCAATTAAGTAAGAGTCTCTCTTTTGAACCCTGTCCAGGCGTGAGAGACTAATAGCAAATGCACCAGCTCAAATGGGTTAGTCGTGGCCTTGTAGAGAATTAATTGCGGAATTAATTTAATTTTATTTATATTTTACACGAATACTCGATTTTTATTTAAGATGTTATAAGGTTAAATAAATTATTTTTTTAATTAAAGTAAACATACATATTAAGTGTGAAAAAGTTAATTAATTCATGGAGTACCTAAAAAGTTATTTATTAAAAAAAAACTAAAACAATTACTGATTTATAATTAAATAGAATACAAGAGGTGTGATGCAAATCCTGTTTTTTTCTCTTTTTTTTACAATGTTGCCCATCCGTACTTCTCCAAATTAACCGGAAGTAATTAAAAATATTTCTTAGTAACTATAGTTCTCAATGTTTAATTATTTTTATTATGATTACCTCTTTTGTCGCCCCCGCCCCGGACATATTTTTCTGATTCCGATACCTCCATACATGCGTACAATGCAAATATATTACAATGCAAATATATTACAATCAGTGGCGTAGCGTCAGATTTTGCCGCCGAAAGCAGTCATAAAATTTGCCCAACACCTCCATACATGCGTACAATGCAAATATATTACAATGCAAATATGTAACACCAAAGAGAGGCAGCGTCAGACCATTAGGGTCGATGTGACGCTTTTATTTAACGTTAACATTTAATCCCGGGCAATATCGAGTAATTGAAAGATAGATGTTAAGATCTTATTCTGGGCAACACCAGTTAACTAAAAGATATATGTTAATATTTTTGTCGCGGCCCGACATTGAAAAAAAGAAAGATCTTGCTGAATTCCAATTCTGTCAAAACATTTTTTTTCCTTTGTTTTTTTTTTTTGTTGATACACTTTGACACTTGAAACGGGATAAGTGCCTCAGCCAAGTTGAAATTCCCGAACGAATTCAAAGAATAATTCGATTGTTGATATTTTTCTCTGATTTAAATTCGCATGTACGCATTGGTCAGGTTCAAAGGATGCGCCGACCGTTTGTTGTTGACAAATTCAAGGACATAATTCATGTGTCAGCTGGAAACAACAAACGGGTAGATTATGTTTTTGCTTTGAACTAAAAACTACACACACACACACACACACACACACACACACACACACACACACACACACACACACACATTTAAAATTTTACACACACATTTGTCAGCTTCAAAGAATGTTTGTCGAATCAAATATTAAATGATTTTGTATGACTCTGATAAAACCATTTGAACCCAAAATAACATTCCCAACTGTTTCATTCTCAAACCGAATCACAGTTCGGACATATAGATCAAGAGATTTTTGCCACCGACAATTTTCAATAACATATTTTGTCGAGATATTAACAGGAATAATAATTTGTTTATTTCCTTTGATAATGACACGTGTCACATCTAAGGGCAGAATTAACTAAGCATTTTTTTGGACGCAGTTTTCTTACTTACACGGTTATCACATATTACGCAGTTTGGGAATTATCCAATGAGAGAAAACTGGTTAGTTTCCATCGGGCGTTTTTGATTGATCGGGGAGGAGTTAGAATTATTCTTAGATTGTGGGAGGTGGCCAATTTCTGTCATCAGTCAAATTATCCAATGAGAGAGAATCAGATGATTTGGTTATCGAGCATTCTGATTGGTCGGGAAGGAATTGGTAATTGCCGTCCCGCCCAGTGTTCTACTATATAAAGACCAAGAGAATCAGAGCAAAACAGAAGAGAGAGTCTGGGAAGTCAGAGCAAAACAGAGCGAGTCCGAGAGTCAAGCCACCTCACCTCTCCTCTCTCTCTCCCCTCGCCTATTGCCTGATAACTAAAAAGGGTTAAATTAACAGACCTGTGAATTCCAGCAAGGGGAGGCCCCACTTAGAAGTTTAAATGCTTGCTTACAAATTCATACTCCAAACTGTACATGTGTTTGTATATATTTCTTTTATGGTTTTCTTTTAATACATTCCATATAACCCAATCTCTGGAGTCTTTGTTTATTCAAAATTCTTCGATTTGTTGATGTGCTGATGTTTTCATTATTTTTTTTTACTTGTGAAACTGCTTCCGTCAACGGGCACCCGGTATCTCTGAAGACGAAATCTCTAGATGATCACAGAAGATCATGCCTTGTGGACATTGCAGCAAAGACGATTCCACCAACGCACTGAAGAAGGGCCTACTGGGTGACGCGACGTACCAGCGGGGTTTCATAAATATATTACAATGCAATATATATTACAATGCAAATATATTACAATGTAAATATATTACAATGCAAATATATTACAATCAGTTGCGTAGCATCAGATTTTGCCGCCCAAAGCAGTCATAAAATTTGCCCCCCACTGGCATATAATTGCCTGTCCGCCCCCGCTGGAATATAATTACCTGTTTTATCCCCCCGTTTGCATAGTATTACCTGTTGTGCCCCCCTCCCGCTGACATATGATTACCTCTTTTATTGCCCTCAGGGACATATTTTCTGATTCCGATACCTCCAAAAATTCCATTTTTTTACAAACTTTTCGGTATGAAATTAAAGATATTTTGTTAACTTTTATTAATTTTTTCCATTTTTTATTTTTATCCTCACAAAATGCCGCCCTGTTATGTGCCGCTCGTAAAATAGGGACATATTTTTTCGATTTCCATACCTAAAAAACTACCGATTTTTTTACAAACTTTTCGGTATAAAATTTAAGATATTTTGTTAGCTGTTATTTATTTCTATTTATTTTTTTGTATTTTCTATTTTTCACCTATCAAAATGCCGTCCCCTGACATGGGCCGCTCGTGAAATAGAGATATATTTTTCCGATTCAAATACCTCCAAAAGTTCCGATTTTTAAAAAACTTTCCGGTAAAAAAGAAATTCCGATTTTTGTTAGCCTTTATTTTTTTTTTATTTTCTATTTTCAACCTCTCAAAATGTCGCCCCTGAAATGTGCCGTTCATAAAATAGAGACACGTTTTTCTGATTTCGATATCTCTAAATTTTCGCAAGAATTATAATCATTAAAATCACATGATTTTTATTTCAATTATATTATTTTCCGGTGAAAATATTGCATAAGCAATGCTTATTGTCAGTTCAAGAATTTTCGAGTTATAGTTATTTCAATAACATGAACTTTAGGTGCTTTTTTGTAATGTTACTGAAATGTTTAGATGATTTTTAATTGTTAACATATGCAACGTTTACTTTTTCATAAAAAGAAAAAAAATCATACGTTTTCTTTTTTTTTACTTAAAACTATAATTTTAGTAACAGTGTTTGTTTAGAGAGCATAATGCATTTTCACTAAGATTTCAAGAAAAAGTGGACTCATTATATTTGTGGATGGTTAATTAATAAATACTTTAAAATTTCATTGAAATTTCTTGATTTTCTGAAGTGAAGGGAGGAGTCAAAATGTTTATATATTTTATGGATCGGGGATTCATTTTCTACGTATCTACTAGAAACGATTGTAATCACATATTTTTTCATGTTAATTTTATTGGTGCTTGTCGACATATCGATTTTTTAAAAATATATCGTTTTAAGCAAAAAAAAAGGCCTATCGCTATATGGACAATAAATATTGCAGCTATGGAACAAGTAATAAAAAATATTCGTTTCGGAGTTATGTCCCCTGTGTGTAGTTGCCTACTCCTTACTTTATAACGTCTAAGAAAAAATGTCATTTTACACAATTGTCCGTAAAAATTAAGTTTAACTAGAAATAAATGTCGACTGAAGGACTTTTTGTAAATTTTTAATATATTATTTTGGCATGATATAATTAAGTATGTAATATTGTGTTTGCTTTAAACAACATTTTTTAAATGTTGTTTAAAGCAAAAACAATATTACATTTTGTTATTATGAACGCATTGGAGGTAACCTCCATTATCAATTAAATATGTTTGTTTGTATGTCTGGCATTTTATAGATTGGAGCTAATCTCCATTCTATTAAATAAAAGAAAACATTCATTTGGTGAGCAAATAAAGTCTTACTATAATCTACCGAATTTGCTCAAAATAAAATCTTCAAAGAGAATGAATCAATTTTTAATTATAGTTTTTTTTTTAAGTTAAATTTATCTAATCCATAATTAATTAAAAGTTGCGAATATGTAAAACTAGATTCTATAATACATATTTCGGGTAAATGTGACTATCGGAATACCCTGGCCAAATCACCATTAAAATATCGTTCATATGCATCAGACTTGAAGATTGAACAGGAAACTCGAAAATAAAATGAGACGAAATTTATTTTATTTTATTTCAGGTACACATTTACCAGAAAAGATGTATTTCCCTGATATTATTTTAGTAAGAACGAATTGTTGTTTCGGCCAATGTGCACTGGTTGTCCAAGCTGCAAAAAGTGTTTATTCTTGAAAGCTGTTCTTAGCATGAAAATATTCTGGGAGGTGTTTATTCTGAAAAGCATTTTCTTAATTTTCAACCTCCTTATGTTAAGAATGTCTTTCGGAATAAACATTCTTTGCAAGTTGGACAACCAGTACACATTAACCGAAATAGTAATTCGTTCTTACTAAAACACATTTACACAGGAAATACATCTTTTCTGGTAAATGCGTACCTGAAATAAAATAACATTAATAAATAAGTGCAGAAAATAAATAAAAAATAAATAAATTTTGTTTTCGAGTTTCCAGTTTGGTTTTGACGTTTGATGGACGCGCACGATTTTTTTTTAGCAGTGCTTTGATTAGGGTGTTTTGATAGTCATAGCTAAATATTTTATAATACATTCTGAAATTAATGAATATTTATTTTCTGTTAGTTTAAGTATTTTTTCTATTTATTCTTACATATTTCGTTGTTTTTATATAAAAAAAAAACAATAAAAAGTGAAGGCAAAGTTTCTTAATATTAAGAAAAACCAATTTTTAATACTTATGCACTTATGTTTCCATGCTGAAATAATAATTAATTATTATTTTGAAAGCCATTCTTAACACGGGGAAGGGGGGTGTTTTGTACTTCCATCTAAAAATTAAATAAAAAAAATATATCGTAAAACCTGAATTAAACTTAAAAATACTATATAAAGAAACCGCACGGTAACATAAGTGCATAAACACCAATTTTTATGTGTGTAGATAAAATAGGGGGGGGGGCATAATTTTTCAACAAAACTAAATTCGCAAATGTTGTTATTTAAAACAATCCATGTTTTTAATTAAAACAATTCAATCGAAATTAGATTGGCAAAAGTAAAGGTATTTTTACGCCTTGCCCCAGAAACACACCCCAACCTAGTTCAAGTCTAACGTAAACAAGTTCTTGATGAGCCGTTCCACTTGTTAACAAATTTACTGAATTGCCATTACTAACGATTACTATATTGTTCAATTTTACTGTACACTATTTAACCCTTATCCTCGAGTGGCCTCTTGGCCTTGATAAGTGATGGCCAATGTAAAAAAACCTCCCCATGTTAAAAACGGTTTTCGAGATTTAAACAACAAATAGCAAAACAAATAATTTAATTACGTTACATAAATTTAATATTTTCAAAAATAACCAACAAACAATAGAAACAATTATTTCATTTTTTTTTCGTAAATTCATATAAAAAAAAAAAAATTTTTTTTATGTTTACGCCATCTTAATCATCATACGAAAAATGCCATTTTTGAATAAATTACTATTTCCGAAATGATAATTCAGTAATTATTACAATTTTTGCCTAAAATGACATTTAAGAACCTTTTATTACTTGTTTGCTGTTTTTCGTATTTTCATAAAATGATCAGATTTTCGACGTTCATTTGCATTTCTTGAAATGAAATAAATTTGTTAATACGTAAATAAAGATATGCGATTATCGGTAATCATTAATATTGCCAATATAAATGATTTTTCATGAAATATAGTTGGAAAATTAGCCCAAACAATTTATTTGTCCTTAAAATATTTAACATAATTTATACGTTCTTAAATTTCGTGTAAATGACAATTAATCGCAAATTAGTAATTTTTGTGAACATTACTAAACAAAGATGATTGGTTTTACTGCATGTAATTAATCCTAACATTTTTAAACGAAATATAGTTAGAAAACTTGTCAAAAACAATTTATATTAGTCATTTTTTACGACGTGTCTCAGCATATTAAAAAAACACCCTCAACCTCCCCATGTTAAGAATGGCTTTCGAGGTTGGGGATGTTTATTCCGAAAGCCGTTCTTAACATGGGAAGGTTGGGGTGCTTATATTATTATGGGGGGGGGGCTATAGTCTATTTTAAAAAAACAATTTCTCCTTCAAGAACGATCATAAAATGTGTTTTTAATCGATATTTATTCAATAAGGGACCAGTTTTCCTACCTAGCGAAAGGGGACGAGTTTTCCGGAGACGAGTTTTCCGGAGACGAGTTTTCCGGAGACGAGTTTTCCCGGGACGAGTTTTCCGGGCACCTCTGCCACCATGTTATGTGTGTAGACATGCATATAATAAGGACAACAGACACGGATGCTAGGGACAAGATTCATATTGTAGTTTATTCGCCATAATGGCTATCTTACAGACACCCCACACCAAGGTGAATTATATCGGCCAAGGGAGGTAAGTAGGGGAAGTGTACCTCTACTAGGAGAGTTACACCTAAAGGGGGGGTATTGTTTATACACGTAACATAAATGACAATTATTCGCAAATTAGTAATTTTTGTGAACATTACTAAACAAAGATGATTGTTTTTACTGCTTGTAATTAATCCTAACATTTTTAAACGAAATATAGTAAGAAAATTTGTCAACAACAATTGATATTGATCAATTCTTACGACGTGCCCCAGAAAAACACCCTCAACCTCCCCATGTTAAGAACGGCTTTCGAGGTTGGGGATGTTTATTCCGAAAGCCGTTCTTAACATGGGAAAGTTGGGGTGCTTATAATAAGCTTGGGCACGTCATAAAAATCACTTTAATCAAGATCGGTATTGACGCAATTTTAAAAGTCAATGTAAACTGAATTTCTATAAAATATGACAATTTTAAAGGCAAAAAGGTGACAAATAATTAGCTAAACCAAAAATAATTTGTTTTTTTAATAATTTACCAACATTATTTCTATTTTAAATAATTTATGTCGGTAATAGTAATGATTAATCGATTATCTACCGAATTTAACTAAAATAAAATTTTCGAAGATATAAAATTCATGTTTAATTAAAATCTTAAAAGGTGTTTAATTCCAATTGTCATTATTTTCCCTTAAAAGAAATTGATTCCATCTCGATTAGACAATAAAAACGGTAGATTAATTCAAGAAACTTACTTTCAACCAAATGTTGTTTTCGTCTGGGTTTTGTGGTGGAAATTTGCTTTGACGTTTTAATGGTTGCTTAAATGTTTTGCTGCGTTAAATCGTCTTCTCAATCGACCTTCACCGCCAACATTTTTTTTATCATCACTCATATTACAAAATGATTTTTTAAAACATCTATTGTTCTAACAAATGGATGTATTCAATTTTATGTTGCATAAATGAGTATTCAACTGATATAAAAAATGAAAAAAAAAATGATAGAAAAAAATTATATTTTACATGATGACTGGATTTTATTAAAATTTTTATAACGTTAAAAAAGATAATATTTTTATTATTAAAATGAAAGAACATATTAAGTGTGAAAAAAGTCAATTCATTCACTGAATAAATTGATAATTTTTTTCTTTTTTCTTTTTTTTTCTTTGCATTTTACACCCCCCCCAATGCAAACTAAATTTGTTTTAAATATTAAAGGGTTCTTCTGCTCGGTTAATGTCGGCGCATTATTTACGGAAAAAAAACGGCTAGTTAAACTGCAGAAGCGCCTATTAAAAAATTGACAACTTCTATAATTCAATACCCCCTCTAAAAAATACCAAGAAACATAAAAATATGGTTTCATAAACCGCCCATGAACACTTAATCTTTTAAATCAATTAAACAACATTTAACGACCCTAGTGTCCAACTCTGTCCCGTGGGGAGACATTATAAATAGGAACATTAAAAACTACGTAACACAAAAAAAATGAACCACAAAAAAAAAAACTTTCTTATTTCAAATCTCTGTAAAAATTCCTCCGCGATGTGACAAGTCACTTTTGATCAGTCTCGAAAAATATATGCATAATTGACCGGTCTTTTTAGTTTTTCTAACGTTTTTAATTAAATGAAACATTTTGGACCAGGGTTGCCAAACTATAATATAACTTTTTAAAAAGTTGATATTTTTTATCATCACTCATATTACAAATTACATTTTTTTAAACATCTATTGTTCTAACAAATGGATGTATTCACTTTCATGGTAATTTTTTATATATTTTTTTTCAAAAAGCAATCAATATTATTAAAATATTCGAATGAAAATAAATGAAAATAATAATAATGTACTTCTTGTTTGACAAAAAATAATTCTAAAAAGGATTTATAATATTTATATAAAAATTAGGAATATTGTATAAAATAATTGTGTTTTATATGATAAAAAGAAAAGAATACACAACTGATATTTAAAAAAATGATTGATGTATATTTTAGAATTTTAAATGGGAGATCAGTCTCATAAAATATTGATTAATTGACCGCTCTCTTTAGTTTTTTTTCTTTAATTGAATGAAATTTTTTTTCATATATATAAAAGTTGCCCACTTTCGGAAATTACTTGTTTCGTGATAACACAATAAACGTGGAAAATAATTTGATGAAATAATTTAATAAATTATTTTATATAACTACTTCATTTACTATATATATATAAAATTTTGATGAATAAAATAATCATAATTTTACACATAATATTTACCAAACAGATCGGACCTGTTTAGAAATGGTTTATTTAAATTAATTCCGGTTTTAATTTTCTGCGAACTTGCTTTTCCGATCGCCATCTTAAATTTAGAATCGCACTCGTCAACCTCGTCTCCTATTAATTAACACATTTTATAATCGTTTCTTTGTTACAAACAAGTTGTTGAACCCCAAAAAGTAAGTATTACAGGAATTTAATTGTTATTTTGGAGTTTTCTTTTTAATTATTCCATTGTGTGTGTTTTGTGTGTGTGTGTGTGTGTGTGTGTGTGTGTGTGTGTGTGTGTTATTTCGTCCACCATATGTTTCCATTTGTTTTGATATAGAAATGAGTCAACATTTTGAGTTTGCACATTAAACGAGGAATGATAATTTTATAGAATTCTCTGTAATCGAGTAATTTTTATATATTTTTAATGTTGGTAATCTTGAAGATTCGCCTTCCTTTGTTGACATATTTTTAGCTACGGATGACCAAACTATAAAATGAACCCCCTTTTTTCCTTTTTTTTTTTTAGAAGTTTTGTTATTTTAACTTAATTGACTGTTTTTTTTTTTTGGGGGGGGGGGTTATGAACTGTTTTTTAACCATTAATATGTTTATGAATGTTTATCTAACTTTTATAATAAAAGTTAGGTAAACGTCGATATCGAAATTTTGAAATTAAAGTTAGTTTGTGTTTTTTTTTTTCAATTACATTATAAACTTTATTTGAACTTTTCAAAAAACTTTTACATACATAAAAAGTAAAGTTTATAGATATTTTATAAACTATTTTTTAAAAATATATTTAACGAAAAGTTGGGGAAAAGGTGACATTTCTCATTTATTTAATCAAACATCATAAAAAAAATCGTATCCAATACATGATATTCCCCAAATAATTGTCTTGGATTCGCCGCCGCCAGAGCAATTCTTGTAGATGACTATTAAAGTTTGCAAACACCTTGTCGTGTTTAGAAATGGTTTATTTAAATTAATTCCGGTTATAATTTTCTGCGAACTTGCTTTTCCGATCGCCATCTTAAATTTATAATCGCACTCGTCAACCTCGTCTCCTATTAATTAACACATTTTATAATCGTTTCTTTGTTACAAACAAGTTGTTGAACCCCAAAAAGTAAGTATTACAGGAATTTAATTGTTATTTTTATTTTTTTTTTAAATAAAATTAAATTTAATTTAAAGATTTCGATGTTTGGAAAACAGTCAATAATGTATATTATATTCTAAAAGTTCTATTTTTGCTTGATAAAAAGAATATAACAGTTAATAAAAAAAAACAGTCGATTAAGTTCAAATAAAGACTGTTTGAATAAAAACTTACATAAAAAAAGTTCATTCTATAAGGTTTTGGTCATCCGTAGCTAAAAATATGTCGGACGTCACTTCTGGCAAATGGCTTTGTAAACAAAAGAATATATATATATATATATATATATATATATATATATATATATATATATATATATATATAATCTATTTTATTAATCTATTTAATATTTAAATATTTTACCTTCCAACTAATACTTTATATTACCTGATCATTATTTTGTATTTTTTGAAAATCAGTCTTTGTTTGGAGGAAATTCACTAATTTTATATTGAATTTAAAATGAGACATTTTAAACCAATGAGAAGGGGACGATTTATTGATAGAAAGTATTTTAAAAGGTTTATTGGCTTTAGAAAATTTTTTTTTAACTAACAAAATAATATTTCACTTGTAAATTAGAAAAAAACATATAAGCTTATTTTCCTATTGAATTTAAATACAAAACAAAACTCATATATACTCTCTAGATTAAAATACACTAACAAGGCAATCACGGCACACCGGTTCCCGTCAGAGCACCGAAGTTAAGCAAGCTTGAACCTGGTCATTACTAAAATGGGTGACCAATTTGGGAATCCCAGGTGCTATATGTAGGAGAACGTCGCCACTCCCCTGCAAAAATATCAAAAACCTAACATTGTCATCTCCCGTAACGGGAACATACATGCGATTGGGGACCGTTTGTGAATTTCATACTCAAATGAAACTTCTTCCTTCAGAGGAAGCCGGTTAAACCCGAATATGGTTGGTGCTGACTGCACAAACGGCTCCTTTTACTGACCTAGAAAACTTCTCACGACTGCCAATATATAGATATAATTATTTTGTGTTTGTAAGGAAATGAACACTTAAATTGTAAGTGACATGTTTTTCAGATTCAAGAATATATTCAACATTTGATGAGTAATTAAGCTAAAGAGTGAATCGAGTATTTGGCAGCTGAGAAAACACATCGTAGTTAAAGGTTGGTGTAAATTATGGTGTCAATGAAAAGGAGTATTGTTAATTTTTATTCATATTACAAAATAATTGTAATATATATATATTGCAAAATAATTGTAATATATATATATATATATATATATATATATATATATATATATATATATATATATAAGGGTCAAAATTGTTTGAATTTTACTTTTTCCGTTTATGTAATCCTTTGCTAGTGCTAGGTTGCAACATCACTAATAGAATTAAATGTTTCAAATGTATTTAATTTTTATACTATTTTGGTGGCTTTCTACATATCCAGGATATTGGCAGATGTGAGAAGTTTTCTAAGGAGTTGTGATAGTTTTCGAAGTGCATTCTATGTTACAATTCATGTTAAATGTGATTGTAAGACCGAGCAGTTGCAATAGTGGACTCTGACGTAGAGTGCTCTTAGTCATAGTAATAGTTTTTTTAATAGTTTTTTAGCCTTGGAAGTGCATTTGATCTGTTTCAGTTTACGTTAAATGTGATTATAAGACCAAGCAGTTACAATGGTGAACTCTCATGTAAGGTGCTATTAGTCATAGTAATCGTTGGTTGGAAAAGTTTCTTATAAATTTTAAAGGAAAGTAGATTTCTGTTAGTTACAATAACTTTTTATCGATTTATGGTTTCATTTACAAAGTAGTGAAATTTAACTAGAGTAATTAAATAATTTTATGGGTTTTAGGACTTCACGTTTGTTGGTCATGTCTTTTTTAAAATTCTTCATCACTAGTAACACACAGGCAATTATACAAATATAAAGAGAGGGAATATCCCACAAGTCATTTGTTGTATAGTTTGGAGAGAAAAAGGGCCAGCTACTGATGATAATTATGTTAGTATTCTGCAAATCATATTTTTTACATGAAAAAATAAAAATTGTTATTTTTCAACCAATTTTGCTATTTTAAATTTCTAATTAGAAAATGCAAATCTTATCTTTTTAGTCAGAGTTTATTCTTTGACATTATATAAGGAAATCACTATATCTTATTCCTTAATACAAACTCATAAAATCTGTTTATTCTATAATATTAAATCAATAATTTTGCACTGTTTTTATTATATATAATCAGAGAATCTCAAGTGTTTATTCCATGAAAAGAAAATTGAAAAACAATCAGAATTTTATGTTATTTTATATCTTCATATTTGCTTTATAACAAAATTGTGAATGTGCTTTCAGTTTCGAAAAATTTTTCATTACTCAATATTACATCATTACTTTATATTTTCATTGGTCAAAAAATAATGTCAGTAAATAAAAACGAACGACAATCACTTGAAAGGCATTCGCTCGTGCTGTCACACTGTATCTTTAGTTATTAATTGATTAGTGGATCTCTTAACAATGTCTTTCTTAACAGAGCTTATGAACACTGGAAATTCAGTCAGGCACTCCAGCTCTATTTAATATATATATATGACGCTCGTGTTGTTAATGCTGGTTCTGTTAGTCAGAATTCTTTGGATCTGTGAGTCTTCATGAAAATAGAATTTAGACATGTTAAAGTCAGAAAAACCTTTTAATTTTTTAGTCATGAGATTTCAGACGTTCTTGGCAGAAAAATCGATTAGTGTGAAGCAGTACACAGCTTTAGAGTGCGAGACATCAAAACTAAATTTTACCACAAAACTAAGGATTTTATTTTTTTATTTTTTCCATCAATTTTGCACCAGATAAATGGATGGTATTTATTTGCTCCCCCACTGAGCAAATTAGGCACAAGGCCGTTTTTAATGTGAGGTTAAAACCAGCTCCCCCAAAAGTAGGCAAAAAGGGGGCACTCTGGTTGCCAAAAATAATAATTGTCCCAGTATAGAGGGTTTCCCCTCCATTGACTGGTACAAATTATCTTAAGTGCAGCATCTGTCGGAACAGATGCTACACTTTGATCTTTGAACCCCCGTGCCGCCGAAGCGGTTGGGGGTGAGGGGGCACCAGATAAATGGATGACCACGATATTGAAGGAGCAAATACCCGGATGTATTCATATTCAATACATCACCATGATCTGAGCTAAATTTTCCTATGATATCTTAATATCTTGTCTTAATGTTTTGATATAGTCTATTTACGTTATTACTGCATATTTTCTTATTGAAGTGACGTTTACCCACTTTAATTTCTAGGATTAATGTTTGATTTACCAAGATTTTACAGAGCAAAAATCTTTCTTCTTGTAATAACGTTTAGGAAGTCTGGAAGCTCGTTTCCAAAATAGGACATAATTGTATCCTCAAATCCTCAAATCGAGAGTCCTACACCTCTTGAGAAATATGGGGCTTATATGTGGTATTTTCATGTATGCTGTAGACATATGCTGGGATTACATTCTTGATTTAATTGTCTTGTTACAAGGCTACGTGTGCAGTTGACATAATTTTCAGAGTAACGTTCAGAACAAATCCACTCCTCGATAAGCAGCACTTACTGCCATTCTAAATAATGATCTGATATGTCGAAATTAGATCTTTGATGACCGGCAGATGATAGATTTAAGAACACAATGTTTGGTCATCTTTATCAGTGCATGAATTAATGACAACACTGTATGCATGAATAGTAGTCTATAACACTGCACACTTTTGAATTGTTCTGCTTAATGCCATTCACTAGTGAGATTGACATTTCGGGAGTAAATGTTTTGTTTGTCCAAGAGAACTGCTACATTAATTAGATCGTGTACAGTCACAGATACACGAACTGGCTCTGAAAATTTGACCACTGCTGACTTAAGTTTTAAAAAAAAATATTGCGTTTATTTCCATTAGAGACTCACGCCTAAGTAGGTCTTTCACCATTATCAGGGCCTAAACTACAATCATGCATTCACATATTAACTCTATATGTCTGCATTGCAATACAAGAGTAATCTGCTGAATAGTTTTCTTTTGCTTAGTCCAGCATTTAGTCTTGCTCATTAGAGTTTAGGTGCAAATAGAATTAACTAGTGTGTTCAAGACTTTAATGTTGGATCATTTTTAAATTCAAATCATCTGTCACCATGTATGAACTAAGTTTGTCTTATTTGATTTTACATTTTCTTTCAACTCTTTTAAAAAATTTTTGATTCAAAAGTGAAATGAATATCATCATTTATATACGTGTATAATTATATCAAATTTTGAAACGTTAATAAAAAATTTCGTCAATCTCCAAAAGTTAAAGTATTCATATATAAATACTAGATTACAAATTAATAAAGCAAATCTTATTAAATTATGAAATATTTTCACACAGAAAAACAAATTTTTACTAAAGTAATTTCATCATAAATGTTAAAACATATTTATTTCTTATCGAAAATGCATTTATAAAACAAACGGGTGAATGTTTTTCTTGATTGCTCTTATTTTAACTTGCAGATGCAATAGATAACTTTCAGGGTTTTATGTTGTGAGTCAAGTTTGTCAGCAATTTTTTCAAGTAACGATTTAAATAATGACACACTTATGGCGATATTGTTTTTCATTGACAAATTTTGGAAGCTAATTAATCAGTAAAAAATGTATTTTCTACTTTTATTTTTTAATAAAATGAGCGAAGTCGATTAATTAAAACAATGAAAGGATTACTAGAAAAAACTCCTTTTATCGAAGGTTGTTTAAAAACATGTGAAAAATTTAAGATGTTTATACCTTCAAGTCTTAACATAAAATTCTGTGAGTTTAGAATTACATTTATTTTTAAAAATACTTTAAAAATTTTATAATGTATCGACTCGACATGGGATGAATATGTTATATTTTAAAAGCATGTTGTTTTGCTGAATTTATATATTCAGCTTAATGTTGTTTTGTGAGCAAACATATAACTGTTACACCTGCAACATTGGGTCTGTGTTTAGTTGTTTTATTTTTATTAAATGTAAATATTACAGAAATAACCATATTTGTTACAATTAAATAATGGAATAATGAAATATTTATGAATATGTAAAAAAGATGAATGATTTTATGTTTTATGGCATATCAACTATTTGTTGGTTACGTAAGTAAATTTTAATATATCCACCAATTCTTTTAGTATCTTAAATGCTTATAAACCTACATCAAATAATGTTACTAATAACATGTGAATATTATAAGTTTTTTTAATGCGGTTACTAAAGTATTAACGCTTCACAAATATTATTAAACTTGCATATAATAACTTCAGTCTAGAATTTATTGCACATGCTTAAACCAAATCTTTTCTTGAAATGTAACTTAGACTTTTTTAATATTGCAGAATATCCAGCAATCAATAGAAGCAAACAAATGCAAGTTGACTACAGTTACAAGTCAGAAACAAGAGAAATCATACTGTTGTCTACGATACGAGTTTTTGTTTCAATTTACAGTTTTGATACTATATTGAAAAAATCATTTTCCCATCAACTTTAAATGTGTTTATTCGCAAGCAACCTTACTGGAATACTTTTTGCAACTGTGTATGACTTATACCCCTATGATTGCATATGGCTAATGAATGTATGGTCTTTCTAATAAATGCAGAATTTTAGGCATCGAAATAATAGAAAGAAAAATTAACTGGATTGTTAAAACTGAAATTATATCTTGCTTATTTGTTGAAAAAACAGTTTCATCAAATTTTAAATCCATAAAACTTTTTAAATAAATTGTAAGTCTCTTAATATCTTACACAAGAGCAATATAAGAAACGTCTAATACGTCCACTTCGGAAGTGAACTATGAATCTGATTTCAAAATGACAGCATATTCTTGTAAAGTATATGGGTTCTCATTTAAAAAAAACAGAGTATTTTCGAACATATGAAAATACCCTTAAAAAGTATGTGGCCTTTATTTTACAAATGAATCAAATATGTTAAAACATGCGAACACATACTAGAGTAAAACAATATTCATGTGAAGTATGCGACTCTTCTTTTACAAGAAAACAAGAAATGTTAACAAACATGCGAACACATACTGGAGCAAAACCATATTCTTGCAAAGTATGTGGCTCTTCTTTTTCAGACAGAATCAGTATTTTGCAACATATGCGAACACACACTGGAGAGAAACCATATTTGTGTGAAGTATGTGGTTCTTCTTTTACAAGGAAGAAATATCTGTTGCAACATATGCAAACACATACTGGAGAGAAACCATATTCTTGCGAGGTATGTGGCCTTTCTTTTACAAGGAAGCAATATATGTTGGAACATATGCTAACACATACTGGAGAGAAACCATATTCTTGTGAAGTATGTGGCTCTTCTTTTACAAATAAATCAAATATGTTAAAACACATGCGAACACATACTGGAGAGAAACCACATTCTTGTGAGGTATGTGGCTACTCGTTTACAAGTAAACAAGTTATGATACGACATATGCGAACACATACTGGAGAGAAACCATATTCTTGTGAAGTATGTGGCTCTTCTTTTACAAATAAATCAAATATGTTAAAACACATGCGAACACATACTGGAGAGAAACCATATTCTTGTGAAGTATGTGGCTACTCTTTTAGAAGTAAACAAGTTATGATACGGCATATGCGAACACACACTGGAGAGAAACCATATTCTTGTGAAATATGTAGCTCTTGTTTTACACAGAAGGCACATCTGTTGCAACACATGCGAACACATACTGGAGAGAAACCGTATTCTTGTGAAGTATGTGGCACCTGTTTTACAAGTAAACAAGAAATTATACGACATATGCGGACACATACTGGAGAGAAACCATATTCTTGTGAAATATGTGGATTCTCATTTACACAAAACTCTAGTTTGTTGCTGCATGTGCGAACACATACTGGAGAGCGACCACATTCTTGTGAGATATGTGGCTCTTCATTTACAAGGAAGCAACATATGGTGCAACATTTCCGAATTCATACAGGAGAAAAACCTTACTCTTGTGAAATATGTGGCTGTTCATTTACAGTTAAACAATCTATGTTGCGACATATGAAAAAGCACACTGGAGAATAATAGTGGTCTACACATGTTTCTATTGTGCCAAGATTCATATCAGGTACATCCATTTATCAAACATCCATGGGTATACATGTGGCACTATATCGTAGTGCCACGGTTGGTAGTTCCTTATGCACCCTCCCCTGCATGGCCAGGTGGTCATTCAGCTGTAGGCGGAGGAATACATAGAAATGTAACCTCAGAATTCCCTTTTCCTTTTTTTCGTTCTCTTTTCGTCTGAACAGCAGGAGGTGAGCACGTATTTTCCGTCCCTCTGTATATGAAAGGAAGGGGAGCCCCTTCCTCTCATCATGAGTTAGGTCTGTTAGTTTTAAGGAGCTAATTGTGTTCAATTTATAGTATGAAAACATTTAAGATCCTTTATATACAATTGTGTCGTGTGTTGTTTGTGCCTGTATTGAGTGTCTGCTTGAGGTCAAAGGAAACGGGCTTGAAGACAAAGAAGATTCCATACAAAATGACAATAGAGTGGGGACGCAGCCCTGAGTGAAGGAGATGGCCACACCCAATATTTCAGGCATGTCTTTGATCTTACCTCTGACAAAGACGTCTAATCAACAGATCTTCATACGCGGACTGTTTCCAGGACATTTAGTGTAACGCGTGGGTTAGTCACATCCCGATAGATCCAGTAAGCAAACTATTGAATTAAAAACAAATGTGTTTCCAATATGAGCCAGGGTCTCCGAAAAAACTCAAACAAACGAACCAATCAGTTGTTTTTTATGATGACGTCAAGCTGTATGCCAGCTTAGATACCAACTTAATTGAACTCTTTTTTTTACATAGGCATCACCACTTATCAAGGCCAAGAGGCCACTCCAAGATAAGGGTTAAAGAGTGTACAATAGAAATTGGAAATTATAGTAATCGTTAGTGATGGAAATTCGGTAAATTTCCTAACAAGGGGAACGGCTCATCAAGAACTTGTTTAGGTTAGACTTGAAGACAACCACATTGTAGTCAGTTGGAAAGCAGGAAAACGGAAGACAATTCCACAGGCCTGCAGTTCTAAGAAAGAAGCTTTGTTCAGGGAATCTACGTTTAGGTTTAGGCACAGATAACGAGTGGGGGAAATTATTTATAGTGATTTCAGCTAAACGAGTGTTTCTTGCAATCGTGCATAACCTCTCTGGGATATTGGCGTTAAATCTGAACTGAACAACTGTCGTAAGTGCTTCATTAATCTGAGAAGATCCAAACTGAAAATATAGCTCGATAAATACACACACCAAGGACATAGACGAGCAATAAAAATATCTTGCCATAGAATAGAACAATACCACTCAGCATGCCAACATGAGATTTAAAAAAAATGGAATTGAATGCATAAACCGAATCAGGAAGATATGTAAAATGGAACATACGGGCTAAACCAATACAAAATATGGCATTAACCAACTAGCCATGCCTGTTACGACATTGCCATTGTTGAATTGTCAGAAAAAGATATAAACAAGCTTGACATTAAGGTATGAAAAATGTTGAAAATGTCTTAAAACGGTCTTCTGATTGGAATGTATGAAATATCAGGCGAATGTTTGGCATGTGGTAGGATTCTCCATCCACGACTTTAACAAAATGATAAGAAAATAAAAAAATAAGAGAGAAAAATCGTATCTTGTAGAATATGTGGCTTTATTTACAAAAAAAGCCTTTTGGAACATGAAGGATACATTCTGAAGAGAAGTAATATATAAAAACCAGTGTCTGCCTAGAATGTATTTGCTTAGATGTACAAGAAATTGACCATCAACACTATACTACTATTGTGAGTATCGGACAATATCTGTTTTTGGAAGAATTAAACCAAGATTATACAGATAAGGGAGGCTCTATAAACTGCCCAAAAGATCAGGAGAAATTATAATAACTGCCTAAGAAGAAGGCTTGATGACCAATGCTTTTAAAAAGATGAAGGGTCTAAGTAGTAATTAGTATACATACAGCCAGGACAAATCTACAACAGGAACAGTTCATAGCCATCATCGTTTGCAATGGCCACATGTGTGAAGAATGCACATTGTGATGCAACCACCCACGCACATAAAACAAAGGAACTATGTTACGTTTCCTCACATAGAGACATAGAATTACAATAAACTGGCTGCAAAATTCGAGAACATCTCTATACAAAAATTTAATAAGAAAGGAGTGTGAGCCACTTTACATGCAGCTGCAATGTTCTGCTAGAGGACGGCTACTATACAATGCAACACAATGAAATGTGTAAATATCTTCACTGGATGATCTGTAAGAAGTTAAATATTGAATGCCGCAGCAAGTCATGGCATATATACCTGATAAAATATTTTTACACACAAACACCATACGTTGTGACATATGCGAGTGCATACTGTAAAAACATAGTTTTGTTATGTGGCTCTTCATTTACTAGGAAAGAAAATGTGTTGGAACATATGCGAACACATGCTTGGCTAACCAAGTGCGAAAGAGAATTCAAACAATTGCACTCAAAGTGACGGTTAAAAAGATCTCTCGGTTTGAATGTATAAAACAGCAGGTGAATGTTTGACATTTGTTAAGGTGCTTCATCCCTGACATGAACAAAATGATCAGAAAAATTAAAAAAACGAAAACAAATCAGAGAAGCTTATTCTAGTGAAGAAGCCATATTCTTGTGAAGCTCATCTTTTACAAATAAACATGTTAAAACATGCGAATGCAGGCTAGAGAAAAACATTCTTGTGGCTCTTTATTTGCAATGAAAAAAGTTTAATATCAAATGTAGTAGCAAGTCTTCGGAGCATGTACCAAAAAGAACTGTTTGAAATAAGTCCGATAGCATCCATTATTCATACACCATTCCATGTGTTAGGTATCTTGAAACGTGTTATTTGCCCTGATAGAACAATATGTGACAAGAAAAGAAAAACTCGACGAAAGTAGAATTTTGTGTCCCAAACAATGCTGGGTTAAACAACTGAGAATGTTTATATAAGGAAATACCAACGTCTTATGTAGGGCATGCAAAGAAAGTGAACTTCAGAAAGATCATCATTCCATAATTATAGAAGGAATTAGACTCAGTTTGAATATATGAGAACCAAGTTAAAAACAGATTAAAACATTTGCAATTGAATGTTAGGATCTTATAAAGATCTTTTGGTTTAATATTTGAAACAGAAAATGAGGATCAGAATTCTGGTAGAACGTCTCATCTTCAACGGGAACAAAGTGATGAGAATTTTTTTTGAAAGAGAGAAATCATGTAATTGTAAAATATGTAGCTGTTCTTGTAAAATTAAGATAATATCTTGCAACATATGCAAACGCATACTTGGGAGGAAACATTAAAAACATTTTGTGTTTTCTTATTTGAATATATTGCCAATGAAACATGATGTAAGCCAAATTATGTCCCTTTAAAGTACACCCCCTTTTTGCTTTTACATAGATACACGTTTATGCAAACCTGAACAACTACTGCATAGAAACAAATTCCTGTTGTGAGAGCTGTCTTTCTTTGACCATTTTAAGAGTTATTTCCCTTACCTCTAATTTTCTACTTTTTCATATTTTAATGCGGTAATGACACTCTTATTTTTCGTTGTCCTAAGCAATTATATTACATGCATGTACAGTCTCATAAAATAAATAAAGTGTAAGCGTCTCCCTGTGTCTGTGTTGAACGAAAAGTCTTCTTATGTTCGTTTTATTTTTAAATATTCTGTATCACATTATGAATTGCACCTATTTTTTTTACAAAGTATGCTTTGTTTTGACGAATAATTAGTCAACACTATGAAATAAAGAACTCTTACTTTTCAAAGTCGTTTGTCTTCCAGTATGAAATCTACAGTTCTAAATCTATTTTCAGATGAAGTATTTTATTTGCTTTACTATAATAATTATCAAACGAAGGTTATGGGCCTAGAACTCAACTCGATGATCGTTGAGAAGATATTGGATGATCAGTTTAATAAGAACGTGGGCTAACAAATAAGCAATGAAAGAAAATTATAAGACATTAAATAAAACATTCAAACGATTAAAATCGTTGATGTGTTGGTAGTTATTAAAGTCTTGACTATGATGTAAACAACGCTATCAACTTTTGTGAGTCACATTTTGATTGAAAACATTGTAATTTACGGTTGCATAAATTTTTTAAACTGCACTGAAGTAAATGAAGCAGAGTATGCAGCAATTACAAACTCAGGTTTAAATAAAAAGAACAAATTTTATCCACCATGGAACAAATAATTTACAGAAACTAGTAAAAAAACAAATTATAGCATCAGATTAAATAATTGGGTGAATAAACTTTATTAAACTACAGTGAAGGAGGCAGCGTATGCAGCAATTACATACTGAGGTTTAAATAAAAAGTAAAAGACCAATTAGTAACAAGTCTTGACTATGATGTACACAAAGGTATCAACTTTTGTGAGCCATATTTAGATTGTAAACATCGTTTCTCGTTACAATAATCTGAAGTAATTTATGTGAATTGTACATTGCTATGTTTGTGGAGTGAATAATATCTTACTTTTATTGATGATAAATGAACATGTGCGTGAATTTGAGTACTCAACCACAAAAGAAAATATATTCCTCAGATACGGTATTGGGATTAAGGGATTAAGACCCTATGCTATGATAATATTGATTGTATACCATAGCAGTGATGTCATCCTCAACGAAATAGATTCAGTAGTTAAACGAGATGAAGGAAATTGTAAACTCGTAAATGACAAGACCATGAAAATAACCAAGAATTAAGAAAACTTCAGATAATTAATGGTGAATGAGTCTACAAAGAAAATATATTCCTCTGATATGATATTGAGATTCAGGAATACAGACTCTATGATACAATGAAATTGAATGTATTCCATAGTATTGATGTCGACTTCAACGAAACAGGAAAGGAGGGAAATTGTAAACTCATTTCAAGTGAAAATCGAACCTCAAGACATATATGATGATGATGATAATGATGATGATGAAAACGTGAAAAAAAGTGACACGATCCAATAAAACTGAGATATTCTCTCAGTTCGGTTTTGCCCTTGGCAGAATGAAAGAAAGCAAGCAATCACAAGAAATCACAACAGGCTCACGTTTAAACTTCAACATAAATGTTATTAAAGTTATAGCATCCAAATTGCAAAAGATATGCCATCTTTAGCATTCTGCCACAACAGAGCTGATAAAATTTGTAAGGGTAGTAGTTCATGGTTTAACTTCACGTTTTCAAGATCCCATGCTGTTCGAAGAATAGTTGCAACAAGTCGATGAGTTAAGTGATGCCTTCCAAGGATGAATGCTGCGAGTCCGATAATCATCATGAAGTTCAATGTAAATAATCGTCCGACAAAGGACAGGTCAAACTGTAGACCTTAAATTCGTGTCGGGGATACATTATAGAAGTAATGAAGAAAGTCAATCAATCGTAGAGCACAATAGTGTGTGAAGAACAATATTTCGCCCAATGTAAGGGCATTGGTGTTTGAAAATGATAACATTTCGCCCCACGTTAGGGCATTAATACTTCTCAATAAGACAAATTGGGTTTTGAGGCTATCCACCTCGAACAAGTTTTCTTACGTCCATTCGACCCGTTATCTTTGTGAAAACTGAGGCGACCTGAAACATGATAATAGCGTCCAAAATACGGCTCGGCAGTTAGTAACGACAATCAATCTGATAGGTCCAAACAAAATCGTGGGCGATCAAACCGACCAATGGGGAGCCTGCTTATTTCTGTAGAATTTCGTACAATACTCGCAAGTAACACAACCACAAAAATTACCAAGGATTAAGAAAACAAGATACTTATGCTAAATGAGTTTACATAACTCACAAGTAAAAATGACCCATTGACAATGAAAGGACAATCCAGTGTTGATAAAGATGAACAGCTGCAAACAATGCAACGTGAAATTTCTTTTTTTTATATACTAAGAAATAATACAGGAACAATCAGGATTTACAGTTAAATACTAGGAACATATTGTCTGTAAAATGAAACGAAACATTTATTGTTTTAAACAATCGACAATCTGTTGGAACGAAGCATTGGGTTTGTAGTTGAAATGGATGTAGTTAAAACAGTTAAAGAATGATTTTTGCATCTATATAAAATGTTCACAAGGGTGACATGTATTCAATAATTTAAATTAAAGGACATTGGGAAACTGCATCACTTTTGGAATGTAAAAATTGTTTATCGAGAATCTGGTCAAATACCGATTAGGACAATCAGAATATTTGAAAAAAATTTGAAATGGAAAAATCAAAATTGATGCTCGAGGAAGATTAATAAGAGCCACTAAAGAAAGCAAACTGATTAATCAAAAGTTAAATAGATCATCAGCTTGAAAACTAATGCATCTGTCAACGTGAACAAGATCTGATGTTGCATGTGCTATTGAAAATGTTGCAACATTTTGTTCCCATCCTATAATTGAACATATCTTGTATTAATTAAACTCTACACAAGAGTATGGCTTATTATATACCAAGAAGATGACAACGAAACTCCTGGGATACTAAGATGCAAGTCCGACTGTTGATTTAGATGATCACAGTTTAACTTCACAGTACATGTTCAGATTAACGAAAGGAGCTGTTAGCTGGATAAAAGCAAAACTATGCTGCATTATACGCAACTGAAACCAAACACATAACAGTGATAAGCGCGGTACTGGATGTATGTGCCCACAATTTTTAAAGCTAGGAAGACTGTTAGAAAACCGACACAATAATCTAACATTATTGAGGAAGAAATTATAAATGTTGTTAGATTTGTCTTCCTTGGACCATTTATACAATGCTATTAGGAGTTATTTCCCTTTAATAATAATTTTCGATGTTTACTTCTTTTTAACGATATAAGGACACTATCATTTTCCATTGTCATAAACGAATATATTACAAGTAAATCATTTGTTTATGCAAAAAAAACAAACAATATTACCAAAAAGTATTTGGTTTATTTCCATGTTTACAATATATATCGCAACACAGACGAACAGATGATCAAAATTATATGGTTTTGTTGTGTGTGATTGCCTTACACATACGTTCTATAATCAGGTTGGTGAAAAAAAAAGAGAAAACTTTTGGTAATCACAAATGTGAATTAGAATTATTAAAACAGTCTTTTAAAATAATTACTTTGTGAATGTAATGGAAACTTGTATAAAACATGTTCAAATTTTACATGTAATAAACAAAATATTTTAATGTTAAAATGATTTCTCAGAGTGAAATCTTTGTAATTAATTTTATAAAAAGAAATGACGATGCATATGTTATTACAATAGAAAAATGCGAACAGGAAAGAGAAATAAGTGAAGCAGAGAGAATGAAAGCATAAAAGAGAGATAATTGGGTGGGATTTTATTGAAAGCAGACGAGTGCCTACAGTATTACATGTGTGTTTATGGGGACAAAAAATAAGACTGAAATTAACAAAGAACAAGCGAATTTATTGGAGCCTGGAAAAATCATAGAATATAATAGAAAATGAGAGTATGAAAAGTAATATGGTTAAGCTTACACATGGAAACGTAAAAGACTAGTTGTAAAAAATGGAAAAAAAGAAAATATATTCTAGTAAAAATATAATACATTTACAACTTAAACTATTGTAGCTTTAAGAATTGATTATATGTTATAAATTGAATTAAAAAAATCTTATTGCTGCAATATTTTTCGTTATAAATTTATATTTTCCTAGAATATATTGTCTCCTTATTTTCCAGTTTTATATATATATATATATATATATATATATATATATGATAGGATTACTGAATCTTACATTTCATTAACTAGAATACATACGGTCGGGAAAAATCTGCAGCAGAATCAGTTCATAGCCATCATCGCTGGCAATGCCCACATGTGTGAAGAAGACACAAAGATACAACATTGTCATGCAATCACTCTCACACATAAAACAAAGGAACTATGTTACGTTTCTTCACAAAGAGATACAACAAACTAGTTGCAACATTCGAGAACACCTTTATATAAAGATTTAACTGCAAAAATTTACACAGTCCAGGATGCAGTTCTACAAGTACCAATTACCACTGCTTGTGGTAATCATATAAGCTCGACTCCTTCGATTTAGATGTAAAACAGAATCGCCGTTTAGAATTGCTTTTTCTCAACTTCTCAACCATTACTTTCTTGTTGCGCAAAAAGAATAAAAAATGTTTCATATTTAACTTCCACCATAAATCTGTGAAACAAATTTACATCGTAGTATATGTGTAGGTTGGGATTTTATTTTTTGAGATATCCTTTCTTAGGTAAATATGGGAAATGGATCCCGCTAAATGCACACACTTATTTTGTGTTTTAGTCCAAAAATAAAACTAAACATATATATTCCTAAACAAGTCTCTCTGTTTTTTGTATATATATATATATATATATATATATATATATATATATATATATATATATATATGTAAAACAAACATAACATCCGAAATATGGACTAAAACACAAAAGAACATATCTAATTACAATCTTTAATTTAATGTTTAATCACTTTTCCTTTAATAAATTTTAATCACCTTTCACTTAATAATCATTTTCAATTTAATAAATTTTATCACCTTTTATTTAATAAATGTTTATTCACATTAATTAAGTAAATGTTTTATCACCTTTCTTTCACTAAATTTTTAACTATTTTTCATTTAATTAATGTTTAATGACCTTTCCCTTTATATATATATATATATATATATATATATATATATATATATATATATATATATATATATATTACATACAGATTTCTGACCGTCCCTCCCCCCGGGTGTTAATTTCTAGGCTATCCATGCTTCCTTAAAAAAATATTTAATACCTTACATCTGGGGACCAAACAGAAAAAAAAATCTTTAAAAATCTTTAATAACCATTTATACCTTTGGACCAAACAGAAATACCCAACCTATGTAAGTCTAAGTGATCAGCATTCCAATTTCAAAAAGTACCTGTTAACATCAAAATTCATTTTTCAGCAACACTCAGACTTCACCAGATTCTGTGGTCACGGCTGACAATTGTCCTGCAAAGAATCCATACCATTTCTCTTAACATGCGGCTGGATTTCATGTGGAATTTCCATCCCTGCCAGGGTTACAATGCAACAAAACTCAGAGATCTACCCTTTCATCGAACTTAAAAACTTAATATATTAGTACGTTTTCTTTTTTAATTCGCAAAAGGGCAACACTTAATAAATTATGTAGATTCTTTTGATTTACTGCACAATGGCCACGTCACCACTACACGTCACCACTATACGTCACCACTACATGTGTTGGAGGCTCTGGTTTTTCCATGATTGGGCATTTGTAATCAGCTAAAGCTTACAAGTCGCCCTTATCTGCACGTTTACTCTATGTGGGTGCATCTTATCTGCGCACACTCCTTGCAGCTACAACAAGCATTTAAAGACCATAGACTTGCACAAAATTCCCGTCTCTCATGTTTGTTTTATTTTACTTTATTCAAAGTTGTCAAAATCCAAGGGGCCCACTACCTGGGGCTAAAACTTGAATTCTCTATGAAAATGTTTCATTAAAGATGGTGTCTTGTCTTACTAGAATCCAGGAGTAGTATTCATCGAGTCTGGTGGAGTATCCAGCTTCATGCTGCTACTTAAAGTAACATCACTTGGAGAAGGTGCACCATTTCTTTGTAAAAGCTAATGGAATTTAGCCATAGTGAGGAGATCTTAATTGAGCAGCGAATACTATGTGATTTTGAATATTTGGACAGGGTTTATTTCTAGGGAAGAGTATCCTTATGCCACATTTTTCTTGCAAACCCCTGTACAGAGAGGACTTAGACAGCTGAGGATCGTTTCTATTAGGCATTAACATGTCTTCGCATATGTTGCAACATATTACATACATATTTATACAAAATAAAAGAAGAACCACATATTTCACAAGAATATGGTTTCTCTCCAGTATGCTTTCGCATATGTAGCACAAAAAGTCGCTTCCTTATAAAAGAAGAGCCACATATTTCACAAGAATATGGTTTCTCTCCAGTATGCTTTCGCATATGCAGCACCAAAAGTCGTTTCCTTATAAAAGAAAAACCACATACTCCACAAGAATATGGTTTCTCTCCAGTATGCTTTCGCATATGCAGCACCAAAAGTCGTTTCCTTATAAAAGAAGAACCACATACTCCACAAGAATATGGTTTCTCTCCAGTATGCTTTCGAATATGCAGCACCAAAAGTCGCTTCCTTATAAAAGAAGAACCACATACTCCACAAGAATATGGCTTATCTCCAGTATGCCTTCGCATATGTTCCACCATAGTTTGCTTCCTTGCAAAAGAAGAGCCACATATCTCACAAGAATATGGTCGTTCTCCAGTATGTGTTCGCACATGTTGCAACAACATACATTTTTGTCTAAAAGACAATCCACATACTTCACAGGAATATGGTTTCTCGCCAGTGTGGGTTCGCATATGCAATAACATTGTTTGTTTCAGCATAAATGAAGAGCCACATATTTCACAAGAGTAAGGTTTCTCTCCAGTATGAACTCACATATGTTGCACCATCTGGTGTTTCGTTATAAAATTAGAGCCACATACGTCACAAGAATAAGGTTTGTCTCTATTTTTTCATTTTTCTTATCATTTTGTTTAAGCCAGGGATGGGGCATCCTACCAGATGCCAAACATACACCTGCTATTTTAGACACTCCAACCGAAAGATCTTTTTAAGATTCTAACCGTCCCTTTAAGTGCAATTGTTTGAATCTCCTTTGCACTTGGTTTACCTGGTATATTTGTAAGATAGTTTGTAAAATTCTTTTTCATAAGTCCGGTTGCTCCTATAATTACTGGAATGATAGAGATCTTCTTAAGGTTCCAGTTTCTTTTCATGTCATACATAAGACCCTGGTATTTAGTAATCTTTTCCCTCTCAGCTCTGTTTAACCCAGCATCATTCGGGACACTAACTTCCACCAAGGTTGCTTCCTTCTCCTTCTTGTCCCATATTACAATGTCGGGTTTTATAGCTCCGTTTTCTAGGTACGTGGCTGTAGGGATTGCATAGTCATAGTGGATGGTATATGACTTGTTTCCGACTGTTCTTTCGGGTATATGTTCCCATGACTTCTTACTGCATTCGATATTTAACTTATTGCAGATCGTCCAGTGGAGATATTTGCATACTTCATTGTGTCGCATTGTATAGTAGCCGTCCCCTAGCAGAACCTTACAGCTAGAAATCAGGTGGCTCACACTCTCTACTTCTGTGTGGCAGAACCTGCATTTGTTGTCTTTGCTGAGACCACTCATTTTTTTAAACGCATTGGTCATCAAGCCTTGATCTTGGGCAGCTATTATATACTTCTCCTGGTCATAGTGGAGCGATCCATCCTTTAGCCAGCTTATAGACCCTTCCTTATCAATATAGTCTTGGTTATATTCGTCCAGAAAATACTTGGCCCGTTGTTGGTTGGCCCATTCTTCAACTTTCTTGTCATGGAAAGCTTTAGTGTATTTCTGGCGACTTTTTCTGGCTATTTCAGTCGCAGGTATCTTTTCTGTTTCTGTCTCACTTGTAAGACAGTCTTCCCCAAAATGTTTGGCCAGTTTTGTGATGGATGTTGTTCTACTGGCTCTTGATTCCTGATGTTGGTGTACCATCTTTAGAGTTGGGTTTTTAGAGCTCATCAGATATTGTCCGGTGCTCACAATAGTTGCACGATGTTGATGGTCAATCTCCGAGAGCCCCATACCTCCTTTCCATCTGGGCAGATACATTCTAGACAGACACTGGTTTCTGTATATTACTATATACATTGTCAGCATTTTATGTGTCTTAGTGTCTAGTCTATTTATGTCTTTTTGTGGCCAGTCGACAATACCAAAACTGTATGTTACCACTGGCATGGCTAGTTGGTTAATGGCAGTTATTTTGTTTCTGGCTGTGAGTTCTGTTTTGCATATCTTCTTGACTCGGCGTATGTACTCACTTCCAATTTTGTTTCTCATCTTGGCATGCTGGATGGTATCATTCTCTTTTATACCAAGGTATTTGTATCCTTCCTGCTCTTCTAGGTCCTTGATGGTGGTATATTCATCAAGCTGTATGTTTTCAGTTTCGATCTTCTTCCCAGATTTGATGGAGCACTTGGCACATTTGTCCAGTCCAAATTTCATGCCAATATCTCTGGAGAAGTTATGTACGACTTGCAAGAGTTCATTTAAGTCGGCATCAGAACTGGCATACAGCTTGAGGTCATCCATGAAGAGCAGGTGGTTAATTCGTTTGTTTGGGTCTTGTCGGCGGTCCTGGCTTAGATTGTAAGCACATTTGTTTTTGTTTAAAAGTTTGCTTAACGGATCTATTGCCAAGCAGAAGAGTAAAGGGGATAAACTATCTCCTTGGAAGATTCCTCGCCTGATGTTTACGTCCGTGATCCTTATATTTCCTTTTGTGTGGCTTAATGTCATGTTTGTTTGCCACATTTTCATTTGTGTAGCTATGGCCTGTTTGATTATCGGGTGTATCTTATATAGCTCTAGACAGCGTAGAAGCCACGTGTGGGGTACACTGTCATAATCCTTCTGATAATCAATCCAAGCCATACTTAAATTTCGCTGTCTCTTCCAAGATAGTTTTATTTGTTAAGAGCTGGTCTTTGGTACCTAGACAGTCCCTCCTACAGCCTGCTTGTTCTTTTTCAAGATATGTGGCGCAGGAGAGGTGTTGGTATATACTGTCCGCAACAAGGCCAGTGAAGAGTTTGTAGGTGGTAGTGAGACAGTAAATGGGCCTGTATTTATTAGGGCGTTGCGTTTCTTTTGTCTTTGCTATGAGGGTTGTATCTCCTCTTAATAGCCATTCTGGTGTGGTTTCTTCACCGCTCAATATTCTGTTGAAACAACTGCTATAATGTCCATGTAATGATGTTAGTTGTTTCAGCCAGAAATTGGGGAGATTGTCTATGCCAGGCTTTTTGTAATTTGAGACGCCATTTAGCTTCGTTTTTATAGTGCCACCTGTTATTTTTGGCTCCGGCATCTCTGGCTTATTTTCTAGGCTCCTCTCAATGGTATGGATCCATTGAGCCTCTTTGTTATGGGTGATCTCGTTCTCAAAGAGAGGCCTCCAATAATCCTCCAGCTCTTGCATTTTGGGCGGGTTATTCACCGTTATAGTGTCCCTTATTAGGTTACGGTAAAATAACCGAGCATTCTGCTTAAATGTTTTGTTTTCATGCTTTGCCCTATTCTTGCTTTCTCTTTTCTTAATGCGTTTGGAAAGTGCTGGGATTTTTCCTTCTAATTCTCTAGCTACGTTTTGTAGCTGTCCTGCTTTTGTACCATATTTCCTGCTGAGTTTGCCGATGATGTTCTTCAGTCGTCCCTGTACAGCAGGGGCGGCTAGGAATTGTTTAATCTGGGACAATTCCCTTCGGCACAGGTTTAGCTGGTTTTGGATCTTTTGTTTCCAGCGTGGTATTTTGTCTTTTGCCTCTGGTTCCCGTTGTTTTTGGAATGTTGGCATTACTTTCCTTACAATGTAGAGTCCTGATGCATAAGACACCTGATTTAACTCAGTCAGGGTTGTGCTATATGGCACTAGTCTCTTGAGAGCAACATTAACCCTTTTTATTGCTACCTTTGTTGCTCTCGTGGTTGTTATTTTAGGCAGCATTTGTCTTTCTTGAAGTCCCATCCGTTGGACCTCCTCAATGGTCTTACATAGTTCTTCTTCCAAGACTAACTGGTCATCATCCACCTCGGGCATTTCCTGAGGGAGTGTTGCTGGTGTTTGTGGTATTTCACTTGTCAGCATTGGTGCCGAAGAATCAAGGTCTCGTGTGGGACTATTTGTGGTTCTTTCATTTCCATTCGTAGATATGGGTAGGTTATTGGGTGGTATTTCTATGGGGGTTTGAAGTGGGTTCTGGTTTGTTTTAATGAGGGATGCGACTTCTGTTTTTAGATGTCTTATTTCTTCCTCATTCATCACCTTTAGGCTATTGTACCTTTGTGACCTAATTTTTGGAGATGGGACATTCCGTTTGCCTGGACAGAAATGGAAGAATATTTTCCTCCAAGTCTCTGTCCTTTGTTTTTGTTTGGAATATTTTGCCTGAGCATATTCCATTGCCCACATCAGTATCCACTTTTCTTCCCAGGTCCATCTTGACTCCATTCTTCGAATGTTCTCCTCTTCCATAATAGGAATGTAGTCTTTTTCTGCCTCCTTTAGAGCTGCAGTCTTAATTTCATTTTGCTCTTCCTCTGATACATAGTTTCCTATCTGCGAAATGAGTGATCGCAGGCGGGCAATAGGTGTAGATTTTTTCTCTTCAGGTAGGTTAGTATCTTTTATTTTCTCGGTAAGAATGTCAGTGGATGTTTTGCTCCACTTTTCGAACTTCGAGTAGTGGTAGCAAAACAGTAGCACCTTCTTTTCTGCAACAGACCACGGTTGAGCTTTTAAGCCTCTTGTGTTTTTCTTTCTTCTTGTTGCTGAATTTGATGTTTGGGGGCCAGGACCTTTGTTATCAAGGCCTGATGGCTGACCCTGGTTATCCTCTGTCATGGTTGGAGAGCCACTTCCAGAGTTCGGAAGGTTTACACCATTGTTTGCATCTTCCCGCCTGGCGTATGAACGGGTTGAAGGGCCCTTTTTATCCTGGGTGCCGACCTGCCAGTATGAGTTTTTATTTTCTTTCATATGTTGTTTTGATTTCCCCATTGTCCACGGCTTTTTATTTCTTATTCAAAGCTGCCCTTTATTGCTAAAGGGGGTGCCCCCGTCTGCAAACTGAGGGACGTGCTGGATGGCTTGAGGAGATAGCACACCATTTCTTTGAATATTTAGTCAGGGTTTACTCCCAATGAAGTGTCCTCATATCAGAATTTCTGACAAACCCCTGTACAGAGAGACCTTAGGCACTCGAGGATAGTGTCTAGTAGGCATTCAGTTTCTCTCCTGTATGTATTCGCATATGTTGCACCAAATGTTGTTTCGTTATACACGAAGAGCCACATACATCACAAGAATATGGTTTTTCGCCAGTATGTTTTCGCACATGCTGCAACAAACTACATTTTTGTGTAAAAGAGAATCCACATACTTCACAAGAATATGGTTTCTCGCCAGTATGTGTTCGCATATGAATCAACATACTTTGTTTCTTTGTAAATGAAGAGTCACATATTTCACAAGAATATGGTTTCTCTCCAGTATGCCTTCGCATATGGTCCACCATATGTTGTTTCTGGGTAAAAGAATAACCGCATAGTTCACAAGAATATGGTTTCTCGCCAGTATGTGTTCGAACATGTCGTAACATGTCTATTTTCCTTGCAAAAGAAGAGCTACATACTTCACAAACATATGTTTTCTCTTCAGTGTGTTTTTGCATATGTTGTGACATATTTAATTAACAGTAAAAAGGAAATTGTTTTGTTTTCAGTATATTATCAATAAATGGGATTTTATAAAACAATTGTACGATTCACATTTTTCTCATTTCCAGTTTTTAACTTTAATCAATTTGCCTTTGATTTCTTGTGTTGTTTGCTTGATATTCTGCAAAAAAAAAATTAAAAAAATTAAAAGATAAATTTAAAAACATTAATTTTATACAGGTTTTTACAAACAGAATTATTTTTATGACATTTATAATTTGAGTTATCCTATGTCGTTTTATTAAAACGTCCTTAAATTCCACAATGTTTTATATAAAATTGAAATGAGGATATCTTTACGATACTTATCTATTAATAAAATGAATGAATTCATTATGTATAGATAACTAAACTTTCACAAAACCTTTAATGAGATCACAATTTAATGTGTTTGATATAATTTACACATTTTATTTACTTCATAAACGAAAACAATATTTAAAAACACAAATACTTTATTAATGATCTTCAAAAAATTGCAACACATTAATTTTTTTGACTGCATTTAATAAATCTGGTAATTCTTTATCATTGCTCGTAGTTCAACAAATTAATGTATAAATATTTACTATGCCTGAAATTGGAGAACATTTTAAAATCACCAAAATTATTTATTAATAGTTGATAATCAAGAAAATACAAAGAAAAATCTTACATCTTTTACACATGTCATCAAATATTTCCTAATATATTTCGTGTATTAAGTTAAATTTTTAAATATTAGTTATACTTAAATCAAAATAGAATAAAAGGTTATTTTAAGAAACAGTAAAGATATACAAAATAAAGTCCGAATGGCTAACAGTTATATCCTTAATCACAAACTCATATTTATTGGAAGGTTTACAAATAAAAGTATCATAAAATACTGTCATAAAAATTGCAATATCTAAAGAATAATCTCTAAACAAAATGTAGTGTGAGGGGATATTAATTGGAACAAAATATACATGAGATTATGCAATTGAGCAACAAGATATTTGTGTTACATTTAAACATCTGCATTCTCGTGCAGTCATAGAAGCAAGAAACATTGAGAGAATTCCAGGCTAAAGGAACACAAGTGTTCATCAAAGCACGTTTATTTTTACCTACACCATTGTTGCAAACTTTCGTTATTTACATTAGGCACCGCCAAAACTGGGGGGGCAGGTCAGTACTTTTTGACGGACCGTCTTTTTAAAAATCTACCAAAAATCAGGTAATTATCCGATCAATACGAAATTTTCAGCGATTGTTAGGAGAAGAATGAACTTTATAACAGTGTACTTATTTTTCATAAACGATATTTATATATATATTTTTTTTTGCTTACAAAACCCCCCCTTGTTTTGAAGTGGGAACAAATATGCTTAAAATAATCATCTGAAACTGAACAAAACATATTGTGTTGTTGTAACGGACAGAATTATAGATTAAAAAAAAAAAAAAAAAAAAAAATTGTTTGCATACCTTATTTTGACGTCTGAATATCAGAACTTCGATTGTGTTTAATTATCCCGCTTTTGAGTTTTGAAGTGTGAAATTCGGTGAATATGTTAAGTAAAATAATTAATTTAAGTTAAGCAAAACAAAAAAAATTTTTTTTTAATATTTATACGAAAAAAGCCATTTTAAAATTTTTGATAAATAAATTAACAATTTTTTTTTAGCGAGCCGAATAATGCATGACCATTATTAAACAGGGCATGCTTTGAATAATCGATACAAAAAAAAAATATTCGATAAATATTGTGCCCTTTGTGTTAAAAATAGCATCATTTTTTTCGATCCCGTTTGAAAACGTTTGCCGCCTTTCGACTACGGTGGACCAAACGCGCTGAAATAATTTTTTTTTATTCTGCTTTAAATTGCCCCCCCCCCATTTTGGGGAGCCTAGCCCCCACACACATACACATTAAAAACCAAACTCATACAAATGGTCACCCATCTGGTACTGGCCAGCCTCAGCTTAATAATACATTGAAATTTTCGTCACTGAAAAATAAGTTTTTTTGGCCTGTTTGGTCTTCCATAGTTTTCTTATTATCAAAACGAAAACGTAAACAGAGTCGATCTGAACTCTACGTAGATGCGAAATATCTGGTTACCTATATGAATAAGTGGAATTATTTGAAATTCCGGTACTTATATTATAATATTTTTGCATATTCTCTTAGAAAATCATCCTAAATCTTAGTTAGACAATAAATAAATAAATTAATTATTTCAAAAACCCTTTTTTTTTAATATTTAAATACGTTTTTTGTGCAAGACAAAAAATGTCAATTGTTAACTTTTTGGGAAAATTTAACATTTAAAATTGAATTAAAAATAGTAGAAAAAGTTTTACATTATTCTGTTTTCTATATGATAAAATTCAGGGTTTTATCTTTCTGGAAAAAAAAAAGTTACTCAGAAATAATGGATTTTAATAAATGTAATTTAGTTTTAAAAAACAACAACAACTTGATTTTGCGGCCATTTTTGGCGGTGCCTAATTTACATGCATAACTTCAGTGGGTACTTGAACAGTTTAATCAAGACATTAAAAAATGGAAATATCGAAAAAGGTTATATTGTACGTACTTGTGATGGAACGAAGTTCTCCGAAAAAATTTGAATTAATTCCATCAAGTAGTTTTTATTTTACAACGAAAAAACAATTTGTTATGATACCGAGCAAAAGGTTCGAGTTTTAGGAAGAAAAGCTAGTATTAAAGATGGGGAAGGCGTGTCGACGGTTAACTGGGGTTATCTCCATGTGGCGTGTCTAACAAATTTCATAATAGCTGACTTCAACGTGCTCTCATAAAAACTTGTTTTTTCTAATGTAAAATAAAACTACTTGATCAAATCAAATGATTTTTTTTTCGGAGATCTTTAGTCCAAAATGGATACATACAATATAATCTTTTTCCGATATATTCATTTTTGAATGTCTTGATTGAACTATACAAGTACCCTTTAGTGCATAAGTACCAAAAATATATTACATTTTCTTTAATTCGATATCTTATCAGTTTTATTTATAAATTATCGTTGAAATGATTTAAGAAAACTCATGCTTCCGAAGATTGAAATGTAAACAAAATTGTGTGTGTGTGTGTGTGTGTGTGTGTTTTCAACATTTTTCACTGTACTTTCTTTTTAACGCGTAAATTTTAGAGATTAACTTCGGTATGTTATCTTTCAAAACTATATATAAAAAATATAAACGAAACTAAAAAAAATATTGTAGGCATGCATCATTAGGTGTGGCAGAAACTTCGTGACAAATATTGAATAATTCCACACCCTGTCTTACTAAGCTTATAACTCCTCGAAAAATGTAATTCAAGCCCTAATTGTTTTTCAATTAAAGGAGCATGGACCAAGGTTTCATTAAAAGAACAAAAAACAACAAAAAAAAACGTGGTTTAAAAAAAAAAGGTTTTAAACTTCGGACTTTACAGGTAAATTTCTAAAAAACACGTCTTTTTTTGTTTTAAATTTTAATATATTATTTATTGATCTTTATCTTCAATTTGTGATATATAAAACTTTGGTGGGTAAATTCATTATTTACTTTTTAATAGACATTTCAAAATGGGAGGCGTGATTTAATTCGACCCCCTGTCTTTCCAAGCTTTCCAATAACTACTTGAAAAATGTAATTCAAACTCTAAGTTTAGTTTTCAATTAAAGGAGCAATAACCAAGGTTTCATTAAAAAAAAAAAAAACAAAAAACAAAAAAAACAACGTGCTTTAAAAAAAAGGTTTTAAACTTCGGACTCTACAGGTAAATTAGTAAAAAAACAATACTTTTTTGTTTTAAATTTGAATATATTATTTATTGATCTTTTATCTTCAATTTGTGATATATAAAACTTTGGTGAGTAAATTAATTATTTACTTTTTAATAGACATTTGAAAATGGGGGTGAGCGTGAATTAAAAAAACGTTTGTCTAAAATATTATATTCGGTTTATTGGAAAGAGCATAAAATTTCACATTGACTCTGAAAATATCGTAAAAATAGAATCAATAGAAAAATTTTGATAGATTTTTAAAGTTTAAAAATTGAAAAATACTGAGCTCGTAAAATTCAATTAATTTCATTAGTTTAAAAAAATATTTCTATTACATTTTATACAACTTTAATAGTTTATTTTGGAAGTATAATCCATAAAGAAAATAAACAACCCAATTACAATTGTTTTTTTAATATTTTATTCGCAGTTTAATGTTAGGGGTGTCAAAAATTCCTACAAAAATTCTGGTACACCTAACGCATCATTCAGTTTTCTTTTCTTTGTCCATATCTATCTATAATATTATCAGTCTTCATTGATATGAAAACATTTCTATATTAAAACCAAAGCCAAAGAGCAATTAGCTTCAAGTAACACTTACTTTTTCTTTGGCAATCTGCTTTCAACAAAGAAATAATTACAGAATGTGTTAATTAAAACAAGACGAGTTTGAACGGGTGGACGTCGTTATTTCAGATGACGACCGGAAAAGCTAGTTCGCAGAAAATTAAAATAATTATTTTCATTTTTTGTAATTTCAAGTTTTTTTAATTTTTTTATTTTTCGTTATTACGTAATTTAAAGATAAAGAATACTTTTCATTGTTTAAAAAGTATTAATATTTTTTAACAATAACAAGAAAGCTCCCAACTTTTAAAAGTAAAAAAATATCCAACTTCTTTTAATATGAGTTAGGATAAAAAACAAAGAATTGCTGTGAGTTTGGATGAGAAGACAATTTATCCGAAAGTCAAATTAAAAAAGAAGAACAATCATTCAAGAAGGTAAATATTGCATCAGTTAATGTTAAATATTGTTTTTAATGTACAAAAAAAAAAAAAAAAAAAAAAGGCACTTCTGTAGGACAACAACATGAGGGAGGCGAATGTGCGTATTTTAGTTTCATGAACGGCCGGTAGAGGCCGTTTGTCAGCCAAAAAAACAGGAGTCGATAACTCGTATTTTTATAAAAGTTCGTGTAAATCTCCGAAAAAATGGAAACGCACTCATAGAAAAAAAAAAAAAAAACATTGAAAAATGTTGAAATTAAATTTCGATACATTTTTATACTTTAAAATTATATTTGTAAACGTTTGTATACAGTCTTTCTGTACAAAAAAAATATTCTTAAACCTCTATAAATGTTTCATGTTTTTAAAATTATGTTTTGTAGGTACCTCCAACGCGCGCCACAGTTTTATACTCCCCCTGTATGTAACACGATGTAACTATAATTAATTTATTATTATCATCCTAACTTTTTTACTATTTAAAAGAAGAAGCTTCAAATAAACTGCCAATATTTTTTTTAAAAAAGTTTTACAGCTTAGAGAAATAATGAAAATGCGAGACAAAAATCGTGTTTACATTATCGACGCATTAAAACAACGTTCCTATGTAGTAACGTGTTTTATATATCACAAATTGAAGATAAAAGATCAATAAATAATATATTCTAATTTAAAACAAAACAAGAACAGTATTTTGGAAATTTACCTTTAAAGTCCGAAGTTTTTTTGTTTTGTTTTTTTAAACACGTTGTTTGTATTTTTTTTTTAATGAAACCTTGGTCCTTGCTCCTTTAATTGAAAAAAAATTAGGGTTTGAATTACATTTTTCGAGTAGCTTGGAAAGTCGGGGTGGAATTATTCAATATTTTTCACGAAATTTCTGGCACACCTAATCGGTAACTCGTCTCTCTCGCCTCATGTTGCTGTCATGCAGAAGTGCCTAAAAAACACAAATCAATGATAATTTATATACAAAAATCGTGTTTGAAAGGCCAATGTGAATAAGATGTGAATAGAAATGAAATGTGCAAAACAATGAAATTAAGGCGTTTGTTTTTTATTTACATCAGAAGGTAAAAATGGTTTTAAAAAAAAGAGTAGGTGAATCGAACCAGTCTCAGGTGAAAACCTTCGCCTAAATGCGAAAATGATCTGCTTACCAAACTGGACTTCCGGTTTTCATCATCGTCATGATTAAGACAGACTTCTTGCCCGGACCAATGTGAATCTCGTTCTCCAGAGTTTCCTGTCTTCTATTAGCTACCTCAGATCTTCAGGTTCACAGTTGCCATCATGTGCTGGATGTACATGGGTCTAGGTCGTCCTTTGCTTGCATATCCATGTCGTGGAGTCCATAGCAATACATCACTCACCAGTTCATGCGTCTCAGACAGTTTCCGGCAAATCGTAGGCATTTTTCCCTGATGGTATTAGATATGGCAGGTAGGTTGCCATAAAGTTGTATCCCTCTTTTTCTTTTCCTGCATCCTTTTTGTTCTTCAGGCAGTAGTCCATGAGTGCTAAGAGCGGAGTAGATCTGATTAGTTGTGCTGTTAAAATTTTTTACATTGTCGGTAACCATGTTATTGGCCTGTAATTGCTTGGTATCGTCACATCTCCAACATATTATTATTATTATATAATTTTGAAAAAATATAATACACATGTAAAATATTCCCGAAGTAATGTTTAACATTTTATGCTATTTCTCTAAAAAATGTGAAGAAATTGTGCGAGCCTTTTCTAGTCTCACACAAACACACGTGTTCACATTTCAAGCCACTTTTCTTGTTATACACGTATGCACACACAAGCATACACGCTCACGTACATATATTCACGTTCACGTACATACACTCACATTCATGCACATACATGCTAACATATACACATGTAAGTGCACATGTACGCACACATGGGCAACGTCACTTCCCCTTTAAAGGAAATCCACACATGTGAAAAGAACACCGGAAACAACTATAAAAGCAAGAAACCTTTTTGCTTCCTTTTCAAATCGGCTTCCGACCTGAGTGGTAAACAGGCCAACCACCCCGTTCGCCTGCTACTGTAGGTGGGGCAAGAGCCAACAGTCAGTACGTACACCTTATACACTTTCTGTCTCCATGAACTGGATTGATTTTCTCACTCTTTCTTCCCTTTTGTTTTGGTCCATCAACCACACAAGTTCGCGTCCACAGCTTGTGCTTGAGAACACCTACTATTTTTTTCTTTGTCTACACGCTGGACTGTCATTCCCATTTCCACTACTTTACTCACTCCTCTTTCCACGCGCAGACATGAACACGTGTTACACATAAACATTCATTTTTCAACAGAAAATAAACGACATGTTTATTTTATTCAGCAATTGAGCTTTTGTTTCCTTCATTCCATTCGTTTCATTATTTTCTTTTGTAGCGAGTTAGGATATTTATATCCTGGTCTGCAACAAAATCAAGAAATATTTAATAAAGTAATATATTTTTATAATACGTAAAACAGATGGAAACCATTAAAAAGAATCTATGCAAAATATAATCAAGTATTACTTATTTTGTAAAATATATTTAATATAAATGTGTACAAAAGTTTGACATATTTGCTTGCATGTCAAATTGCTTATCTATTTTAAACTAAACCCGGTTTGGATAGCAGACCATTTTTACATGAAGACGATGTTTTTATCAGCAGGAGCTGCATTTCTGTTTTGCCAAAAGTGGAGTTTGACCCTGAAGGTGGGCATTACATATTACGATAAACCAGCTGAATGTCTGACTCAAAGTCCGCACATAAACAGTGTTCGATCAGATTCAGTTACTGATATTAAAATCCACCCGTAATATTACTTTCGGTGAGAAATTACGTTTTTGTAATTTATTAATTTACTAGCAGACTAACTAGCATTGCCCGGTCATAAGATACACTTAAATATTGTATACAAACTTAAAATCTATATATCAATAAAAGTGAAATTGTCTGTGTGCGTGTCTCTGTGTGTACATTACAATAACAAGCTACTCTATCAATTGAGATTTGAAATGAGAAAGTGAGATTTGGGAAAATCTTTTTAATCGGTTTTCGCCTAGAAATTATGCTGTTAAGGAGTCAAAGTTCAACGATTAAACGATTGAAAACTCTACCAAGTCCCCCCACGCCAAATTTTTGATCTAAATACTTGAAATTTTAGATCTAGGTTACTTGGACATGAATCCAACTTTTTAATTTGATTTGAGTCCAAAATAATAAATGTTAAGGAGTCAAAATTGGGGTCAAAGTATAAAAAAATTACCTCTGCGATCACTACTAAATTAATCAGCCATTTTTTTATTATTAACATTTAAAATTTTACACAAAGCGTATTCAGACATAGGGCAAGCTTTTTATTTGGGTTTTGGCCGACAATTTGGCTGTCTAGGGGTCAAAGGAAGTTTTAAAAAAATTGATCTTTGCGTTGTCTAGGAAACTATTCAGCTAATTCTGTATGTACACATTTGGAATTTTACATAAAAGGGTATTCAGACTTGCACCAAGCTTTTAAATCAGTTTTAGGGCGAAATTTTTCCTACCAAGATGTCCAAGTTGAAAGAGTTAAACTTTGCAGAGTCTACCAAACTCCTCCGCATATTTTGTGTCCCAACACTTGAAATTTTAGATGTAGGTTACCTGGACATGAGTCAAACTTTTTAATATATACATATGCACACAAAGTTAGGAACAGTACATAGGGTCCGAGAAAAGCCGGACTGAACTGCTAGTATGATATAAAGAGCTGCAGATTTCATATTTAATATTATAGTGCAGATTCTCTATGGATTATTATATTGCACCGAATATATATACCAATGATTTTTAAAGTTTTTTATTGACTTTGATGGTCTCAGATAGAATTGAAACAAAAACATTCACCGCATACAGCTATATTTAGAGTTATCATCTGAGCTATCGCCAGGTGGATAAAAAAGGCTCAAAATTAAGTGCCTTTAAGTTAAAAATGTATATGTACGCATACTCAGAAATTAATTTATTTCCGCTAAGCTTAACTGTATTTTTTCCTATTTTAATCCTTTAGCAAATACGGTGCAATTTTGCTCCCTACCACAAACAGATGGGACTATACTAGCTACATTCGATGTTAGCAGCCTATATAGCAATATCCCACACAATCTAGGAAAAGAAGCTATCGCATATTGGATTGACAAACATACACAGACTTTACACCCCAGATTCAATAAATAATTCGTGATTGATAGCATCGACATAATCCTCAATAACAACTCCTTCCAATTCAATAAAGACAACTACATCCAAATACTAGGCACAGCAATGGGTACCAAAATGGCACCGACATATGCCACCCTTACACTCGCCTTCCTAGAAGAGGCCCTTTATGAACGGATAGAGCTAAAGTACGGGCACAATATTAAAGCACTCTTCATAAAATCTTGGAAAAGATACCTAGGCTACTGCTTTATCCTCTGGAGAACCTCATATCAAATAACTCCACACTTTGCTACAAAATTTACACCCAAAAATGAATTTCACACTAGAACAAAGCCCCACAGAACTACCTTTCCTAGACATCCTAGTAACAATAAAAAACAATAACATAATCACAGATATCTACCACAAACCCACATACACTCAACACTACTTCCATTTCAAAAGCCACCATCCTAAAAACTGTCTAAAATCAATACCCTACTCCCTAGCACATAGAGTCTGCACCATAGTAACAGACAGACACCTCCGTTCAACTAGACTGAATGAACTACAAATAACACTGCAGAAAAGAGGATATCCACTACCACTAATACAGAAAGAGATTAAACTGGCTGAAAAAATTCCAATAGACCAACTAAGAACCCCAAAAGAACAAGAAAGAACAAATTCTAGCATACGTCTCTACACACAACACAAACAACCCAGAACTATTCACACAGATAACAAAAAACCTTATCCTCCTCAATCAGAACGACAAACTAAACAACATAGTTAAAACAACAAAAATAATAAAAAGCAAACGTCAACCCAAAAACTTAAAACACATCCTAACTTCCTCAAAACTCGTCGCACATATTACAAAAGGAGTTACAAAATGCAACAAACCGCGATGTGGAGTATGTGACATAATAATAGAAGGTAACACATACACATTCAAAAACCCAGCACAAACATTCAAAATAAAAATGGATCTAAATTGCACCTCCAGAAATGTAGTATATGCACTAAGATGCACAACATGCAACAAATCCTACATAGGCGCCACCAAAAATTTCAGCAATAGAGTGGCCTTACATAAGAGCAACATCAAAATTGCAGATAAGAGACACCTCTATGTTTCAAAACACGTACACACATGCAGTGGAAACAGCTTCAAAATAATGTCAATCTTCCAAACAGACAATTATTTTTATTTACTTACACAGGAAAAATACTTCATCACCAGATTCACTCCTGAACTGAACAGGGCCTAATATCATCACATAAAAACATGAAATGCAAGGTACACTCGCATGCACATCCATACACATATACACACCATCACATAAATCAGAACCGACACATTAAAACACACACACGTGCGCGCATACAATCACAGACATAACACCCCTATCTCTAATACAACACACTGAACAATACCAACCCTACTTAACCTCGAAACCAACAACACTAGGAAACACCTAGAACCATAGTATAATATCTGTTCCAACACCTCGCTCCCTCCTCAGTCAGTGGAGGAGAACCCCCTCATGACTGAAAAAACTATCATCCCTTCTATCATCCCCTCCCATACCTATACCCCCTCCAATGCCCCCCTCTGGGGAACAAAATCTTCCCCACACTAGGAACCGATCCTGGGGCTGGCCATACCCACATGGGGAGACAAATAAATAGAAACATTAAAAAATCCCCGATACATATTTTAAATACACCCCTCTTTCTACACAAACATAATATAAGGAATACCCGAAAAGACTAAAACGAAAAATCACAATACTAAAATCCAAGAATCTAAAAAATAAATATCAAAAGAGAATGAAAGCACCCCTACCCTTATTTCAGAAGAACTAGTTCCCCCTCCCCACACATACACATTAGTAACGACCTCGGATCACAGTCACCTTCCTAAGGAAGCAAATAACCCCAAAATACTATAAAACAATATACACATTCCCAAACCAATAAAAGCAAACACACACACGCACACACACACACCCTACCCCACCCTAAAGGAAAAGAAAATACATTAGCAGAAAGAGATAGCGACTAAAGCCAGGCCAGCGGTCTCCCTCGACAAGCCCAATAAAAGAGTAATAAAAATTGAGCATGCCAATGAATAATAACCACTTGCAAGCCTCCACCCCTTGGAAAAAACTTCAAATTAACAACGAAAATCGCCATTTTTACATCTCCAACACATTTGAAAATAATTTCTGATGAGGACGCATTACAGAACGTCTGAAACAAGCGTAAAAACGATTTCAATGACTTAAAAACATTATTACAATGATCCAAACACAATCCTCAATGAAAAACCAAGACACGGAATAATAAAATAATGTTAAAAAATACACATTGTTGGTGACTACTCCCTTATTTAAATATACATCTTTCTTTCGTTGGAATTTCTTAACCCATTTTATATATATATATATATATATATATATATATATATATATATATATATATATATATATGCTTAAACTGCAACAGGGTCCGACTGTCGTTTGGGCGGTCGGGTTTCGATCCTAGCTTGAGGTACTTGCTTGTGTAGCCCATTGATGAGCTGTGAAACAGCGAATCAGTACTGTATGTGGATGACTACATTATATATATACATATATATATATATATATATATATATATATATATATATACATAAAATTACAATAAGTTTACCAAGGTAATCAAAATTGTAAACTTAAAATATATTATAAATATTAAAGAGTTAATATTTACAAGTAAAATAAAACATGTTAAAAAACATCTTGAAAAAGAGTTAAAAACATATTTAATTTTAAAAAAAGGAAGCACAAGATAAGTGGATAGTCCACTTAAAATAATTAAAGTTTTGATTAATATCGTCAAATTTTTATTGGCCTTGTATGTCAACTAAAATCTATTTCTCCTAAATATAAACATCCCTATCAACTCAAATCTTTTTCTCTTAAATATAAACATCCCTATCATTTTCCAGTGTGCTTTTTCATATGTTGCAACATATTGTGTTTAACTGCAAAAGAAGTACCACAAACTTCACAAGAGTAAGGTTTTTCTCCAGTATGAATTCGGAAATGCTGTACCATATGTTGCTTTCTAGTAAAGGAAGAGCCACATATCTCACAAGAATGTGGTCGCTCTCCAGTATGTGTTCGCACATGCGGCAACAAACTAGATTTTTGTGTAAATGAGAGTCCACATATTTCACAAGAATATGGTTTCTCTCCAGTATGTGTTCTCATATGTTGTATCATATCTTGTTTACTTGTAAAACAAGAGCCACATACTTCACAAGAATATGGTTTCTCTCCAATATGTATTCGCATATGTTTACTCATGCCTGATTTATTTGGAAAAGAAGAGCCACATACTTTACAAGAATATGGTTTCTCTCCAGTATGTGTTTGCATATGTCGAAACATATGTGCCTTCTGTGTAAAAGAAGAGCCACATATTTTACAAGAATGTGGTTTCTCTCCAGTATGTGATCGCATATGTGTCACCATTTGTGCTTTTATTGTAAAAGAAGAGCCACATACTTCACAGGAATATGGCTTCTCTCCAGTATGTCTTCGCATATGCCTTACTATGTCTGATTTATTTGTAAAAGAAGAGCCACATACTTCACAAGAATATGGTTTCTCTCCAGTATGTGTTCGCATATGTTGCAACAAAGTGTTTTTCTGTGCAAAACAAGAGCCACATACTACACACGAATATGGCTTCTCTCCAGTATGTGTCCGCATATGTATTACCATGTTTGATTTATTTTCAAAGGAAGAGCCACATACTTCACAAGAATATGGTTTCTCTCCAGTATGTGTTCGCATATGTCGCAACATAGTGTCCTTCCGTGTAAAACAAGAGCCACATACTACACAAAAATATGGCTTCTCTCCAGTATGTGTCCGCATATGTGTACCCATGTATGATTTATTTGCAAAAGAAGAGCCACATACTTCACAAGAATATGGATTCTCTCCAGTATGTGTTTGCATGTTGCAGCATACGTTGCTTCTCTATATTTTACTTCAGTGGGCGTTTGTATATGCTGGAACATATGTGATTTGCATGTAAAAGAATAACCGCATATACTACAAGAGTATAATTTCACTTCAGCTTAGTATGAGAGTTATATTTCAGTTTATGTAACCCATAATACAGCTAAAATTTAATTCGAAACAATAAGTAGTATTTTTTCAGATAGTTTGCATTCCTCCTATTTTGTATTCATTAAATGGTACATAACTGTATTAGTCATATGCACACGTGTAAAGACTAATCATATGAACTTATAATTATGTGAGTCATTTTCACCCATAACTACATTAATCATATGAAATTAAAAAGTATTCAATCTAGGTTGTGATAGAATAAGATTATGAATAGAAGGAATACTTTACTAGTAAACATGAAATGTTTTTTGCAATATATTATCAGAAAATGTTCACATTTCTCTCATTTCCAGTTTTTAACTTTAATCCATTGTCATTTGTTTTCTTGTGTTGTTTACTTGATATTCTGCAAAATTAAAAACAAAAGATACATTTCAAGAAAATATATTTTATATGTTTTTGCAAATAGAATTATTTTATGAGGTTAAGGTACAGACACAATTATTCATAAAAGATAAATTAGAAATAAGTTTCACCATAGTATGTTAAAAGCAAACATTGGAATTATCATAATCAATTTTATTAAAAGTCCCTGAATCCAATATCGTTTAATTTAAAAATTGGATGAGAATATTTTTCCGATATTTGTCTATTAATTAAATAAATGAATACATTTTGTATTAATAATCTATATAATCATAAAACTCAGATCAGAATGATTGCGTGGCCGTTTAAACTGTCCATCTGGTTTTGACTTCCACTTTCAAAAAAATTGTCAGCTTACTGATTTCATGGCCACCCTGTCTTACGTTCAGATATTAAAACTTCTGCTGCTATTCAAAACATACACAAGATCAACAATATGTTTTATTTTGATTTATTTAATGGGGTTTCCTTACAATTAAATGTAATTTAATCCTGTTGAGTTAAAAAAACTGATTTAGATATGAATATAAATATGATTCTATGGAGGTTTCATGAGTTTTATTTTTGACTTAAAAAATGTTTCCTCAAGAAAATAAACAATATAATCTTAAAATCAGTTTTATTTTGAACATTTTTATCTTACTTGCTAGTATGTAAAACTGGACCCACATCCAAATATCGAAATATTGAGTTTTTTTCAATTTTTTTTATAATGTGGTAGCTTAGTCTTTAATAATCAGAAGAAATAGTTGATAAGAGATGAAAAGGAAAACAATTTAAATGTCGTGTCAATTGTCCAGGTGCACCTACATATTTTTAAAAAAATATTTTCTGAACCCAAGTTGTGTTTGTTTAAAACTAGAACTTGATTTTTAAAAAACTACATTTTTCGTGCCCACAATTATTTATTTACGATTATTTTAATGTGTATTATTCATTGCAAGTTGGATTTTCAGACAAAAAACAAAAGCAAAGCAAATATTTTTCTGATCTAAAAATACTTGATCAATTTACAAATAAATAAAATTTTAGTTTTTTTACGACTAATCCAACGTAGTTTACTTACTGAAATCATCAAAATCTAGATTTTGCTTCAACGATCTTTAAAGATAATATACAAGAAGAGATTTTTTCCTATAAAAATTGTCGAATTTTGGACTCAATCAGATGGCCACCATCTTTGTTATTGGCAATTACACTCAGGATCTTATCTGACCCACACTGCTTCTACACCGCCATCTTTGTTACTGGCAATTACACTCAGGATCTGAACTACATTACTTCTATGCCGCCATCTTTGTTACTGGTAATTACACTCAGGATCGTACTACTCTCTGTTCAACATAATGTCTCTACACTTAACAGAAGGGTAAAGTCATCCATTTAAAATATTTAAAAACTACGTAGAACCACCTCAAAACGGGTGTTATGGGGACTTTTTATTAGTTTTAAGATTTGCTTTGAAAATGTTTCATCATTAAATATTAATTATTATTTCCTGGTACTTTTAAGGCTGTTAACACACAAAAAAACTAGGCTGGACCTGTATAATGCACACTCCCTCTTTGTATTTTTTCATATGTTTTTATATAAAGGATATTTGATTTAATCTAAAGGCAATGATGTTAAGACCTTTATTGTCCAATGTATTCTGTATTGTTTTCACTGGTTGCCATCTTTGTTTTCATGTGTGCATTCATTAAATTTTTTGTGAGCACATGCAAAACTGTCTATTGTTTTCACTGACCTCCACGTTTGTTCTTGCATGCATGTAAATTAATTTTTGCACGTTCATACATTAATTCTGTATACTCACTTGCACTTTTATACAGTTATTTTGTATACTCATGATTCCATAGCAATCTGTAAAATATACTGACTCAACAGGTCGCAAGTAGTATAGTATTGACCCAAAATTTCCCAAAACCCTTAATGAAATCCAAATGTAATGTTTTTAATATAATTGACATATTTGCTTTAGCTTATAAACAAAATAAATACTTTATAATATTTTAAAATCACAAGTACTTTACTGATGATCTTCAAAAACTATTATAATAATCTCGTTACATTTGCAACAAAATGTATAAATGTATATGTAAATAATTGAAATCACATAAAATTGGAAAACATATTAAAATCACCAAAATTACCCCACACTAGTTTACATTACAGTAAATAAAAAGCAAATGCATTCATCCTTTTAACATTTTATCAAATATTTCTTAATTTACTATATTTCATTGTATCAAATAAAGTTAATTTTTAAATATGAATTTTATTTAAATCAAAATAGAATTAAAGTTTTTCTAAATAAAAATATTCAAAATAAAGTTTAAATGTGTAACAGAAATATTCTTAATCACAAAACCATGTTTCCTGAAAGTATTAAAATGTAAGTAAAATAAAATAACGTCAGAAAAAAATGGCAATATCTCAAACTGAACAGAAAATGTTTAAATATTTTATAAATACATAGTCACTTTGTAAAAAATGAATATTTTGGTATAATTGTTTTTTATATAAATTCTCACAAAAAAACATGTGACAATATTTTAAATTTAATAACTAAATTTTCTTATTAAAATGAGTTTTCATGTGAAAATATATTCTGTAATAAAGTTAGACTTTATTTTATTTCGAATAATAAAAATAACTAACTATATTCATGTGTTGAAAGTTATTCCCAGTATTTAGAAGTACAGATCCTAAATTACAAAGTCTATCAGTACGAGGACAAAAAAGAACTATTAGAGTAGAAAGCTGTTCAACGTCTCAACATTGAAGCAGTGATATTTTACTGCTTGTCGGTTGTTAAGGAGTACATATGCTAAATAGGCAAGGGTGCTATGAGTTCATCAGAGCACATTCATTTAACATACTTATAAAATAGGCACAGAGATGAACATTGCGGCGATGGGGCAGACATTAGAGCTTGGTCGAGTGTAGGACTGTGCTTTTGGACCTTGTTAAGGAGGGTAAGACTAGTATTAGATACACTAACATACACATCATGGGTAAGTATTGTGGCATTCACTCCAGGTTAATTGGGCCAGCTGTTGCACCATGAAAGTTAGCCAGAGTGTTTAATGTCATCCAGTCGATTGTGTATAAGTGAAGAGCGTAGGTAAGAGAATGCATCTTTGTCGATCGTCAGAATGTATGTCAAAAAAGCATGACTCCTGACCATACATACAAACTTTAGTGCATGTGGAGAGATATTAGGCTTTGATTAGATTGAGCAGTTTGAAGGCATGTTATCAACATGTATGACCTTCCAAATGGTTCCACAGTCTACAGAGTCAAGTGCAACAATGAAAATGAGCCGGACGATAGTTTTTTTACTTTTTGTTCCAGCGATTCTGTTTTTTGGGAGAGTAAAAATTTGGTCAGTATATTTTAAGCTCTTTTGAAATATGCCTTGGTTTGACCTTATATGTGCGCCTCTTTGTCTATGAAACCGGTCTAACAGAATAGTAGAAAGGGCTTTTTCACTGATATCAATAAGGTTGACACGGTGATAATTACAGCAACAGTGTTTATCACCTTTCTTGTAAAAGGAAAGCTTGTCATAGCTTTTAAGTTTCCCACACAAGGGTGGAACTTTAGTGGAAGGTTGTGACTAATACTTCTGAAGATTTCAGATTAAAAAAACATCATCCCCAGTTACCTTATTGTTTGTCAGATTTTTATGGTGTCAAGGATTTCATCAAAAAATTGGAGTCAAGACACAAATGTTGAAACAATATGCAAAGGTGAATGATGTGGAAACAATACTCTATGTGAAGGTGAATGATGGCTTTGTAGAAATATACGATACTCTCAAATGTAATTTTAGCATCGTAGAATGATCCCAACTATTTTCCAGCAGTCTTTGCAATATTCTAAATATATTTGTTCGAATTTATGTTGCCTACAACTCTAAAGCCAATGATTTTGAATGAGGAGGCTTAAGGCAGGGTGTTATTTTCCAGGACAATCGTTTGTTGAGAAAGTTTCTTGTAATTGCTAAAGGAAAGAAGCCTTGGTAGCATTAACTACTGCCATACATTTATGGTCAAATTTTACTAAAATCTGAACGTCCTTTGCTAAAGTTTCTGCCTTTGTTTCTTTTAATTGTTAATTGCGTTCGGACACAATTTTATTGGAGATGTATTTTATGAATATCAGAAACAATAAAGGTCAACGGATCAACCCTTGAGGCACACACACATTGCTATCATGTTCTTTAGACATATTACCATCGAGAACATATTAGCAAGGAGTTTATCATTTATAAAGTTGTAAGCTAGTCCTTAATTTGTTAACAAAGATTGAAAGGAGAATCATTTGTTTACAATGTAAATATGGAAAGGAGAATGATAAAACGATTATTCAGTAGGTCAGTTCTTTTGCCAGAAATATTGAATACTGACATCGTTGAAGACATTTTTCAATTATCAGAGAAGAAACACTTAGCAAGGCATGTTTTGAAGAGTTTGAAGAACATGATTTATCTTAACTAAGTATTTCTTTACTTGGCTAGGAATTTGCATGCTGTACAGGCACATGTTATTCTAATAATAAAAATTATCATTATTATTATTATTATTATTATTACTATTATTATTATTATTTAAAAATCATCATTATTATTATTATTATATTTGATAATTAAAATGAGAATTATAGGATTTATTGTGTTAACTTCATTTTTATTTTTTTGTGTGTTTCTCACAAAAAAAGCCCACCAGACATGCGCAACTACGTGCAAAAGACAAATCGTGGACATACGTTATGGAACGGGCGGCTGCCGCTGTTACTGGAGGGCAGAGTGTGAGGAGTGCTGCAAAGGACTTTAACATTGATCGAATGATACTCAAGCAGTACATGGACAAACAAGGCATTCAACCAGCAGGGACTGCTTAAACACCTGTTTCCTTACGGTAATTGGTTTTTAGTCCTGAAATGGAAAGGGATTTCGCTGACCACGTGTAACAATTGTCAGGCATGTTTCATGGTTTGTCACTGAGAAGATGTCGCACACTGGCATATGCGTTTGCTTAAAAAACTGTCACAATGTTCCACCAAGTTGGGATCGAGAGAAAAAAGCAGGACATGATTATTTGTTAGGCTTCAATTATCAGGGAAGAGACACTTAGCAAGGCAGATTTTAGTGTAGTAAGGAGTAGATCACGTCGAAAAACCTGTGAGTTGTCTAAGTTTGTTTTGATATCACATGCATAAGAAGGAGTGATTCTAAGATCAACAAATGTTGTTTCTATTAGAAATTATTATTTAGGAGAGAATGGTTTGTGGGATTGGTATTTTCTTTACATGGTGTAAAATACAATTACATTTCTTGATGATGTAGACAAACACGTCTTGATTTTAATGTTAAATAAACAATAATAAAAAGATGTTGACTGGGAATGAGAAAATCTGGGTCAAAACCCTTATTTTACATCAACTCATAATTTAAAGATTGCAATCAAACTCTTAAACAATCATTAAATTCAATTAATAAAATGTTTATGAGTTTTAATTTCAAAACAAATTTATTTCTTTGTACATGAGTTGGAAATTACGTTTTATAAACAGAAAATTAGATTTCAATGAAAGAGGATGATTAGAGTTATCACTCATTTTCAGCTAACCTGTTCTACACATCGACATAAGGTTTTTCTTTACAGTAACATATAACATCAAACTGAATTCACTTCCTAAAAACTGAAATGAGTTTTTATCTAAAAAAATAAACAGGTTTGAAAGCCAAATTATATAACGGTAAAAGATAAGTTAAACAATATTTGTGTTAAATTGATATTTTGGCTTTTCTTTGCGAATGCACAGGAAAGGAAAATAGAAAAATGGTTTCTAAGTAAAATAATATTTGCCAGAGATATGTGCTGCATCGTTTTAAATAGCAAAGTCGTTTTCAAAAGACTTGCAAAGAAAATAAATTTAAAAACAAAAAAATACCTGATAAGAAAGAATCCTATAATTATGTACGTGCAAAATGAATGGTAAATACTCTACAATGTATAAACCTTTCCCTTAAGTTCCAAATACACGAAAATTTTGGAATTCAACTGATTTTAATGAAATTTACAGTATTAATTATCACAGAATATAATGAACCCATCATTTTTTATTATAAATTTAATGAAAATGTATTATTTTATGTAAACAAAAATGCCTTAACTGTTTATCTTAAAATACAAAAATCGAATGAATTTATTTTTCCTTTTATAAAATTAAAGCATCATAAATGTTTACAATAAAAAAAAAAAAATATACACATTTCAATAACATTACAAAAACACCTTAATGAAATGAATATAACCCGAAAAATATAATGTCTTAAACTAATGATATTATTCTTGATCCAGCATTGTTTATTTAATATTTACAGCAAAAATATAAAATATCGCAAAAAAATGTATTTGTTGTTATTTTAATGGTGATAGTTTCCGGCAAAATTAAACATTTAGTACTATAATATTCTTTTTTTTTTTTTACAAATGAACATCAACAATTTTATTTTAATATATAATCCTAAAAATAAAAAAATAAAAAAATGAGATCGTGTCCCGTGTTATGTTAAAAAATTATTTAAAAATGCTATAAATTCTACTGACAATTGATTTTAAAAAGTGTGGGTCGACAGAACGGCGAAAAAGTAAAACTTTATAATTTAATTATTAAATAATCATTCTATTTCAAATTTGAATCATATTTAATCATCAATAAATCAATTTAAAATAAATCGAGTATTCTAATTGCTAAAATTGACTATTTAAACATTTTACAAACGTTTAATTTCAAAATCTAAGGAAAAACATTGGCAAGCAAACGTCCTCAATAATTTTTAAACCAAGTAAAATATAAAACATTTTTAGAGAAAAATAAAGAATTTTTACTTGTGTACATTAAAAAATATTCTAATTAAAGAAGTAAATTAAATGTAATTATTGCACTTCCCATGATCCATACTTTGGTGAGAATTAGCACTATTTGTATTTATATATTATTGTCGGCATTTTTTTAATGGATTTTCATTTTAAAAAAAGGTGGTGCTTATGCAATTATGTCACCGCACCATTTATTAAAATAGAATTTTATATCTAAATTCAAGTTTTAGATTTTTTTTAATTTAATTGTAAAAGTGCACAATAGTTACAAAACACCTTCTTATCTCCATGTTAAGAATGGCTTTCTAAATAATAATTTCAGCAGGGTATATCCATAAGTGCCAAAAAGGTACATTTTCTTTATTTCGGGATATTATGAGTTTAATTTACGAATTATTGTGGAAATAATTTCTTTCTAAAGATTCTTTTAATTAAATTTAATCGGAATTGAAATTCAAAAAAAAATTTTTTCAATATTTTTTATTGTTTTTATTGTTTACACGTAAAGAGATTTTAGAGATTAACTTCGGTCTGTTTATTATTTTAGCAAAAACTATTTTTGAAAGATGTAGACGTAAACTAAAAAATAAGCCATCAATTCATGTGCTTATAATCCTTAGCAAGATGGCCGTGTACATGCTAGAAGAACAACAATAAAAGGAACATGGTAACATTGGCATTATTTCAAAGTTTCTCCTACCAAACCAATGTCGTCCACTCACCATGATGATCATCAATGCAATTCTGGTCATTTTTGCTGTCATTGTCAGTATCGTTACCTCTTTTTCTACAGCATTCTTTATTAAAAACTAAAATATTTTCTTATGAACACTAAAATTTATTTATTGTTGTGTGTGATGTTTTATGTAACGCCTACCAGCTCTGAAGCATTTTCTTTTCTTTTTTATGTACGTATGGGTCTTTAGTGTTTAATAATAAGTGTGATACTAATTTTCGGCATCAGTAAAAGAAATACAAGTCAAAACTAAGAAAATGAAATTAATTCATCGTAATTGTTACTCTATATTAAAGAAGAAGGATCGGGGTTTAAATAGCATATAAACATCACAATGTCGGCAAATTTATCAGAGAAGAGATATATGAAACATTAAAAATATAGGAAAAAACGTCAGCACAAATATATATTATACCTTCTTTAAGTTTTGTTCAATCATTATTCAAGCGAAATATAACAGTAAAAACCTTATCTTTGACTTGAAATATTATAAAAAAGACATGTATAAATAAGATATCCAGAAAAGAATATTTTAAGCGGATGACCCCTAAAACAATGAAATGAGAAAAACTGTCAAGGGGGGGGGTCTTTTTGCATATTTTCTTTCAATTCATATATAGTTCATTTTTTTTTTTAAATGAGTCCGTATATTTAAATATGTAAAAAAACTGAGATGTTAATCCCCCCCCCCCCAAAAAAATACTGCGTTAGAGGGGGGGGGGGCAAAATATGAGGATTTTTTTTTTGCATATTATTTTCCTTCAGTTTAATTCATCCCCTTTTCATCTCTTTTTTGTAAATAAATCTGTAAAATAATTAACAAAATTTATTAATTATTTCGTTTTTGAGAGAATTTTAAATATCGTGTTGTTTTCATTGTTTACGTCAAAATATGCAGAAATAACATGCAATTCAATTTTTCCGTTTTCGTCTTTTGGAGGAATTTTTTGAAAAATATTCACCGGTTTTATGGAGAGTAAAAAATATTTGTTTAGAAGCTGTCTTCTTGAGAATACTGCAAAAATTACAATGAACCAATGTTATTTTATAAGTTTTTACTGTTATTATTTATGGGGGTCGAAAATCCTCTTATTACGGTCATACCTACATTAATAACTAAACCACGAATTTGCGATGTTTTCAATATCAAAGTCGTTTTCAAAGTACTCCGGGGGGGGGGGGCTTTAAAATCACCAAAAATATTACACGATTGGAAAGAATTCTATAATCTTACTATTCTCCGTTTACATGCAAATATTGAATGTTAACTTATTTTTATATCAAAACAAAAGAGAAACATAATGGTTTGGACGCACCCCAGTAATAAAAAAGAACTATAAAAAACAAATAAATTCAACTAATACTTACTTTTTTGTATTGCAATCTGCTTTCGACAAAGAAACGATTATAAGAAAAACGAGATGAATTTGATGCCCGGAAATCGCCTTTTAAGATGGTGACCGGAAAAGCAAGTTCGCAGAAAATGGAAAAAATTATTATTATTTAATGTAATTTAAAGTTTCGTTTTTATTTAAAAAAAAAACGTAATTTTATTTTTTTTAAAAATGTAATAATCCTTTTTTTTTTTACATTATAAAAAACACCTTAGTTTTGATATTTAAAAAAAATCGAACCATTTTAATATGAGAAGGGCAGGGCACGCCCCCGGCACGGCAGGCACATGAAATAACGTCATAACTGATGTCTGTTGAACAATCAGTCGATAATGAATGAGAGCTTTTTATTAAACAAATCTTAGTGGAAATGTATTATTTTGTTTAAACAAAAAATACCTTTACTAAAGTTATGGTTTTCAGTAGTAAATGGGTTTAATTTTACTTTTTTTATGTAAATAAAGCATCGTAATTTGTAACAGTAAAAGAAAGAAAAATATTTTTACAGGAACATTACGAAAAAAAAAAAAGCCCCAAAGTCCGTATTAACAAAATCGATAAAAAAAATCACTCAAAGAAAAATGAATTTCTCAAACTATCAATATTAACATTGAATTAAGTATTTTTTTATTTAATATTTACATACACAAATAAATATAATTGCAAAAATTATATCTACCTTTTTTATTGTCTTATTTATAACATGATCTTTATATGTAAGATTCTAATATTTCCATTGCACTTATGAACGTATAATCATCAACGTAAGATAATGCTCATATAATCTTTTAAAAAAATAAATTGAAAAAACAGGAACATAGACAAATCATTTAATAAAAAAAAATAGTAAAAATTATACGAACGTTCCATGTTGGTAAGTACAGATGTACAGATTTGAAAATAAAACCAGTCTCTTTTGTCCATCCTCATTCTCTCTTCAACTACCCGCTTCTTTGTGCTTATCAACTTTGAATTTCCTGTAGACATTATGATAAATTTTAACTTAAATTTGTATTTTTTTAGTTTGTAATTCTTTTCAATAATTATATATTGTTTTCTTAACCAGTTGTAATTCTGTATTAATATTAATAAATAATGGTCCGTATTTTTTAAAAAAATATTTAACTTGGTATAAGTTTTATATTTAATAATATTAAAAAAATATTGATGACAATACCTGAATACACACAAGAATGTCTGTATTTTTTGAAAAAATATTTTCATATTAAACTTGCTATAAGTTTTATATTCAATAATATTATAAAATTATTGGTGACAGTTTACCAATGTTTTTACTTTGACTTGGAATTAAACGTTTGTAAAATGTTGATCAATAAGTCAATTTTAGCAATTACTTTATTGATTATTTCCTACAGTTAATTATTCATTCGAAAGTTAAAACAATTCTTTATTAATGATTAAATAGTTGTACGTTCTATTTTTTATACCAATATGATTTTTTTTCCACCTATATATTTTCAAATTGTCAGTAGTAAAAAAAATATGATTTTGGAGTTGAACGGGTATCTCAATCTTGAAAATTAAAAAAAAATAGTTATTTGAAAAAAAGTGTGAAAAATGTCTCACACTGACGGTTACATGTTCATCCCTCCATATATAAGATTACATTTAACTTTTTTTTTGAAACCTGTTATCATAAAAACCAACGGACAATTTTTTGGCCATTATTATTTTTCATTTAAATATATATAAAAAAATGCTTAATTCAATTATTATTATCGTTAATTAAAGATATTAGATTAGTAGGGGGAGTGGGTTGGTATGATGAACAACGGACACGTGTGAACATTACGAAGTATTTATTGAACTTGAAATATTGTAGTCAACCAACATCTATTGCATCTTACATGGTGGGAGGTAGCGATACGAGGAATAGTATGAGTAAACATGGTTAACGGGAAATAACTCATGTATAGCTAACATCTGTTTTTTTAATAAAAAATAAAAATAATTTTTTTTTTCATTTTTTTTATCCCTTTGTACGAATGAGTGTATTCCAATTTTTTGATTACCATTGCTTTCTGATTCTCTCTTTTGTTGAAACGTATACGAATAGTGTCATTGAGTTTTTTTCTGTGTTACGTTAGCAGTGTCAGAATACGATCTTAATGCATGACAAAAATTGAATAATTCGACCTCCTATCTTTACAAGCTTATAACTACTTGAAAAATGTAATTCAAACCTTTTTTTTTTCAATTAAAGGAGCAAAGACCAAAATTAAAAAAAAATATGACAGGTTTAATAGCAAATCATGCAACATTTGTTTTTTTAATCGGTTTTCTTTAAAAAAGATTTGAAGAAAATCATCGAAATTTTACTTTTTTCGATTATAAAATATCGATATAAATTCAAAAGAAAAATCCATAAAAATACTATAGAATGTGTAGTTCCATTCTTCATTGTTCAGAATTTATCTATATTTATAGTTTAAATTTCATTTACTTTTTAAATAAAATAATTTTTTAAACGATTATTTGAAAAAAGGGCCATGACTCACGCATTTTTACTTTCTTATCGAAAAAAACGGAAGTACCGATTTGTCCTTGTTTTGAACTACGGATGGACAGAAGACAGTAAAAAACCACACGTTCGCGTTAGCCGTCTAGCCTTGTGCATGAAGAAATGTGTTCCCCTAGTTTAAAAATAGTAAAATTTTACTTATAAGTTTTTGCCTCCAATACTTGTTGAACAATATAAGCAGAAAATAGGCTCCCAATTAAAAAAAAATATCAACTTGGTTTAAAAAAAAGTTTTACACTTTGGACGTTACAGGTAAATTTCCCAAAAAAAACACTTCTTTTTTGTTTTAATTTACAATATATAATTTATTCATATTTTATCTTCAATTTGTGACATATAAAACCTTGGTGAGTACATTAATTATCAAAATTTTAATAAACATTTCAAAATGGAGGGGTGAATTAAAAAAAAACCTTTATCTAAAATATATTTGGTTGATTAGAAAGAGCATAAAATTTCACATTGACTCTGAAAATATCGTAAAAATGTAACCAAATAAAATTTTTTTATAGATTTTTAAAGTTTAAAAATTGAAAAACATATTTAACTCGTAAAATTCAATTGATTTCACTACGTAAAAAAAATGGTTGCTGGTTGCATCAAGGTGCGCCGGAACTTTGTAAACATTGTTTGAAAAAAAATAAAAATAATATTACTATTATTTTTTAACAACTTTAATAGTTTATTTTGGAAGTATATTCCATAAAGAAAATAAACAACCCACTTTTAAAAGAGAAATTACGAGTTTTTTTTTTAAATATTTTATTTGCAGTTTCGTGTTAGGGGTGTTAAAAACTCCCCACCCCAATTCTGATACACCTAGTGTTACGCCTTTTCATTTTTTTGTTGTACAAAATGTTCGGAAACTTTGTCCTAAGATTTCTTTTCATTAACTGTTTGGCGGGTGACGGAGACGTATCTTTTAATAGAATGGATATTTATGCTGATATTGTTCAAATGGATTTCTTTTCATTAACTGTTTGGCGGGTGACGGAGACGTATCTTTTCATAGAATGGATATTTATGCTGATATTGTTCAAATGGACGCTGATTTCGACAGACGTTTTCGTACCCTTTTTATTGATTAGATGTTCCTTTCTTCCAGTCCATCTGCTTGTGGGAAATTGTAATAATCTTGAATTTCCATTTCTTAGCAAATTGTTCAAATTCCAATGATTGGTATTCCGGTTCATTGTCGCTAATCACTATTTGTTGAATACCAAACTTGGCAAAAGTGTTTAATTTTTTATCTTGTTAATCACTAGGTGTGACATACAGTTGTCTAGTTTATGGATATCGAAATATCTCGTTGTATAGTCTATGATTACAACATGTACATTGATATATAGAAAACATATCAGTCGCAAATTTCATCAATGTCGTTACAGGTATTTCGGGGTGTATGAACGATTCTGATGGTTGCTGGTTTCTATGATCTAAAAATATGTGCATGTGCTTATCACATTTTTATTTGATTGTTTATATTGATGCATGTGCTTATCATATTTTTATTTGATTGGTTATATTGGTGCATGTGCTTATCATATTTTTATTTGATTGTTTATATTGGTGCATGTGCTTACCATATTTTTTATTTGATTGTTTATATTGGTGCATGTGCTTATCATATTTTTATTTGATTGTTTATATTGGTGCATGTGCTTACCATATTTTTTATTTGATTGTTTATATTGGTGCATGTGCTTATCATATTTTTATTTAATTGTTTTTATTGGTGCATGTGCTTATCATATTTTTATTTGATTGTTTATATTGGTGCATGTGCTTATCATATTTTTATTTGATTGTTTATATTGGTGCATGTGCTTATCACATTTTTATTTGATTGTTTATATTGATGCATGTGCTTATCATATTTTTATTTGATTGGTTATATTGGTGCATGTGCTTATCATATTTTTATTTGATTGTTTATATTGGTGCATGTGCTTACCATATTTTTTATTTGATTGTTTATATTGGTGCATGTGCTTATCATATTTTTATTTAATTGTTTTTATTGGTGCATGTGCTTATCATATTTTTATTTGATTGTTTATATTGGTGCATGTGCTTATCATATTTTTATTTGATTGTTTATATTGGTGCATGTGCTTATCATATTTTTTATTTGATTGATTATATTGGTGCATGTGCTTATCATATTTTTTATTTGATTGATTATATTGGTGCATGTGCTTATCATATTTTTATTTGATTGTTTATATTGGTGCATGTGCTTATCATATTTTTATTTGATTGTTTATATTGGTAAAATATATAACTTCCTTCGCAATTGTAATGCACTTTTCTATCTCTAGATGTCCAATATGGATATTTTGCAGGATCTTTGTTCTTAAAGTGCCTAGGGCCATTATTCGTATGCCCTTTAATATTAGACACTTCACAACCGATATCGCATCACGACTTAGCATCGATGGCGCTATAATAGGTGGTACATATTTGTTTTGTGGCCAAGCTGATTTTGCATATTTCATCAACATATGTTGCGTTTTTTTACTAGCATCAATAATGATTTATATTTCATTACTTTGATCATAAAATTTTAGAATTGATGAACTTGTTATTATTTGTTTCAATTTCTCAACTGCATCTAAGGTTTATTGAACCATCAGATTGTTTTGTTGTGTATGAGTTATCTTAACGGTGTAATTAATTCTGAGTAATTTGGTATGAATTTACACAAGTAGTTCGCCATTCCCCCCAAATCATTGAATGTATTTTCCATTCTCTGGGAGAGGAATATTTGTAATCGCCATTATTTTAGAAAGTTCTGGCTTTATTCCTTGATAAGTGATCACGTGACCCAAGTATATCAGTTGCTTTGTTGCAAATTGCATTTTTACATCTTTTTTTTAAATTTCAAACCAGCTGTGCGTAGTTGTCTGAATATTTTTTTCGAGAATTTTTATATGTTTTTTTTTCAAAGGTTTCCGACCGTCTTATTATATAATCCTGTGAATTCTTTGTTCTTCTACAGTATTTGAACCGAGTCAAATTTGTTGTTCTGTCTTCTCTCATTCAATTTCAATTGTCTCGTTTCGCCACGCGTTCTTCTAACACGTTCATACCTTCTGTTATTTTCGCTAATTGTACTTGAAAAACTTCCGATGTACTTTTTATCACAAAGAGTAAGCGATTAAATGAATAACGATCAAATGGCGAATTTAATGTTACAAGTTTTGATCTATCTTCTTTAAAAAGTATGAAATACTTTGATTTTTCATTTGCTGCAAAAATTTCGTCGGCAGTACGTTACTTAAAATGCTCCATTTTTTAAAGCTTTGATTAGATCTCTAGTGTCTAAACAGTCTTGCCTTGCCATTCTGTTTCTTCACTGTTACGAGAGATTTTACCCAATCTGCTGGTTCCTGAATGTGTTTTATTAATGCGATTTCTATCACTTTAAAAAAAAATCCCTTTAAAATTTTAGTATCAAATCAAATAGTGTATTCTTTGGAGGATTGCGCGAGCCTTTTCTAGCCTCACACAAAAACACGCTTTTACATTTCAAACCACTTTTCTGGTCTTACACATACGCGCGCACAAACATACGCGCGCACATACACGCGCGTTCATATATTCACGTTCACGTACATACACTCACATTCATGCGCATACACACACACGCTAACGTACACACACATACGCGCACATGTACGCACACATGGACAACGTCACTTCATCTTTAAAGGAATTCCGCACATGCGCAAAAGACCACCGGAAACAACTATAAAAGCAAGAGCAATAAGCTACTTAACCCTTTTCAACTTGCCTTCCGAGCTGAGTGGTCGACAAACCATTCGCCCCTTTCGGGGCGACCGCGCCCGCGCACCTCACGCCAGCTGCTACTGTAGGTGAGGCCCGAGTTAACAGACAGTACGTACGCTTTACACGTTTTCTATCTCCATGGCCTGGATTCACTTTCTTTCTTTTTCTTCCCTGTGGCTTTGGTCCATCAACAGACAACAAGTTAGCGTCCAAGCTCTCGGCTTGAAGATATCTCCACCTGGACAATTACCACAATTGCGTGCAGCTTTACTGATGTCAACCCTCTATCCTTTTCTTTGTCTACACGCTGGACTGTCATTCCCATTTCCACCACATAACTCACTCTTCTTTCCACGTGCAGACATGAACACGTGTTACACCTAAAACATTCATTTTTCAACAGAAAATAAACGACATGTTTATTTTATTCAGCAATTGAGTTTTTGTTTCCTTCATTCCATTCGTTTCATTATTTTCTTTTGTAGCGAGCTAGGATATTTATACCCTGGTCTGCAACAGGATTGACAACTGGTTTTACGTCCAGATTCACCAAATTATAATGAATGACTGGTAATTTGCCTCTGCCACCAAAACAGTATTTTTCTATTAAGCCTTTTATGTGTATTTTTATTATTTCGTTAATCCTTTCTATTACTCCTAGTTTTTCTGATGTTTCCGCATCAATGACTGCATTTGCATACGTATCAGCAACAATAAAGTGCGAATTGTTATATTAGAAAAATGGACGTATGGAAGCAAGAAGGACAAACGAATAAGTTTAGTTATTAAAAGTCAAAGCGATCAAAGGAAAAACTGTTGATATTGTCAAGATGTGCCAGTGACGGCGGCGGCAGTGACAGGGACGTTAGTAGGCTGCTTGAAAAAAGACGGCATCGGTTGGCAGACTCGGGGAGTTGATGGCCAATGAGGGGTAGTCTAGATTGCTGCTACCGATTTCGCTGATGAAAGGTTAGTGACAGCTGCTGCTGGCTTAAACTGCTAGTGAGTCGGCTGGGGCTGGCTACTATTGCCGGTAGCAATATGTGAATCGACGCTGACTGACTACTGCTGCTGCTGACGGGAGTAACTTCACTGCTCGATGGGCTAGCCTGATCTGACATGCTTGTCGAAAAATCGGCTGTATTTATACTGTTCCTGCGGACGTAGTTGTAGACATGAATAGTTCCCTGGGTTAATGTATCGTTTTCGTTTCTGATTCGTGTTTGTTTTTATATTCTACAGCAGGGAGTCATCTGACTGGGGATTCACTTGTCATATCAAATTGAAGCTGATAAAGTCGTGAATGTATTCGAGTGAGGATTGTACTCTTACAGTACGTAGGTCAATTATTTGTGTTCATGTGTATGCTGGAGACACGTCGGTTGTGATGTTATGCTTTAAATTAGATTCAGATTTTTTGGTTGGGATGACTTGCGGATTATGCCGTTGAGGTAGACACGGAAAGAAATGGGTTTTGATGCTGTCGTGTGCGTTTGGATAATTATTTGTGTTGATGTAATATGTTAAAAAAAAAATCCGTTTGTTGTGATCCTGCGAAGTGCATAATCTAACTTGGGGGGGGGCTAATTAAACTCTTTTTTGTACAAACATGGTGTTTTTTTTTAAATTTAATTCAATATCTAATCACTCTACCTATTATGTTTGAAATAGAGACAGGCAACTAATATTTATCATTCGAAGGATTTTTACAATTAATTTATTTAACTTTAAGATTTAGTTGTAATTGTCAGTCATAAAAACATTTTTCATTATAACATTTTTTCCACGTGTACAAATATTTATTTTTTGGGGGGGGAATTAATCTTTCAAATACAATCAAAAAGTAGTCGGAAACCAAATAATTTTAATAAACCGGCTTTCAAAACCATGCCCCACTATCTTTATTCCACCATCTTTGCACGAACCTGATTACAACGATTTCAAAAGGTGAATTAGATTCACGTGATGACGTGATGATAATTTCTGTATTAGTTTCATGTTTTTCATAATAAATCGATAATTTACGCCTCTAGTTGTTGCGATTTAAAAAAAAAAGATTTTTGCTTAGAGCCTTTATATAGATTCCGTATACAATATTTTTGTTTAGATCCTTTATATAGATGTCCGTATACAATATTACGGGAACTTGTGCACTTTAACACCCGTTTTTCCGTTAGTCGAATTTAACAAGTGAGTAAAGAAAAACTAACCGACGTACTATAAACGAACGAACGTATGTATATAAAAAAATGAAAAATAAAAAAAATACAGAAAGAGAAACAGAAACCTAAATTACAAACATTTTACTGTTTTATTATCTTTTTAGACAATTGTTTTTCTTTTATTGAGGGAGAAGAGTAATAACTTCTTTTTTAATTTCGGCAGCCGACGATTGCAGTTTATGTGAAACAATTTTTGATTGTGCATTTTATTTTGCAGTAAATAATTTCTAATTTAAAATCTTATATATATATGTAGCAGACACAAATGGACCCCTTTTCTTCTCGCGCATTCGCTTCCTCTGAGTGAGTGATGAGGCGCTAGACTGTCCAATCTGAGGACTTGCGCACGAATACAAATTGACCCCTAGGGACCAGACAGCTTCCGGTCCCAGAAGAAAACTCTCTCTTACGCTACCAGCCTTCGTCGGTGCTAGACGCCTGTTCTCTTCGCTGCTCCTACTAAAGGTATTGACGACAGCCGCGGGCTGTAACTACCTCGTAAGGCAGTGGAGACCCGACTCTACTTTCTTCCTTCAGTACGCTTTGCAAATAAACCTTTCCCTTGTTAAGTTGAAGAAGTTGTTTGTCATTGTTCATAGAATTGTGTTATTTTATTTTATTAGGGAAATTCCCTAAAATGGTGACTCCGTCGTGATAACACATTTCCGAACAGACACTTCTTTCGCTTTTTAACAGGGTAAGGCGCGCATTTTAAAAACCAGCACATGGTTTCCAACCACACACATAAACAGACAACGGATTCGGGAGAGCACATTTAAAACTTAAAAAAAAAAAAAAAAAAAAAACCATATCATCCTCGTCAAACACGGTAAACGAAACATTTTCAAAAACACGTGTCACACACAAAAAAAAGCTGAAAAGATTTTAACGGAAACGCATGTAATTTCAAATACATCCCACATTTTCACGGATAATAATAATAAAACGTTCAACCGGATACGTTTCCTTGAAACAAAACAAAGAAAAAAAACACCTTTTTCTTTCACAACGGCTCGGGCTACACATAAAAAAAACGCCAACCTACAAAAAGAGGTGACACTTTCTTGGTGTACGAAAATTCTTATACCAAACTTGAACTTCTAATGCTATCTTTTTTCTACCTTGAACATTTCTGCCGTGTTAACGCGCACCGCGCATAAGAAAAAACTCAAAAAAAAAAAAAAAAAAAAAAAAAAAAAAAAAAAAAAAGAACTTTCACGAAGTTTTTCCGCATTAGCACTCTTCGGCCAAAATGTAAGTACTTAAAGAGTTCATTTATCTTCAGGTTCACACACATTTACAAAAAAAAAAAAAAAAACCCATATTGTCCACATTTTTTTTTTTTTGCTTCACGGCTCTTCCTGATATAATTTTGTTTTACCTTTATTTCATGGTAATTTTGTTTCTTTCTTCTCCTCCCCCATTAGCCTGTTAAAATTTTTTTTTGTATTGTCTCTGTTTAAAGATTTTCTCCATATTTCTCCTTTCTTCTCCACGTGGTCCATATTCGGCGTCCTTTCAGATTTCGGATACATTATATATATATATATATATTTTTTTTTAAATATTTGGTATCTACTTTCGGTAGTGACGATGACAACGTTGCCTGCCTTCGCTGGTGACGTCCGGGTTTGGTTTGCTCAACTCGAGTCTTATTTTGCGGCGAACAACGTGTCAGAGCAAACAAAGCTGCACATTTTATTCAGTGCCTTCCCCGCGTCATTGACTCCTGCGGTCAAGGACTTAATAACGGACACCCCGTTAAACTCCACTTACGATAGCATAAAACGGGAGGTGCTACTACGGACGTCCGTGTCGGCGGAAAAGCGTTTTCAAACGCTGGTCCATGACGAGCACTTAGGTGACTGCAGGCCGACGGAACTACTCCGTAGAATGAGGGAACTGGCAGAGGACGTCCCTCCTGACAGTGCCTTAATTAAGCAGCTCTTTTTCTCAAGGCTGCCGGCGCAGGTAAAGGCCATACTTGCGCCAATGTTTGAAAAACACACCGTCGATGTAGTAGCAGCATCGGCGGACAAGGTCATGGACTTTGTGAGGGGGCCTACCACCGCGGCGATTCCACAACAGCCTGCTGAGGTACCCACAGGCACCGCAAATGTAAGACAGGATGCTACATCGGTGGCTATACTAACGGCCATCGAACGCCTCACTAGAGAGGTGAGCAAGCTCAATATGGGCAGGTCGCACTCACCCAGACGCCGCTACAAAAGCCGCTCATCTTCCCCGCACCACCGTCGCCGTGCAAACATGCCGGGACTATGTTTTTATCATAGTCGCTATGGCGCTGAAGCACGGAACTGTAAAATGCCCTGCACTTTTAACAACCAGGGAAACTAAATTGTGGAAAGACGAGCACGGCAAACTTTCCACAAAATGCAAATAACCGTGCCTATTTCGTCACTGACGTAAAATCTCAAGCACGTTGCTTGGTAGACACTGGCGCTGCTTGTAGTATATGGCCACTTAGGCTACTTAAAGAAAGGCCACCAGTGTCATTGATAACACTGCAAGCGGTGAACCATTCACCTATCCCCACGTACGGTCAAATTTCACGTTCTCTGGACTTGAATTTACGGAGAGACTTTACGTGGGTTTTCACTGTAGCAGATCTACCGTACCCCATACTAGGCGCGGATTTCTTGCATAATTTTAATTTAATGGTCGACATGCGCAGACGCCGGCTGATAGACGCTAGCACGGAACTTTCCGTCCCTGGCTCGTTATCTAATGCCCCATCTATCAGCCCGGTATTTTTCATTGCCGCTGCAAATGACCCATACCATGAGGTGCTACACTCCTACCCGGAGTTAACCAATTTAAATTTTGTGGTGAGCAAACCCACGCACACCACAAAACATCATATTGAGACCACAGGTGCTCCTGTGTTCTCACGCCCTCGTCGCCTTCCTGTGGATAAACTTAAAGCAGCGAAGGCAGAATTTAATCATATGCTACAGTTGGGAATTATACGCCCCTCGTCCAGTCCTTGGGCTTCCCCTCTGCATATGGTTCCAAAACGAGACGGATATTGGCGTCCAACTGGGGACTATAGACGACTCAATGCCATGACGGTACCTGCTTGTTACCCAATCCCGCATATTCAGGACTTTGCTTCCTCTCTGCATGGTTGTAAGACTTTCTCTAAGCTAGATCTGGTTAAGGCTTACCATCAGATCCCGGTGAATCCGGCCGACATACCCAAGACTGCGGTTACAACTCCATTTGGAGCGTTTGAATTTCTTACTATGCCTTTCGGCCTACGTAACGCTGCCAGTACTTTTCAGCGCTTTATGGATGAAGTAGTGCGCGATTTAGATTTCGTCTATAACTATATAGATGACATTCTCGTGGCTAGTGCCTCACCTGAGGAACACGTCACTCACCTCCGCCTACTTTTTGAACGGTTTCAGCAATACCAAGTGAGGATTAACCCTGGTAAATGCGTTTTCGGTGTTACGTCACTAGTTTTCCTGGGCCACATTATCAGCCCAGACGGTATATCTCCGTTGCCGGAAAAGGTGAAGGCTCTACAAGACCTTCAACCGCCCACTTCACTTCGCCAACTTAGGCACTTCCTTGGTCTGTTGAATTACTACAGACGCTTTATCCCACACTGTGCGGATCTCTTAGCTCCTCTTTCCGACCTGTTACGTAACGGGAAGAAGAAAAACGAGCAGATCTCACTTAATGAGATCCAACTTAGAGCATTTGCTGAAGTGAAAAATAAACTAGCGACGACATCTTTGCTGGCACATCCTGTACCCGATGCCCAGTTTTCACTGGTCGTTGATGCATCGGGCACAGCTGTAGGTGCAGTGCTGCAACAGCAGCAGCAACAACAGTTACAACCTCTTGCATACTTTTCGCGACAGCTGAAACCGGCCGAACAACGTTACAGCACGTTTGGCCGCGAACTACTGGCAATGTACCTCGCAGTGAAACACTTCCAACATTCACTCGAGGGCCGACAATTTGTGATCTACACCGATCACCGTCCGCTTACATACGCACTGCGTGCTAAGCCGGACAAATATTCTCCCCGCGAAACACGTCATTTGGACTTTGTTTCGCAGTTTACTAGTGATATCCGACATATCGCGGGTGAGCAGAACGCAGCAGCAGACGCATTGTCTCGCCTGCCCATCAATTCTCTGTCCTCACCATCGGATATCGATTTGCAACAGATGGCCTTAGACCAGCCAAGTCTGGACACGTTGGATCCATCATCACCTGAATTCGGGACTTGCAAATTCGCATATCTGCCCGTGCCTACTTCTGACACGCAGATCATCTGTGACACCTCAACGGATTCACCTCGACCATTCGTTCCAACGACCCACCGTAGAGTTGTTTTCGACACTCTACACAACCTGGCACACCCCGGACGCAAAGCCACAGTAAAGCTGATTACAGCTAGATTTTTCTGGCCTAACATGAGGCGTGACATCATTGCTTGGTCACGTTCCTGTGTATCCTGCCAAAAGTCAAAGGTGCACGAGCATATCCGCGCACCCCTTGGAACATTCAGCACCCCAGACGCTCGGTTTAGCCATGTTCACATTGACTTGGTTGGACCATGGCCGGTCAGTCAGGGATTCACTTATCTCCTGACCTGCATAGACCGTTTCACACGGTGGCCAGAAGCCATCCCACTTAGTGACATTTCGGCTGAATCTGTAGCGCGAGCCCTTATATCAGGCTGGATATCGCGCTACGGAGTTCCCACTACAATCACCACTGATCGTGGTGCACAATTCGAATCCCACCTATTCCGGGAACTGTCCAAGATCCTCGGGATCACTCGCATTCGGACAACAAGCTATCACCCTGCTTCAAATGGGATGATAGAACGCTTCCATCGCCAATTGAAAGCTGCATTACGCGCTTACCCTGATCAACAGCGATGGAGCGAGTACATACCGGTCATCCTTCTTGGCTGTCGGGCATCAATCAAGGAGGACCTGGGATATTCCGCAGCCGAACTGGTCTATGGAGCACCTCTATCGTTGCCAGGTCAGATGCTGACCCCGATAGAGGATATATCAACTGACACAGCTCTATATGTCAACAGACTACGAGCTTATCTCAGTAAGCTACCGCTGATGCACCCTAGGGAACAGACCATTAAATCTTTGGTTCCGAAGGACATAGCGACATGGACTCACGTGTTCCTTAGAAAGGACGCAGTAAAAGCCCCCCTAACTCCACCTTACACTGGCCCTTATCGCGTGCTTTCACGCACTGATAAAACTTTTATCCTAGACATTAGTGGTAAAAAAGAGACAGTATCGGTAGATAGGGTAAAAAGAGCCTTTCTGGACACATTAACACCTGAACCACACATTCCTCCAACATACACACAGCATAATCATACACCTGAGGTAAATGTTCCACGTGAGAACAATTATGTGACCACTACACGTAGTGGTCGACGGGTACATTGGCCGAAGAGACTTTGCAAAACAGTGTATTTCTGTTGAAAAAGAACATTTTTTCTTCTCTCCTTTTTAGAGCAGAACGTTTTCTGCAAATATTCCAACTTTTCACAGAAAAGTAAGAACATTTTTTTTCTGCAAGAAAATAACCTAAAGAGACGGACATTTCTTATTGTATTTTTCTTTCTGCTATTTGTTATGCTACCTTTCTCTCTGTCGGCTTTCAGCCTAAGCAGGGGGTTATGTAGCAGACACAAATGGACCCCTTTTCTTCTCGCGCATTCGCTTCCTCTGAGTGAGTGATGAGGCGCTAGACTGTCCAATCTGAGGACTTGCGCACGAATACAAATTGACCCCTAGGGACCAGACAGCTTCCGGTCCCAGAAGAAAACTCTCTCTTACGCTACCAGCCTTCGTCGGTGCTAGACGCCTGTTCTCTTCGCTGCTCCTACTAAAGGTATTGACGACAGCCGCGGGCTGTAACTACCTCGTAAGGCAGTGGAGACCCGACTCTACTTTCTTCCTTCAGTACGCTTTGCAAATAAACCTTTCCCTTGTTAAGTTGAAGAAGTTGTTTGTCATTGTTCATAGAATTGTGTTATTTTATTTTATTAGGGAAATTCCCTAAATATATAATATAAAGCCGAATGTGTGTGTGTGTGTGTGTGTGTGTGTGTGTGTGTGTGTGGTCACGAACAGCCTCCTATATGGTTGACTATATTAAAAAAAAAACTGATTACATAAAATGATAGATGTATCGAGACACAGGAATGGGTATGTTTGATAAGGCAGAACGGTGGAAATAAAAGAGTTTAAAATTAAAAATAAAACGTTTACAAGTGTTTTTGATATAGATATACGTAGGAATACTTTGGTAAGTATGTGTTAACTTAAATAGGGATGGTATAATAAAATTGTAGGGTCTGCGTTCGCGCCTGGCCTCCATAGAATGAAAATAGGCACAAACTTTAATAAAGACTTTTCATATCTATCTGCGTAAGTATACTTTGATAATTATGTTTCAGTTTGAAGAAATATTGTATAATAAAATTATGGGGTGTTCGTTCGCGCCTGACCTCCATAGAATGAAAATATGTCACAAAGTTTAACAAGGTTTTTAATATAGATCCACAGAATATTGTGATAAGTGTTTCAGTGTGAATAGGTATGGTATAGAAAATTATGGGGTTTATCTATTTTATTTTTACTTTCATCATATTTTGCTTTGGCTTTGATACCCCCAAATTCGAAGATATCTCTTTACAACCATTCCTTTTTATAACCTATCATACTTTCATAAATCAAAGTCCATTTTCTGTAGGCTGTTTTAAAATCCAGTCACCGACGGATACTTTTGCTAGTATATATAAATATATATATATATATATATATATATATATATATATATATATAGCGGTTGTCAGTTATTACGGGGTATGCGTATACATTTTGCAGCAATGTGCCGTTGTTTTCTGAGAATAGTCTATTTCTTTAATGATAGTATTTTCAACCGATTGAAGTAAAGCAGCTGACGACGGCAAAGTAAGGCTGAGAAATGTTGTTAGAGAATGAAGAAGGAGGAGGATGAGGAGGTAACTTTTTACTATATGTTTGATTCCACATTCTTTTATTTCATTGTTTTGCTTCCTTCCACATCCCCTCCACATGATTTGTGGTAGCCCTAATCGTAGCGTCCACGAAATGAAGGATGTGCTTAACCGTAATATCCTTTCCTGCAATCGGAAGCTATCGTCGTCCTGGAAGTATGTATTTTTTTCATTAACGGAAAAAGGGTTTCTGATTTACGGTCTGGGACTGTGACAAGAAAACCCTCCTTTTCAGCATGGTCGTATCCTCCCATGACCTGGAGCGGTTCAATAGGAGTGTCAGAAGATGCCATTAAAAAAGAAGTGATTAATTAAACTCGCTATCTTTCGAAGCTTATAACAATATGAATATTTTTTCAATAAAAGAAACAAAGACCAAACTTTAAAATAATAAAATGTTTTATCGAAAAATATACAATATTTTTTAAATCGGTTTTCTTTTAAAATATTTCACGAAATTCAACAAATTTTAACTTAATCTAAATATAATAAATATATATAAATTCAAAGAAATCATTTACCTATATAAAATACTAATCAACGGATGCTTCCATTCTTCATTTATGAGAATTTGTCCATATTTATATTTTATATTCCATGTATTTTTTTAAGTAAAAGAATGTTTTAAAACAACTATTTGAAAAGTCCGCCATTACGTAAGCATTAACCTGTGTATGCTAGCCCGTGTTTCTTCCTGCTTTGAAATACGGATGGATAAAAGGACTTTACAAACGTAAAAACAACAGATACGGGTGAGCCGTCAAGCCTTGTGCGTGAAGAAATATGTGTCAACGTATTTGAAAAATTATCCCATTGTACTTATCACTTTTTGCCTTACAAAAACACTAGGAGAATTTGATGTTTTTTCTTCTCTCAAAGTAATACATAAGTTTTTGATTTAATAGATTTTATTTCTTCTTCATGGAGTGAATTGTTTTTAATATCTAAAAAAACCCAAAAAACATTGAATGAAACAGAAAAAATTGTCGTAATTCTACGAAATTTTCTGGACAATATAAGTTTGTAAGGTTTCACTTACAAAAAAAATCAACGTGGATTTTAAAAATAAAGTTTTTAAACTTTGGACTTTACAAGAGAATTTCCAAATAACTATTCTTTTTTGTTTTAAATCAACTTATTTTATTGATCTTTTATCTTACATTTGTGATATATAAATTTGAGACAAGAAAATTAATTATTTTCATTTGAATAGACATTTCAAAATGGGGGGGGGTGAATTAAAAATAAAACGGTTTCTAGAATATGACATTCAGTTTATTGTAAAGAGCATAACATTTCATACTGACCCCGAAAATATCGTAAAAATTGAACCATTAGAAAAATTTTAATAGATTTTTCAAGTTTAAAAACCGAAAAAAATTTAACTCATAAAATTCAATTGATTTCATTGCGTAAAAAAAGATGGTTGCATGAACTCGCGCAGGCATTTTGTATACATTTTTATTTAAAATAAAAAATATTATTTAAAAAAAAATATTTATTTTGGAAGTACATTTTGAAGTGAGAGTGTGCCGATCAGATATCGCACTCTCGCCGTAAGTGTTAGTGTGTTGCCATTTCGAACGCCCACAAATATATGAATCATATAATCGTAGGTAGCAAGAGATGGGAACTTTCGAAAAAGGTGCCATGGCGCAAGGACTTCAATTGTCTGCAATGGCCATTAGTGCACGTCCAGCCGAAACCGTCGTTTACGTTTCGTTTCGTCATGCTGCATTTTCGCCGACATGTTTTGCATCTCCTCAGTTTTCCTGACAAAAATCGATGACTTTTTCTGTTGATTTTCAAATTATTTCTACCCTGAATTAGTTCATTCCCCTCTTTTTTTGGATTGAAGACACACAATGAAATTCTGCCCTTTCTTTACTTTTCCAGTTCAAACTCTTTCCTTTCTTTCGTTTTTCTCTACCAGTTTTTAACGTCTGCTAATTGGCGTCTCTCTTTTGACTCGCTCGTTATAATCCGGCGTTTTACGTTTTTCGCCGGGTATTGCCGAGCGCGATTCGGAAAAATGGGCACTAAAGGGCAGAAGCAGTGAAGCACCTATTTGTGTAAGGCCTTTTATATAGATTTCCGTATACAATATTTTTGTTAAAATCCTTTATATAGATTTCCGTATACAATATATTTGTTAAAATCCTTTATATAGATTTCCGTATACAATATATTTGTTTAGAGGCTGTAGATTTTATACAGGAGTTACTTTTTATTCCCATTATCTATCGACTAGACATATACGCCATTTCGATGAGGTGTTTTTCATACAAACTTTAAAAGGCGGCCTTAATAAATGATTTCATCACAATCACATTTCGACGTGCACGTGTTATGGCACTTTTTGGGTTAATTTGTTATATTTTAGATAACTGGTTGTCTGAACAAAATTATGCGATAATTATTTGACTATTTTGTAGGTTTTCAAACTCGCAGGTTTTTGTTCTGTTACAAATGAATCGATCAAACTAATGATAAGCTGTAAATTTTTTGTTAAACTTTTCTTTGACAGTGTTTAATGTTTGGAATTCATCCGGTGAGCAGTTGAAAATATCTAGTATATCCTTCGCTTTATCGCCCACGCACTAAATTAACGAGTATTTGTTTGTTTTCTTGTTGTTTGTCTATTCTAGACATTCTTTGTATCTTAAAATATTTTTATCCATTTTCCCCTTGTTTAGGTTGACCGAAGTTAAACTTTTCGGGTTGTTCGAGTCCAATGCTACTCATTTTAACGTTCTGTCCTACTTGGTTTTTATCTCGACTGGTATGGTACTTATGATTTTAAACGTTTCGATGTGTTGTGTCTCGTCTTTTTAATATCGCTTCTGACACCACATTGTGTTTGTAAACTTGAAGTAAAAGAAAACACGTGTGTATGTCGCAACCAGGATAGCGACTGCCTAATCATTTTTTATAATAAAAAAGTGACGTCAGAGGATGTTATCTGAGTGAGTTTTTAGTCGAATACAACAATGGTATAGTTAAAAGCTTCCAATAACTTTGTCCATTTAATATTTTAAATTGTGTTTAATTACATATTTACACAGTCTTGATCTTTTAGGAAGTGGCGCTTATATTGAAGTCTACAAATTAGAACGGCTGATGTAGCTCGATGTTTAACGAGTGGTTGTTAGCTGAAATGTTTTTTTCATTGTGTAACAACTGCAATAAAATAGAATAATGTGATAATTCGAGTCATGAACATTTATGAAATCAGTGTAATTAACATGGTTTTGATGCTTTTTTTACATAAGCATAACCACTTATCAAGGCCCGGAGACCACTCGAGGATAAGGGTTAAGAGTGTACAGTAGTAGGTTGGACAATAAAGTAATCGTTCGTAATGGAAATTCGGTAAATTTTTTAGCAACTGGAACGGCTCATCAAGAACTTGTTTACGTTGGACTTGAAGACAACCATATTGTAGTCAGCTGGAAAGCAAGAAAACGGAAGACAACTTCACAGGCGTGCAGTTCTAAGAAAGATTTGTTCATGGAATCTACGTTTAGGTTTAGGCACAGATAAAGAGTGGGGGGAATTATTGATAATGTTTTCAGCTAGACGAGTGTCTGGTCCATTTTGATGTGATTTTAAATGAGTTGACGAGTCTTCATATGATGACCAGATGTTTTACATCAACGTGAGGAAATTCAAGGAAGAAGAATATTACAATGATACAGTTTGTAGAGTTTTAGTTATTTTAAGATATTATTGTCAATACTGACATTAGAGGATGTAAGGCTTCTCTCGAAAATCTGGACGCGTATGTTACTCGCATTTCCCGATATTTTGGACATGTCTCAGTTTCAAAGTGTTGGGTAGAATTCGCAGGTAATAATAATTACTTATCAGGAATGGCGACGCGAACGCTTTTATTTCAATTCTAACTAAAATAGCTTTGAAGTTTTTTTTTCAGAGTTGTTGAAGTAAATAAGACTGAATATTGTTTTTGTCAAACTCAATAACAGAAATATCGTAAAAGATCCATGTAAACATTTCCATTAAAAGACATTCGACTTTGAACATTGGAAATAATCATATGAAATTATATTTAACAAATGATTGAAAATTGAAATGGGCAATTCATTTGTGATCCTTAAAAATTAATTCGTACATTTTTATTTTTCAGAAATTTGGAATTAAAATTGGGTCAATTATGTATTTTATTATCAACTATATATTTTAAAATATGACAGAAATATAAAAAATACACGACTATTTGTTATACAAACATTTAAGTCGTTATATAGAATGATATTTATCAGGCATTGTGCAATAATTCTGAAAAACAAAACTCAAATTTTGATAGCATGTTTATAGAAATGTTAAACAGATTTATTTAAAATGCTGGCCTGATCGTGGAAATATTTCAGATTATATAGAAGAGTATTCGTACATTTATATAAATATAACTAAGAGACAAATTAACAAGTAAATGTTCGTTCATTAAAGTTAATGTCGTGTTTAAATTAATTTATATATATATTGCTGGAGATAAGGCATCTATTCGGATGCAGACATTAACCTGTTTTTAGAGATTCCAACTAAAATATTTCAGCTTATTCTAACCGTCCTCTTGTGTGAAATACTTTTTCCTGCACATTTTTAACCAGGTTAGTTTGGAAATTGTTTTCATGGGCCCAGTTGATGTCGTCCATGAAAGTTTGGTATATTGATATTTGGACTTAAACTAGGGTTGCTACATTATTTGTATTATGCCATAAAACCATGTCCAATGTTCATCTGTATGCGAGTGTTTAAATTATTTGTAAACGCGTATCACCAACGTGTCTCTTCATGTGCCTTTTAAAACTTGATTTTACTGAAAAGGCTGAACCACACACTCTACAAACAAAAGCTTTTTCTCCCGTGTGTTTTCGTATGTGGTTTTGTAACGATGTGTGGTGTGAAAATGCAGTGTGACACTCGTCACAAACAAAAGGTTTTTAACTCGTGTGTCTCCGCATGTGGGTTCGTAAACTGGATTTATGTGTAAACGCAGTGTGACACACTCCACAAGTAAAAGGTTTTTCGCCAGTGTGTCTCCACATGTGGGTTTGTAAACTGGATTTATGTGAAAACGCAGTGTGACACACTCCACAAGTAAAAGGTTTTTCGCCAGTGTGTCTCCACATGTGGGTTTGTAAACTGGATTTATGTGAAAACGCAGTGTGACACACTCCACAAGTAAAAGGTTTTTCGCCAGTGTGTCTCCACATGTGGGTTTGTAAACTGGATTTATGTGAAAACGCAGTGCGACACACTCCACAAGTAAAAGGTTTTTCGCCAGTGTGTGTCCGCATGTGGGTTTGTAAATGTGAGTTCTGTGAAAATGCAGTGCGACACACTCCACAAGTAAAAGGTTTTTCGCCAGTGTGTGTCCGTATGTGCCTTTGTAAATGTGATCTATGTCGAAATGCACTGTTACACTCGTCACAAAAATAAGGTTTTTCATCCGTGTGTGTCCGTATGTGTGCCGTTAATGTATCCTGTCTGGCAAATGCAGAATTACAAACTTGACAAACAAAACGTTTCTCAACTGCATGTGTCATCTTATGCATTATCAAATGGGATTGCTTTAAAAATGAGAAATTACACATTTTACATGAAAAATTATTCAGTCCAGTGTTTCTTGGCTTTTGCATATTTTCAAAATATTTTTTTCTGAATGTTTTAAAAATCGTGAGGTATACACCTCTGAATCGTAAATTTCTATCGAGGGTTTATTTGTATTTTTTGTAAAATTACTTGTTCAGAAAATAGTTTTAAAAATCGTGAGGTATACACCTCTGAACTGTAAATATCCCTTAAAAACGAAGCCACCGTTTTATTGCGTATATATTAAAAAAAAAGCCTTTGTTGTTCCTCCATGGACCTGTGAATAGATAGAAGTTTTGTTGATAAAAATATTACAAAATGTACAGTTTTCGCATTTTTAAACATCGATAAAAAAAAACTGTTTCCAATCATTTTATGAATTTGTAAAAATGTAAATATTTACAATTACTTTTGTAGGTTTTCGGAAATTCTCGTTGAAATCAAATGTATTTTGCTGAATATATTTTAATGTAATTGTTCAGTTTTTAAAAGTAAAATAAATATAGCCAATCTGAAACGTTGCTTTTACGTTTTTTATGTTGTGATTTCATTAATGTTAGGAAACCAAAAGAAATCTGTGTTCAATTTGATTTGTTATAAATTATTTTTTTTTTTTAATATTTCAAAATCTTTGGAAATTAATTGAAACAAAATAAGTTGTAAATTAACAAATTTTGATGTTTTTGTACACGTTTTAGGAAAAGGAGGAAACAGTATATTATATATATATATATATATATATATATATATACATACATACATATATGCATACATACATATGTATGTATGTATATATATGTATGTATGTATATATATATGAATTAGATAATAAAGAGTTTGATATAATTATTTGCAAACAAAACTTCCAGGTTGATATTAGATATTTATTAAATGTAAATTTTCTGAAAAACAATAAGTAATATAATGCATTTTAAGAATTCCAATTATAGTAAAATATTATAAGGATGACAGTAAAATGATATTAATAACGTTTGTAAAACTATCTTTCATTAGGAGTTATTCCATAAATTTTAATAGATTATGTAATAAATAGTAATGGATTATACAATAAACACTAAAACAATTCCACATTTTCACTCATTCAATAAATACTAATAAGTATAACGTTTAAAACAAACGAATGAAAGTGAGTTTATTCTAATACATAATATTACAAAACAAATGATTGTATGAACTTTTAAACAAACATGTTATCGATTATAACAAAAAAATGTTCAATGGAATAATCTGTTTATAGAGATTAACACAAATTTCGTTTCTGATTTGATTGACGTGAACATTGGTATTATTTGCTTTCATCAAACTAATGTTCTCATCTTGAGAATCATTTTTCAAACGTTTTCGTCGATGTAACTGACCTTTTTCAAGTGCATCTTGTCGAACTCGGGAATGTTTCTGTCGAACTCTGGAATTGGACGGAATTTCGAACGGAACCTTTTATTTACTTCACGCGGGCATTATGCTTCCGCCCTGCCAGCCATGGTTGGACAGAGGACCTAAGAACTTCGGAACAGCTGAGAATGAAAGCTTCAACCTGAATGAGAAGATCACTTTTACAATTGATGTTCAAAATACTCTAACCATTACCGCACAAATCCTTATGGACTGATCTAATTTCCATTTGGAGCTTTAAACCTTTTTCCACGTTACATATCTATACTCCTATAAATTTGAGTTTTGTGTAATGGTATTCATATCAAAAATCCTTCTTTTTTTATTTATTTCAAAAGATAATACAACTTTGTTATATATGGGTCGTGGAATTGCATTCATCTGCAAAAGATCTAATTTGCATATTCTTTTTTAATATTCATTTTAAGTAATTCATTATTTGTTTCTCTGGTTTTCTTATTAGAAAAATCATCTTTAGTTTACTATTACGTGTAATTATATTCATGCAGATATTCTACATGATTTATACTTGCGTAATATTTGCATAAAAAGGTTATAGTAAACACAAACCTCTTTCTCTCTCTCTCTCTATATATATATATATATATATGCATGCGTAATGTATTTGTTTTTTAAAAAATGCCCACCTAACTCCTGTCAGCTTTTGGTCACAGATAGGTAACTAGTAATAAAGGGTATTCGAACCCATGCGGAACTTTATATTTGGGTTTGAGCCGGGGAAAATCAGTGTAAAAGTGTAAAAATTAAAAATAAAATGTAATTTGTAAAGTGACGGTCGAACGACAGCATCAAGAGTATGCATGTGTAACGTAATAGCTATTGTTTCATGTTTTATTTCATAGTCTTGCAGCAAACATGTTTTCATAGCTCGGGCATTAACGTAAGAGAAAAAAGTAAATCGTAAGCTGAACATTTTGGTTTCGATTCTCAGTGGTGGCACACGAGTCATTTTTTTTTTTAAATTAAAATCATTACTATATATTAGGTCCCATACAATCCCTGTAATATATATATATATATATATATATATATATATATATAGATATATATATATATATATATATATATATATATATATATATATATATATAATAAAAGAGGCGCAGTTTTCCCATGGACTAAAATACCGTAGGTTTAAAACATCAGATTGCACAAAGAAATTTATTATGTTTACGTTATTTGTCATTACCTCATTTAACTATAGAACGACATTTTAGACACATTAATTCGTAATATTAAAACATTAGATTAAATACGAGGAGCGTCATCATCATCATAATCTAGAGAGGAGTAGTTCCCATTTTATTCCCCCTATTCGCCAAGTATTACCGCCTTCATCCACTTACACCGTGTATTTATACTCACAGGGTATTAAATTAAGACCACTTCCTATATAATTGATCTATTACCTATTACACACACCATTTACCTTCCCTTCTTCTACAATGAAAATAATAACGTCTCCCCATACTTGATTCTCACATTTTGATTGGCTAACACTACCCACTCAAATATTCATGGATTATTGGAATGATTAATTAATTAATTAATTAACGAACACTACGCTACATTAATGTCTGCCATTCGCAACCTAACAGTTTGCTTTGTTCTTTCCTTTGTTTCGCTGGGATTAAATCATTGTATGGGCAGAGAGAGGGAGGGAGGGAAAGGGAGAGAGGGAGGGAAACGCTGGGAGAGAGAGGGAGGGGGAGAGAGAGCGATTAAAATAATTGACGGATTGACCCCATTCTATTAACACGTCATTTATTGGTTTAAATAGAATACAAACAAGAGATTGCTGCAATTCAGTTTTCGTGGCGCAGTGAAAAGCAGGCTCGCCTTATAACCAACTGGTTGCAGGTTCGTACCAAGTAAAGGAATACTTTTTAAAAAAATTATTATCGAATACATACAGTTATGTTGTTTGTTTGTTTTTTTTTTTGTGCTATCCGCGCTATTTTTTAAATCGTATTTCCAAGTTTAAAGGTTTATTATATAGTTTTTTTTTATTCAATTGTAAGGCTAAAGTATAGAATAGGTACAAAACACCCTCCCAATCTCATGTTTAGAATGGCTTTTTAAACAATAACGTTATTATTTCAGCACGGATCAATAAGTGCACTAGTACCGTTTTTTAATTTTTTTTAAATATAGAAATGCAGCGAAAAACATTCATTTGTTTTTGTTTTTAAATTCAAGTTTTATGTTTTTACAGTGATATGTGAAATAATTGAAACCAAGTATCGCAGTTAATACAAAAATAAAAATAAATAAATGATAAATACACAAAAGAAGTTTCGTTTCATTTCCTTTAGATAGGATTCCAGGTTTTCGTTTGTAAATAAATTTCTGCTTCTTAATAAAACTATTAAACTTGCAGAGCCAGGCTGACTTCTGCCTCTAATGGTTTATATTCTTTTTCTACTTGCTGCTATTTTCATTTTTTTAGGCTGGTGGTTGCTCAATACTCTTACTACATCACCTCTTTCCTCCCGTTCTTGACATTCCGATCGCAGTTCTTACCATGAGGTGTTTCGAGTGTCTATTATCTATCATTTCTAATTAACGGTTCCCATATCGTGTTAAATTCTATGTTAAATCTACTTAGTAAGTGATTGTCTCTCAGCATATGTGCTGCTTCTTTGAGTCATCTTACTCTCCACAATTCTTCTGTCATGATTTGTTTCTGTAATCGAGGAGGCTTGACCCTAACAAACTGTTTCCGGAGAATTGAATTACTCCTGAATACTGTCCTGATGTGATATGGATTATATATCTTTGAAGTTATATATATATATATATATATATATATATATATATATATATATATATATATTAATAATAATCTATCTATCTATATATATATATATATATTAATAATAATCTATCTATCTATATATATATATTAATAATAATCTATCTATCTATATATATATATTAATAATAATCTATCTATATATATATATATATTAATAATATTCTATATATATATATATTAATAATATTCTATATATATATATATTAATAATATTCTATATATATATTAATAATATTCTATATATATATATATATATTAATAATATTCTATATATATATATATTAATAATATTCTATATATATATTAATAATATTCTATATATATATATATTAATAATATTCTATATATATATATATATTAATAATATTCTATATATATATATATATTAATAATATTCTCTATATATATATATATTAATAATATTCTATATATATATTAATAATATTCTATATATATATATTAATAATATTTTATATATATATATTAATAATATTCTCTATATATATATATTAATAATATTCTCTATATATATATATTAATAATATTCTCTATATATATATATTAATAATATTCTATATATATATATATATTAATAATATTCTATATATATATATTAATAATATTCTATATATATATATATATTAATAATATTCTATATATGTATATATTAATAATATTCTATATATATATATATTAATAATAATCTATATATATATTAATAATAATCTATATATATATTAATAATAATCTATATATATATTAATAATAATCTATATATATATATATATTAATAATAATCTATATATATTAATAATAATCTATATATATATTAATAATAATCTATATATATATTAATAATAATCTATATATATATATGTATAATAATCTATATATATATATGTATAATAATCTATATATATTAATAATATTCTATATATATTGATAATAATCTATATATATTGATAATAATCTATATATATATATTAATAATATTCTATATATATACTAATAATAATCTATATATATATTAATAATAATCTATATATATATTAATAATAATCTATATATATATATATTAATATTCTATATATATATTAATAATAATCTATATATATATATTAATAATCTATATATATATTAATAATAATCTATACATATATATTAATATTCTATATATATATATTAATATTCTATATATATATTAATAATATATATATATATTAATAATATTCTATATATATTAATAATATTCTATATATATATTAATAATATTCTATATATGTTTGTGTGTCTGTCTGTACATTTCCCTATACAATAACTGTCAATTTTCTACAGACTTGAAATTTGATATTTAGGAAAATCTTTGTAATCGATTTTCGGCTAGAAATGTGGCTGTTAAGAGGTCAAAGTGTAACCATTTCACCTTTGAAAATTGTACCAAACCCTTCCGCCAATTCTGGGTATAAACACTTGAAATTTTAGATATAGGTTCCTTGGACATGGATCAAACTTAATTACTTGATTTGAGCCCAAAACGATAAATGTTAAGGGGTCATAATAGGGAACAAAAATAAAAAAAATTAACCGCTTGGTCTCTACCAAATTACTCAGACAATTTCTGGTCTAAACATTTGAAATTTTTCATAAAGGGTAATCAGAGATATGGGAAAATTTTTTATCGGTTTGGGTCGAAAATTTGAGCTAACAATATATATAAATCTTTGTATGTATGTTTGCATGTCTGCCTAAAACTTTCGACAGCGGCGACGGATTTTCATAAGATGAGTATCGTTTTGAAGCTCGACCCTTCAGACGATAAATACTGAACAATTGGCTAAAAACATTAATTTCTTCACCCTCAACTGGACACTTTTCTACAGGAAAGGGTCGCTTTTTTTCACCGATATTTTCGAAAGTCATCCCCTCTTTTCGATTGTCTAGCCTTAATTTAAACCTACGTCACTTCCGGTTTGGCGGTTATCCTAACAGCAAATACTTCACTTTTTTTTTTCCTTCTCAGTACGGGTTCGAGCCTGCCTTCCTACTATCACTTTTTTTTTTTGCTCAATACACATCTCCAAACACCCGGGCAACGCTGGGCACCCATGCTAGTTAGTAATAAATAGTGATATTTACTAGAAATAAAAATAGGTTTAAGGCTCCCTAAATTCCTACTAGAACTGTCCGCAATGACCCATGGTTAAGTGCTTAGATTATTTGGATAAATCAATTATAAAAGTGATATTCTACTGAATGGTGAAGGTTTAATTAATTATTATTAATATTATTTTAATTTATTAGTTTAATTAATTATTATTAATATTAAAATACAATTGCCAATTACTTAGACCTATATCAAGTCATGACTGGAGAGGCACGAGGGTGCTGCCACCGTGAAATCAATAAATATTCTGTTCGAAATTCTATCCAAATTCCATAATTCGACAAAAAACATTCAAGAATTCGACAAAATAAACCTGAAGAAGGTCGAAGGTTTTCGGTGATTATGTGTGAAAACTCTTTAAATTTTGTATAATCATTTTAATATTTAGAAGAAAGTATCTGTTTCGCGTGTGAACATAACGTTAAATTCACATTTTTCGGTCTAATATCAAAGCAAATAATGATGTGTGTGCATTTAACAATAATTTATTTTTAAAAGATAAATTATGTGTTTTTTATTCTAGTGCAGTAGAAAAGACAAGCGTACGTTTACATTACTACAACGTTTTAACTGGATAGCACTTTAATAAAATACGTCTCTTAACCCAAGTCAGAACATTAACACCCTCCATATTTAAAAGTATTTACTGTGTTAAGTAAAGAAAATAAATTCTGACGAGCAAGGCTTCATCCTCCGTATGTTTTAAATAAAGGCTAAAACAGAGATTAAGAAAAACAATACAATATACAGCGGTTTTACTAAATATTCCCGATCAAATTATTTCCGATCTTTGTACAACTGACTGCTCCTGCGGTTTGTCATATAAAATAACGTATAAATTCGATTGAATCAGCAGCAGCCGAATCAGACAATTACTCTTAGCGGTTTTTAATGGTACATAAGATTGTTTGCTAAAATTTACGACTAATTATGTACGATTTTTTCATCCTACTGCTATTTTTTCATTAAATCACCTTTAACACGAACTTGCTATTGGATTTGTCAGCGCAAAATATCGTAAAAATTGACAATAAAATGAATTTAAAAATTTCAATCGAGACATTATCTTTTGCAAATATATCTTTAGATTCATATCAAAAGTTTGCACAATTTTTTTTTTATATTATTTTTTTTCAATTCTGGGTGCTACTTTTGGTCGTTCTTTTTAAATATTTTCTATTTAGCCAGAAAGTAAACAAAATAGAAATACAATTATTTGCGTTGCGAGAGATTTTAAATTTGTTATAAATTTTAGTTTCAAAGTTTTAGAATATAGTTTGTGTTAAAAAAAAAAAAATCAAAGTTAAAGAAAAAGTCACTTCGGTTTATTTATTTTGAAGGTTTGAACCTTTTTACTCCAGTTTAATTAAAAAATAAAAAATATCAGTATTCGATAATATAAATTTAAAGAAGGATATCCTCTGCTGTGGTGGAGGGGATGGGCGCTGCTCGCTGCTTGTCCAACCTGCAACTGGTGTTTATTCCAAAAGCCGTTCTTAACATGGGGAGAGTGGTAATTCTGGAAGGAATTTTCTTATTTTCAACCTCCCCACGAATTTCGGAATAAATACCCTTTGCAGGTTGAACAAGCAGCGCACATTTTTTTTAGAAACGAAAACGGAATTTTATGCAATATTATTTTAAAAATAAAAAAAAAAAAAGAAAAAAACTGAAACTAATTATTTGAAATAGTTATTTACTTTCCTTCGTACGAGAGCAGTTAGATAGTAATGTTTTAAATGTGGGGGGAACTAGTTCCCAAAAGAGGCACACGGGATTGAAAATGTTACTTCAATCCTCAGGGATTTATCCTACATTTAAAAAAAATATTTTATAGTGTCATATTGCTATTGTGTTACGAAATTAAAATAAAAAAAAAGGTTACTTACAAAATTAAATAAAAAAAAAAAAATTATCGGCTGACGGCTGACTTAATTCGTTTTGTTTCTATTTCAATAATAAAAAAATAAACTTGTTTATTTATTTTAGAAAGGTTTTTTAAAAAAGTGACCCACTGAGTTAAGAAAAAAAATCTCAATCTTGAAGAATTTGCCAAAAGTAATTCCGACTGTGACCAAGTCGTTTTATTGTTTGTTTTGATAACATTTTTTTTTTTTTGCGCTGACAGACTTAGTATATCGCTCGTGTAAGAGGGAATATTTAATAAAAATCGGGAGTTTTCTTTATGGTTATGGACTTAAACAATATGTTTGCAAAACATTACTCGAAACTTCTGAGTAATTCGTTTTATTGTTTATTACAAGATTTTTTTACGATATTTTACGCTGACAAACCCAGTTGATTACTTGCGGTAAAGTTGCTTTAATCAGCAGCAGTGGCAATTTAGTCGTACACTGATCGTACATCATGTTTAGTCGCACATATTTAGTAAAACAATACAATATTCAAAGTTTTCGTAACATTTATTCATGTTGAAACTAACCGAAAAGTATCTTTTTTTTTTCAAAATAAAAACTCGACATGTTTAAACTTAAGAAAACTAATCAAATCCTAATGTTATTAATTTTAAGTTTAATTATAGTAAATTCAATTAAATTCGCAATGTTTGTACATTTACAGCAATATTACTTTTTTTTAAATAATTATTTTCCACGGAAAAATTACATGTAAACAAAATAAACAGTAATAAATCGCTGCAAAATATTAAAATGAGAGGAAAGAAACGTTCATATTTTCGGTTTACTTTTGTCACTATGTAAAACTAGGGGGGGGGGAGCTTAGCCCGCTTTTTCCAAATCTTGGAAAAAAATCGATTTTTTTTTTGCCGAGATCAAAGTAAGTAGCAAAGAGCTAACAGTTGAGCGATTGTAAAAAAGACGATATACCGACCTGTATATATTCAACGTTCAGAAACTGTTAAAGTCTCCTTGTTTTTTTTCTTTTTTTTTTTTTTTTAAATCATTTCAATGTTTTGTTATTTCTTTCTTTACTACTCAAACGAAAATATTGGCGCTAGACGCTCAATTGTTATGGAACCTAATTCCTGAAAAATATAAGTAAAAATGTATTTACTCTATGATTTCGCTTTGGGATGGTAATTGCCATTCCCACTTAACGTTAGTGGTAAGGCAAGTTATTTTTCATCTTCTATTTTAAACAGGCAATTTGCAATCCACCTCGGATCCATTCGGGTGAAATGAAAAAAAATAGGAGGCATTACATTTGTAACATTTCTTGTATAAGCGATATTCACTAAGAATAACGCAAAATTAGAACCCGGTTATGGCTGATGGAATAAGGACAATCTACTCTCGTTAATTAAATAAAGGAGCAAGTCCGAATCCGTATATTTTTTCGAGTTTACCTATTAGTTTCCTCCACATTCCAAAAGATTTCCTTGAATAAGGTCGGAGGTTAAATCGGCCTAAACCTCGTGAATATAAAAAACAAGATGAGAAAATAATTCAAATAATATGAATAAACATTGTTAAAATGAATTCAGTTGTTTTTTGTTTTTTTTTAACATAATACGAGTAAAAAAGTAACAGAACGGATTTTCCGGGGAAAACTCCCCCCCCCCCCATCCCGAGTGCCTTTCGGATAAAAATGGCTAAAATTGACACTTTTTTGCTTAAAAAAAAAAAAAAAAAAAAAAAAATTGATGCCTTGGATTTTTATAAAACGTTGTGAAATGTTATAACTAACTGATTTCTATATAATTTTATTTGTCCATACTTCGCAATAACTCTTGGGTTTTCCCCAGGGGCTCTTTAAGAGCTAATATTAACAATCTAGTTTTGGGGCTATTTAACCATAAATGTCCAAAATTTTCTGTGTATCTCAATTGAGCAGTTTTGCATGGTGCTGAACTCAAATTTAAATATGTGAAAGCCTAAAACCGCGCCGTTTGTTCATTTTCAGAATTTGACGTCCCCTGGGGACTTTGGGGCTAAATGTAAATGGGGGGGTGTTGAACTTAGTTACTTTTTTATGCCTTGTTCACTGTGGACTCAGGGGGGGACATGCATGCTTCACTTATTCCCTATTAAATATTGTTCATTTTTAATAAGATTAAAATTTGGATTGTAATAATGTTAATGTGTGTTCTTGTGTTTGTGAAACGGCCCGTAATAAACCCACCATATTTTATATTAAAAAAAAAAATAAGGATTTAAATTAGATTTAAACTAAGCTAATACATTTTTAATTTAAATTGATTTTTTTTAAATAAAATAAAATTATTACATATCACAGAGTTATAAAAATATTAAATGAAATTTATGTTGCAAACAAATTAAAGGCAAAATATATTATACATTTTCTTAGTACGACGCCATTTGCATTTTTCAAATTCAATTGAAATAATATAAATTTGTAAATAAAAATTTCATTAACTAAGAAAATAGAAAGAGACAAGCATTTTAAACATTAGTTTATTTTTTTGTTTATTTTTTTACAAAAAGAAAAAAGGGTAAGACAATGCATTAGTTTGTGGTGTGTTCACTGGACTTAGATCATCTTGAATGCTAAGAATTGCATGTTTTAGAAATTGCACAACAATTATAATTTAAAGTTATGTCATAGCAAAGGGAATGATGGTAAATTTTTACTTTTCACTTTTAAATGATTATTTTTGTAAATTTTCGGGTATGCTGAAAACAAATATCGCATTCAAAATTTCCACAAACAATGTAATCAATCAATGTAATTCCTTATGTTAAATGGTATGCGCAATCGCGAGCATGTTCTTGGCGCATGCTTGTGCGTACAACGATGGCCACAACTTATAACAAAAAATTACATTGATTATTATCCGGGAAAATATTTGCGGACATTTTTAATGCGATATTTGCTTTCAACATAACCGAAACCTTATAAAAATTGTCATGTTAAAATTAATTATTAAGGTGGAAAGGAAGTACAAATTTCCCGAAACATGTTGGCATATAAAATGAAAAAAAAAAAAAAAAAAAAAAAAAAATCAAAGATGCCGATTTAGTACATTTGTCAGTGGTTCAATTACTGAACAAATCATATAACTAGAGAAATACTTGTGTTATTTTATATCAACCGACTTATTAATTTTTGGGTGAATAAGTTAGAGACAAGCATAATACATAACTTATTTGAAAGATGGTCAACCACATTCCGACCTATCTGGTTTGTTTGAACGACATGTAACGATTTTATATGGAGCAATTATTTTGTTTTATTTCTTCAGCAGAAGTACTAGTCAGACATTGATTTAAGGGGACTTTCTACCCCACCTTCCCTGAATCACACAAATTATCTTTATTGATAAAAATTAAATCTGATTCATATCCTTAAACCGATATTTGGTTCGGAAATGCGTGATTATTTTACATTAAAGTGTTATGCCAAATTGACCTCCCGCTTCAATATAATTGTTTGTAGTTTGTCTCCAAGTCTTTGTTGTATTAAGATGGAATTGCAAAAATAAATAAAATAATTAATAAAATAAAAAGTAGAATCTCACTTTTTGTGGAAGAATGTTAACAAAGTCATAATCTAAAAATTTCTCTGGCTTGTAAATATAGATATATATTTCCATCTTTGCATTTTACTAGATTTCATTTTATCAATTCATTATGTGTCATTTTTTAAATTCGTTTGAAACAAATTCAAAAATAAATTTTAAACGTTTACATTTTTAATGGTTTCTCTATAAAATCATTTCAAATGGTTAAATTATTTTTATTCGTTTTATAATTATTGTAGAATAAATATTAGTTTTACTTGTATCAGATTTTCATCCGATCTTTTTTTTGTTTTACATTCGAATAAAATAACTTGTTTGATAAATTACACGTTAGAAAAGTTAATTTTTTTTCATGTGTTTATCTTTACCCTCTATCAGATTTTGAACATCATTTAAATATTCTAAAATACTGAAATCATGTTTAATTTTAGTATTAAACATTAATCCTAATTACCGGCATTTTCTATTTAAACACGAATCATATTTCGATTAGAGTTGAATAGTTAACACGAGAAAGACGGGATCCTGTGTTCAGAATGTGATCTAAATAAGAATTTTATTTAAAAAAAAAAAAAGCAACGGAAACATGCAAAGCGGGAGAGCCTTTAAGTATTTTGTAATGAGAAAGTTTTATTTTTAAAAAACGTCAGAAAACTTAATCAATACATAATTCAACAATTAAAAAATACGGGTTTAAAAACTAAATCAAAAAATTAATTTTATACACGTTAAAAGGTTAATCTAAGAATTTTGTTTATTGCTGTTTTATTTCACTTTTTTTTTTAAACCGTCAAATTTCATAATTAAAGAATAAAATGTCAAACTTTTGAAAAGTTAATAAACATATTTACAAAATGTTAAACTATTTCAAATGATATTATACTTACTTTTATCTTTTTTCGATTTGCTTGTGTGGTGGAGACTTTGCCGGTTTTGCTTGCTGTGAATGGCATGATTAAGTGAATTTCGCCGAGTTTATATTGGAATAGTCGACGCGTGCCCAACTGGTTCAAAACACGATTTTCTAACTCGTCTCTAACAACTCCTGCTTTATTATTGAAGTGGCTTGTTCCCTGGTAACTAGAGCATGGCTTTTGTGCTGTGCAGTTCTAGGGGGTCCACTCAGGCATTGTCTTCCGTCTCGACTTAAGTAAATCTATTGCCAACTGCCCGAGACACCCCGACCCAAGAATGCCGACATGGCTGTCTAGACAATTTTAAAAGGCCAGAGTTTTCATCGTTTGCTTGTTTGCCTTAACCCCGTCTACCTCCCAACCTTGTGTCACATTCTCATACTGTTGTAAATACCAATTATTATGCGTAATAACCAAATTGATTTTTTATTGAACATATGAAAATAACTTAAATTTGTATTTCTGGTCAATTTCTGATAAAAACATTAAATTCATTCATTAAATCAACATGTTGCAAATAAAATGATTAACTCAAAACATAATACAACAATGTTGCATATTAAATATTGTATTACGTTAACAACTAACTAATTTTAAATTGTTTCTTTTTTTTATTTCAAAAGGGCCATTTATTTTCCCACTTTGTTCCACATATAATTATTGACTTTTACCGAGGAATAATTGAGGGTGAAATATCTAACAGCGTCCGAATATCAAGTTCTCATTCGTCCAGTCATCAAATCAACAACTTAACACACAATAATGAACGACGTTTACATCTTTTTTATTTGTGTTTGTGAAAAGTTGTTGGACCGATCAACATCATCAGCTATTCAACAAATTAATCCAAAAAAAAAAAAAAAATGAACCAAAACAATGATGATAGATTATAAATCCATGATAAAGATTAAAAAAAAAAAACCCAAATATTTCAATACCCCCCGCCTCCCAAAAAAACGTATTCACTTAAATGCTCGGTAATCTTGCAGTATACTTAACAACCGTTATTTCAACGCTGTGCGTCAGCAAACAAATTATATTGAAAAGGAATAAAATAAATTCATTATAAGATGTTAATTGTTGCGACGTGTTTTACTAATTTAATTCACATTAAATAATGAATATTGCCATTGAGACATAAGAGATTTTGTGAACTGAAAAATATCCATTGGAGAACGCTAAGAGAGGATTTCTTTAGCGAGATGTTGGTTAACATTACATTTAAATTTCAAATGTCTTTATGTCGCTATAGGTGGGAAAATAGACTCAATGAGAATTTTCAAAAGCTTGCGATTCGAGGATAGAAGCTTTTAGAATTTAAATCTTTCCAATATATGGGTGCCTCAAAAGTACATGAATCGAATGTAGCTTACTGTCTGACAGGTCGATATTATTTACGTATGGAACGCATCCAAGGCAGTAAGCTTTTAGAACACATTTCAGTAAATCAGTTATAAAAAAACAAAATAAAATGGATGCATCATAGCTGTGATGGTACAGGGGTAGAAGCTTGATAGACGGCGAGAGACCTATTAGATTAGAGACTTTTTAAAACTGTGTGTAAGAGAAAGAGAGACTCGTTGTTGGTGCACCAGCCTAGACGAGAGAACGATCCTCAAACGATTTCACATTTCTAAATGTCAGTATGGTTAGAATAATAGAGATACAGAATGAAATTTCAATAGCTAATTCGAGGATAGAATCATTTAGAGTTGACAGCTTTCTAATATATGGGTGCCTTGACATTGAATGAGATGCAGCTGACAATTGGACTAGTCAAGGTAATTTTCGTCGAGAAGGCATTAAAGGTAGTGATTTTACGAAGAACATTTTATTAAATTACTTGTGAAGCAAGAACATGGATGTATCAATGCGGTGATGGTACAGGTTTTAGGGCATGATAGACAGTGAGACCCATTAAAGTAAGATAAATTTTTGATGTTGTGCAAGAGGAAGAGACTAGTTGTTAGTGCACGATCCCAGATGTACAAATGATCATCTATGCATGAGTGAATAATAGCAGGTGTTATATGTTTTCTAACACAATAAATGAAGTCTATTTTCTTGCGGAAACCTTTTTTGTATCGTATATGTGTTTGTTCAAATTCATGTTATCTGTGAATATTAGAGTGAGGAGTTTGAATGTTGGGGACAAAGCTAGAGTATGCAAATTTGTACTTGAAAAGGTTTTTTATAATTGTTAAACAAAAATGTTTTTGTCCTGGTGACATACAATGTTACCATTAATTTAGGTCATTATTTAGGATTCAACGATTGACTTGATGTTTGTGTTGTTGTTTTGCCTACATATTGAGAATAGAGTGTGGTGGACAGACATAATTTACTCTGACAAAATTGCATCAGAAATATCGTTTATTAAGACCCGGAATAATAAAGTTCTGACATTCGCTCCCTAGAGTTCACTCGAATTAGTGTCATGTTGTTTGAATTTACGGTGTATAGATGACAACCTTCATCTTTCTGTTAGATATAAATTATGTGATTATATTAAATATTCGTTTAGTAATATTGTACGAATTATTTTTATGAGAAGACATTCATGTTATTTTAAAGCGTTTGACATATCAAATCGTACCGCCCTATCTTTACCTCCCGTATGAGTTAAACGATGACGGTTAGGATATACACATTAGAAAGGATTGTTTTAATTCATAATTGTGGTAAAAGAAATTTAACACAAAAAATTAGTGATTAAAGGGTTTTAGAAAAGAGCGACAGGAGACTGATATGGTAATAATTTTGCGGGTTTGAACTTTCACACGAAATCTGGAACAAATAGATTATTCGATTCGACAAGAAATATCATTGTAAAATGTTGATAAGCAATGGTCATTTTTATAATACTATAAAAGAATGGGTGGATTTATTTTAATCTTATGAGTGATGATAAGATTATCAAGTGTGCAATGAAAATTTGGGAATTGTTTATTGAATCGGTTTCAGATTTTGAATATACTTGCTTTATAAGCTCAATGCTGATTGGTGCTAGCAATCGACTTGCTATCGAAATTGCCCAATCAGAAAATAAAAATGTTTATGAAAAGATTAAACGCACAGCAACTCTGTTTTCCTTTCCGGATTTCTATTCTTACACCAAACTTACACAGGACCTTACCGGGACCTTTTTCTGCGGGTTCAATTTAGTCACAAAAATCAATCATGGCTACCGTCGCATTTAAACTCAACAGACGTACAGGAAGTCTTCTTTCTACCATCAGTACTGTCGAACGTTTTGTCTCCGTCCACAAACACGGACTAATTCTACGACTATCGTTGTTTTCTTTCTACTCCATTTCTTATTAACGAAGATAACTAAAAAGGTGTTTTTAAATGTTAGAATAGACATTTGTTGTCACTTAATCTACAATGGCTTCCACATAACTTAACAAAAACAATCAAACATACAAATAAAAACAACAACAAACATACCAATAGAAACGGACAAGCAAACATACAAATTACAAAACTCAACTAAACATACAAATAAAAACGGACAATCAAACGTAAAAATAAAAACAAACAACCAAACATAACAATAGAAAAAATACATTTAAAACAACAAAACATACAACTTAAAACGGACAACCTAACATACAAATACAAACGGTCAAACAACTAAAAAGGACAACTAAACCTACAAATAAAAACAAACAACAAACATACAAATAAAAACAAACAACCAAACATACAAATAAAAACAAACAACCAAACATACAAATTAAAACAAACAACCAACCATACAAATTAAAAAAACAACGGAACATAAAAATTAAAACGGACAACCAAACATACAAATTAAAACAAACAATAAACATACAAATTAAAACGGACAAGTAAATATAAAATTAAAACAGACAACCAAACATACAAATAAAAAGAAACAACCAAACATCAAAATAAAAACGGAAATCCAAACATCCAAATAAAAACGGAAACCCAAACATCCAAATAAAAATGGAAATCCAAACATCCAAATAAAAACGGAAATCCAAACATCCAAATAAAAACGGAAATCCAAGAATAGAAATTAAAACGGAAATCCAAACATAGAAATTAAAACAAACAACCAAACATACAAATAAAAACAAACAACCAAACATACAAATAAAAACAAACAACCAAACATACAAATAAAAACAAACATACAAATAAAAACAAACAACCAAACATACAAATAAAAACAAACAACCAAACATACAAATAAAAACAAACAACCAAACATACAAATAAAAACAAACAACCAAACATACAAATAAAAACAAACAACCAAACATACAAATAAAAACAAACAACCAAACATACAAATAAAAACAAACAACCAAACATACAAATAAAAACAAACAACCAAACATACAAATAAAAACAAACAACCAAACATACAAATAAAAACAAACATACAAACATACAAATAAAAACAAACAACCAAACATACAAATAAAAACAAACAACCAAATATACGAATAAAAACAAACAACCAAACATACGAATAAAAACAAACAACCAAACATACGAATAAAAACAAACAACCAAACATACAAATAAAAACAAACAACCAAACATACAAATAAAAACAAACAACCAAACATACAAATAAAAACAAACAACCAAACATACAAATAAAAACAAACAACCAAACATACAAATAAAAACAAACAACCAAACATACAAATAAAAACAAACAACCAAACATACAAATAAAAACAAACAACCAAACATACAAATAAAAACAAACAACCAAACATACAAATAAAAACAAACAACCAAACATACAAATTAAAACAAACAACCAAACATACAAATAAAAACAGAAAACCAAACATACAAATAAAAACAAACAACCAAACATACAAATAAAAACAAACAACCAAACATACAAATAAAAACAAACAACCAAACGTACAAATAAAAACAAACAACCAAACATACAAATTAAAAAAAAAACAACGGAACATAAAAATTAAAACGGACAACTAAACATACAAATTAAAACAAACAATAAACATACAAATTAAAACGGACAAGTAAATATAAAATTAAAACAGACAACCAAACATACAAATAAAAAGAAACAACCAAACATCAAAATAAAAACGGACAACCAAACATACAAATAAAAACGGAAACCCAAACATCCAAATAAAAACGGAAATCCAAACATCCAAATAAAAACGGAAATCCAAACATCCAAATAAAAACGGAAATCCAAACATCCAAATAAAAACGGAAATCCAAACATCCAAATAAAAACAGAAATCCAAGCATAGAAATTAAAACGGAAATCCAAACATAGAAATTAAAACGGAAATCCAAACATAGAAATTAAAACAAACAACCAAACATACAAATTAAAACGGACAACCAAACATACAAATTAAAACAAACAACAAAAAATACAAACGAAAACTAACCAACAAACATACAAATAAAACAGACAACCAAACATACAAATTAAATCGGACAACCAAACATACAAGTTAAAACAAACAACCAAACATACATATAAAAACGGACAGCCAAACATACAAATTAAAACAAACAATTAATCATACAGATTAAACCAAATAACCAAACATATTAATTAAAACGGATAACCGAACACACAAATTAAAATAAACAACCAAACACACAAATTAAAACAAACAACCAAACATACAAATTAAAACAAACAACTAAACATACAAATTAAAAAAAAAACAACCAAGCATAAAATTGAAACAAACAAACAACCATAAAAATTAAAACAAACAGCCAAACATACAAATTAAAACAAACAACCAAACATACAAATTAAAACGGACAACCAAACATACAAATTAAAACGGACAACCAAACATACAAATTAAAACGGACAACCAAACATACAAATTAAAACGGACAACCAAACATACAAATTTAAACAAACAACCAAACATACAAATTAAAACGAACAATCAAATATACAAATTAAAACAAACAACCAAACATACAAATTAAAACAAACAACCAAACATACAAATTATAACAAACAACCAATATAAAAATTAAAACAAACAAACAACCATACAAATAGTCGGGTCCGTACCGATTGGTATATATATATATATATATATATATATATATATATATATATATATATATATATATATATATATATTATTCCTTAATTGGAATTCATTTTTGAGATGAGCATTATATATTAATTTATTATTATTTCGGACTATTAATAAATAGAATTAAACGTATTAAAATAAATAGTTAATTTACTTCAATCTTAAAATCTTGTCAGGTGTTTTCCGTTGTTTGCAATAACATCCGCATAAAATAAGATATGTTTTTATCGTATTAGAATAATGTCAGAATTCAACAAGATTTGAAATAACTGATAATCATGCACAAGAATTAATTTCGTAGTTAAAATAAAGAAATTTGTTTTAATCGATATATTCATACAAATGTTAAATTTTATGTTATTAGTTATTATCATCTACTTTGAAAATTAGAATTTCAATTCGCAGAAAAATATGGGATGCTATACATGAACAATATATTAAAATTGATGACCCTCAACTACATTCCTCATTCTTGGTTTCCGTTTTTTAGATGATTACGTGTAAAAAATAAACAAACTAAAGAACTTATATATATATATATATATATATATGTATATATATAAATATATCATTTTTTTTAGAAATTATCCGTTTCGCATGTGAACATAACATTAAATTTATATTTTTTCCGGTCGAATGTCAAAACAAATAATGATGCGTGTGCATTTAACAAGAATTTACTTTTAAAAGATAAATTATTTGTACTTTTCTCATGGTTCGGTAGAATGACAACCGTACGTTTACATTACTACAAACCCTTTTATATTTAAAAATAATACAGTTTAACCCGAACCCAAATATAAGAAAAACAGACATAAGAGAAATTTTCTCTGGTCCCAAAATAAATCCTGTGTTAATGTACAATGTAAACTGGATATAATTGTAACCCACATATAAGATGTAGGGATCGGAGAATAAATCTCTTATATCCGGGTTGCTCTTAAATAAGTAAAGAAATTAAATTTTGGTAAACTATCCTCCATCCTCCGTATCTTTTAAATAAGTGCTAAAACAGATTTATACAAAAACTAAACAATATACAACGTTTTCGTAAAATTTATTCGTGTAGATTTTTACAAAAATATATTTTTGATATTGCATTTACTGTTAAAAAACTAACACAAAAGTAAAGTTTCTTTCAAAATAAAAAGCCGACACGTTTAAACATTAACAAATAAAAAGCCGGCATTATTAAACATTAATGAAAACTAATCCAATCCTAATGCGAGTTATTAATTATAAACTTAATTATAGTAAATTTACTTGTTGCGACTTGTACTTTTACAGCAATATTTTTTTCATTTATAATTATTTTCCATGGAGAAAGTTAGATGTAAACAAAATAAACGGCAGTAAATGGCTGCAAGATTTTACAAAAGAGCAAAGAAACGTTCATATTTTTGGTTTAATGTCAATATGTAGAATTTGGGGAGAGGAAGTTTAGTCCGCTCCTACACAGTTTGGAAAAAAAAAATCACTATTTCTTATTGAGAAAAGAGTAAGTGGTAAAAAGCGTTTAATGTCGTAAAGAGTTTAATGATTGTAAAAAATATGATATACCGACCTGTATACATTTAATGTTCAGAAACAGTTTTAAAATTGATAGCCTTTTATTTATTAATTATTTAAAAATTTTATTATTTCTTTACTAGACCAACGAAGAAAATGAAGCGGTTTGCTACATCGTTATGGTACCTTATTCCTGAACAATTCAAGAAAACATTTATTTACTCTCAATCTATAATTTCGCTTTGGAATGGTGTTTGCCATTCACGGTAAGGCTTTCTATTTTTTTAACATGAAATTTTGAAGAGCTACGAAGAAAAGGGTTGTAGCATTAAAGCAGGCGACATTTTGTGTTCCAAATTGTTCTACATAGTAACGGCCATTCGAAAATGCATTTACCAGGAATTCAACAACGCGTCTGCTTCTGGCGCACGTCTATCTAAGGAGTTGCTTTCTTAGAGTCTCACACCGCCAATATCTGCAACAGAGAAATAAAAGTTTCAGGTCATTAATGCACGAGTTCAGTCATCATAAAGCAATTTGCAATCCTTCCTCCGAGCCATTCGGGCGGAATACAAGATAGGCGGTATTACATTTGGAACAGTTCTCGTATAAGCCATATTAACATGAAATAACGCAAAAGGAACATTTCTACTCGGGTTATGGATGATGAAATAAGGACAATCTACCCTCGTTTATAAAATAAAGAGGTCAACCCGAAATCCGTATGTTTATTTTTTCGAGTTCACCTATTAGTCTCCTTCCACATTCAAAAGTATTTACTTGAGAAGGTCGGAGGTTAAATCGGTCTAAACATCGTGAATATAATAACTAAGATGAGAAAATAATTCAAATGATATGAATAAACATTGTAAATCAATTTTTTTTATTCTCGTCGTAATTTTTTTCTTTATTGAAATATTGTTCCTTTTTAATCAGGTTAAAATTTGGATTGTAATAATATTTATGTGTGTTGAGTTGATGAAACAATTTCTAACTAAGGTAGCCTAGCTGTTAAGTAATACAAAAGCCCATAATAAACCCATATTTTATTTTAAAAAAATCAACCAAAATGATTAAATAAATTAGATCCGAGCTAATACATTTTTTTATTTCAATTGATTTTTTAAATAGAATTAAATTATTACATATCACAGAGTTATAAGAAGATTGAATTTTATATTACAAACAAATTGAAGGCAAAATAAATCATACATTTTATTAGTACGACGCCATTTTAATTTTTCGAATTCAATTGAAATAATATAAAGTTGTAAATAAAAATCTCATTAAGAAAGAACATAGAAAGAGACAAGGATTTTTAACAATAAGTGTTTCTAAATGAATTAGACAATCTATTACTTTGCAGTGTATTTTCTTTTCAATTTGAAATGTTTTTTGTTTAATTATGTATTTAATGTTTGTTTTTGATAAAATCATTTTACATTTCCATCTCTGCATTTGCCCATTTCATTTTATCAATTCATGTGTCATTTAATTCATGTGTCATTTTTTAATTCATGTGTCATTTTTAATTCGTTAGAAACAAAATCAAAGTTACATTCAAAACGAAATTATTTTAAACGTTAATTTACATTTTAATAGTTTTGCTATAAAGTCACTGCAGATTGTTAAATAATTTTTAATCGATTTTGTAATAATTGTAGGATATTAGTCTTACTCGAATCAGATTTTAATTTTATCCCCCCCTATTTTTTTAACACGCAAATAAAATAAATGGTTGGATGATAAATTACACATTATAAAAGTTAGAATTTTTTTCATGTGTATATTTTTACCCTCTATCAGATTTTGAATATCATTTAATTATTCTAAAAATATTAAACTCATGTTAAAGTATGATATTAAACATTAATCCTAATTACCGGCATTTTCTATTCAAACACTAATCGTATTTCCATTAGATTTGAATATTGAACACGAAAAAGACGGGATCCAGTGTTCAGAATGGTGTCTAAATAATGATACCATTAAAAAAAAAAAAAAAAACAAAAAAAAACAACTGATCCGGCGCTTCTACACTATTAGGACGGAATTTTATAGTCGGTAAATGGAGTTTTCAGATACAAAACAATGGTTTCTACTTATTATTTTGTCAATTCTAATGAATTACAATGGCAACCTCATAATTATGCAGTAGAAATTACCTGAATATTACTGAATCATTTTAAAAAAATCTTTAATCATGTTAGCAAGTGAAAATTGCGGCCACTTTGATTAAATCGAAACAGAAAATTACCTCTTTGTTGAACTCTTGTGTTTAAAGATCGTTCTCATCAAATTCTGTTTTTATTTTCTTTAATAAATAATTTTCTACCTTATCGATTTTCGTAATTTTTGGATATAATCATCTTAAAAGTACGAGGAATACGTAGAAACTATTGTTTTCATGTGAAATTCAGTAATACAACAATTAACAAAATATGATTATTAAATTTAATGAAAAAATTGGATTTTATACACGTTAAAAGGTTAATTGAAGAGTTTAGTTTGTTGCGTTTTATTTTACTTTTTTTTTTTAAGGTCAAATTTTACAACTAGAGAATAAAATATAATTTTGGAAAATTTAATAAAAACAAAATGTTAAACTAATTTAAATAATATTCTACTTACCTTTATCAAATCTTATTTCGATTTGCTTGTGTGGTGGAGACTTCGCCGGTTTTGCTTGCTGTGAATGGCATGATTAAGTGAATCTCGTCGAGTTTATATTGGAAAAGTCAGCGCATGCGCAACCGCTCCAAAACGCGATTTTCTCATTCGTCTCTCAGTTTCTGCTGCATTATTGAGACGGCTCGTTTCCTGTTAACTGGGACATGACTTTTGTTCTGTGCAGTTCTACGAGGTCCACCGTCTCAGGCATTGCCTCCAGTCTCGAGTGAAGTAAGTTTATTGCTCACTGCCTGAGGCACTCCAACCCGGAAATAACGACACTGCTGCCCAGGCAATTTTAAAAGGCCAGAGTTTTCATCGTTTTCTTTTCTGCCTTGCCTCCGTCTACCTTCCAACCTTGTGTCACATCCTCATACAGTTGTAAAGAAGTGAATACCAACTGATGCGTAATAACAAAACTGTTTTTTAATTGAAGATGTGAAAGTGATTATAATTTGTCAGAAATAGTAATATCGAAAATAATTACAAAAATTCGTCGACTGTAAAGTTATTTATAGTAAAAAGGTGATTTGGACGGAAAATTGGGTAAAATTGCATTTTAATTAGATGTTATAACGTAAAGAGTTAAGAGTTCACACACAGTGGACATAACTCGGAACGGATATTTTATGGCTTCCAACATTTCTTATACCGATAAACATTTTTACTAAAAACACAATAGCAGTTGTTCTACTCGCTGAAGTTTCGTAATTTTTTGATAGATTCCTATTTTCGACATAACAATTGAGGAACAACTTGAAGGAGTTCCTCCCCCCCCGCTATATTGAGAAGCTCTATTTTCCATCGTATAAGTTTATTCTTTTTACTTTTTCCACGATTAGCCTGTTTAAACATGAAAGATACCGCTCGCTGATCCGTAGTAATAGCAAGAAGCCACGTGTGATTTTCATTCGATTAGAATAGTGAACACGAGGACGGGATCCATTGTGACGAAATTTTGGTGTCAAAATCCGTTTTCCAGGGTAACGAATTGAAAAAAAGAAATGAAAAAAGAAACATATAAAGCAAATTTTCCGGAAATGGAAACTAAAGAAATGAGCAAATGAAATACAGACCCGAAATGTAATTAAAATGATCCAAATTTTATTAAAATAAAATGTTAAGGTTGCTTTTATTTTCCAAAGCTAGGGTTTAAAAAAACACTTAAAGAAACATTTAAATTAAAAAAAAAAATTGGACACCCGTAAAGAAACACTTAAAATCACAAATACAAGAAAACAACATTTCTTATTTGAAAGGATGAAAAGAAACAAATAAAAACATAGAAAATAGTTCTTTTAAGTCTTGTTTTAAGTTCAGTCTTTCTTTTAAAAAGAGTTTGTTTTTACCTCGAATCGGAACCACAAACAAATAAAGTCCCTTTGACTTTTAATAGGAGAAGGGGGGATAAATTATTTTCCTTTGTGAAGGTCCAGATACATTTAAATTCAAAGGAAAGAAAAGAAAGCTATAAAGCTGTTTTGGTAGGCTTTATGGGTACAAATAAAATAATTTTTACGTCTGTATTTCCAGACTGTTTAGAATGTCTTCCTTACACGGGATAAATTCTGGTATTAATGTTTTTTTTTTATTTTAAAATAAAAGTGTTGTTCTATGAAAGACACTTCGGTTGAAGTGTCTTTCAAGATAGTCTCTTTAAAGTTCCTTGAACAAAGAGGGAATTTTCTCTCCTGGCGATCATCTGCTCGTCTTCTTACTGTCAGGCAGGCCGACAACATTAGTTTTTGTCTCTTACAGAAAATACCCCAAGACACAACCGGTTTCTTCGGTTCGTCTTTTTGAGCCTAATAATTTTCCAGTGGGTAAAACCTTGTAAAGTCTTGTAATAACTGCGAATGAAATTACGATGGAAGTTTAGTAACTATTAATGGAGTTCCAAACAAACGTCCTTCCCTGAAGGAGAAAATAACGAGGCACATTATATTTCACGTCAAAACATTTGTTCTCTGTTGACTGCAGCATGATTTTATCCTGTGTAGTTCTAAGAGGTCGACTCTCCTAGGCATTACCTTCCCTATCGAGTAAGTTTATTGCTTTTTGCCTGAGGCATCCTGGCCAGGGTATTCCAATATTACTGTTCAGGCAATTTTAAAAACGATTGTGCTAATCTTTTTTTTTTTTTTTTTTTTTGCTAGCTTTACATTCTCCAACTATCGACTTTGTAACACACCATTCTACAGTTTTTTTAAAGGAAATAAATACCAACCGATTCTTAATACATAAACTGTTTATTCTTTAACAATTAGCAGTGACTTAACTTTGTATGTATAACACAACTGTTCGAAACGAAAAATATAAGTGAAAACTTGTAAATTAAAAATCAATCCATGGTAATTGTTACTCTATATTTAAAAAGACGGATCATGGTTTAAATAGCATATAACTATTTTTTAATTGTTATACACTCCATAAACTCTCGACTGACACTTTCCTTTCTCTTGACGTATCAAAGGCCTTTCATGGAGTATGGCATAAATTAATTATTATACACTCCATAAACTTGGTGAAATGTGATTTGAACATCGCAAATTGAAAACAACTTTTTAAAATGCAAATCCAAAACACAATGGCGGCAAATATTTCGAAAAAGAGTTGAATGAACCATAAAAAATATAGGGAAAAAGTCAGCATAAATATGCATTATACTTTGTTAATATTTTGGTTCAATCACGAGTCAAGATAAATTTAATTGTAAAAGTCCTCTATTTGGCTTGAAAAAGACATATATGTATATCAAAACAATTTATAATATTTAAGTAGACAACACATAAAACAATTACCTTCGGTATCTATGGACAACCTTAAGTGACAAATTTTCCTTTTTGACAAAAATCTTTTATTTTCAATATCGGAATTGTTAGCACTAAAAGGTTAATATTTCAATTATTTTCATTCAATTCTTCAAATCATCAAAAAGGAAACTCCCACTAAGGTATGCCCATAGCTACCGGAAGTTAATTATTTTAAGTGTTGTCTGCTTAAATATGATGCATTATATATATATATATATATATATATATATATATATATATATATATATATATATATATATACATACATACACATCGGTATGCTCTGTATTTAAGAATTCAGGTGATCGGTTATTTCCCTCTCTGTACACACCTATAAGTCTCATGTGCGTCTTGAGTAAGTTACTTGAATCTGTGTTAAATAGAGAAGTAGTCAACCACCTCAGCAAAATAATATTTTTAGTGACATGCAATATGGTTTCCGTTCTGCTAGATCTAAAGCAGATGTGCTTATGGTTATTTCTTATAGGATTAGCGAATGTCCCGACCGAGGCTTCCTTTCTAGGGCTATCACTCTTGACGTATCAAAGGCCTTTGATGGAGTATGGCATAAAGGTTTACTTCACAAGATCTCTAACTATAGCTGGAAATGTCTTTTCAATTATAAAATCGTTTCTCTCTGATAAGTTCATAAGTGGTTGATGGGCAGAAATCAAAAGCTCATATTATTAATACTAGAGTCCCTCAGGGAGGTCAATTCTGAGTCCAACTCTGTTCCTAATTTATATGAATAATCTTCCAAATCACATCCTTAGATCATTCGTAGACATTTTTGCTGACGACACTACTATCTATAGCAGCACATCAAAGGCCGTAAACGACCAAGTTCTCTCTGATTCTCCCTCCTCTGATCTTGAACATGTGACATAACGGGGAAAAAGTTGCTAGTTATATTTAATGCATCTAAAACCAAGTTTTTATCTTTACATCATCAACGTTCTGATCCCCATCTGGCATCAACTGAAATGAGTGGCTCCCGTCTTTGGAGAGGCTCCATGTTTTAACACGCTCATGGGCTTGATCTTTACTACTGATCAAAAATGGAATACGTACATCAAATCCGTTGCAAAAGTCGCTGAAAAAATGATGGGATCTTTCTATCGATCCAGTAGATATCTACCTGCTGATGCAATTCTCTACCTATATGAGAACTAGGTATTCAAAGAATGGAGTATTGCTGTCTGGGCAAGAGCTGCTAAGAAGACCTTATCCTGCCTTAGCAGAGTTCAGAACAGACTTCGTAGCCTAGTGCGGGATGCCCTTTTCTCTTCCCTGCAACCTCTTTCTCACAGAAGAGACGTTACGAGCCTGTGACTGTTATCGTTTTATGGCAAGTGCTCGTTTGAGCTCCAATCTATGGTCCCTCCTCGCCAAACATTCAAAGAAAAACACTCGATTATTTGTAAACACTATCAATTATTTCCCCACTCTTTATCTGTGCCTAAACTTAAACGTAGATTCCATGAACAATGAACAAAGTTTCTTTCTTAGAACTGCACACATGCTGAACTCTCCTCCGTTTACCTGCTTTCCAGCTGACTACAATATGGCCGTCTTCAAGTCCAATGTAAACAAGTTCTTGATGAGCCGTTACCCTTACGTAATCCAATTTACCAAATGTTCATTTCTAACGATTACTATGATAGTCTCCTTTTGACCACTGTACACTCTTTAACCCTTATCCTCGAGTGGCCTTGATAAGTCGTGATTCCTTCATAAAAACCCTTATCCTCGAGTGGCCTTGATAAGTCGTGATTCCTTCATAAAAACCCTTATCCTCGAGTGGCCTTGATAAGTCGTGATTCCTTCATAAAAACTTAACTATATACACAGTTATATATGTGTTTTTTTTTCATATTTCAGGCCTAAAGAAAACTTTTACCGTTAGATTTCACTTGGCTAATAATTAAAACAAAACTTAAACAAATGTATAATGGCTTTTGTTCTAGATTTTTAATAGTTAATTCTTTTCGAATAATTTGCCCCATTGTGATTTTTTGCCATTTTAAAAAAGTTTTTATTTGCACTTTACGATGCTCAAATTCCATAGGTTTTATTAGGTGTAAAATAAAAAAAAGTGTTTATATGTGATTTAAATCCTGATCCGTATTTTCAATATCGAGTAAACATTATGATGATCTCATTTCATTTTATAAGTTTTTACTTGTATTTTTTGTCATGGTAGTCGAAAATATGTCATATCTACAAAGTTAAGTCACTGCCAACTGTTGAAGAACAGGCAGTATTGTTATTAAGCATTAATAGGTATTTATTTTCCTTAAAACTATAGGATGGTCTGACACAAGGTCACTAGTATCGTAGCCTCGTCGTCGCCCGCCCGGCAAACAACGGCGAGACCTACTCAACCAGAATAATGGCGCGCAGAGCGCGTGTTTGCTCCCAAAACATAAAACCCAATTGTGCGCGCGGCTGTGTAAAGATCGTTTCAGTTATGCGCACATTTGCCTTTCTGCACCCACGCAAATTCTGCGTGCATAAAAACTAAACGTTTGTCTTTTCGCCGAATAAGAGTAGTACTATGGCCTTTTAAAATAGCCTGGACAGCAATATCGGCATTCCTTGGTCGGAGTGCCACAGGCAGTAAGCAATAAACTTACATCACTTAAGACAGAAGATAATGTCCGGAAGAGTGAACCTCCTAGAAATGCACATGACAAAAGCTATGCGGCAGTCAAGAGAGAAGAAACTCAAAACTGCAGCAGAAGTTGAGAAACAAATTCGAAAATATCGTTTTAACCGATGGAGCATGCGCCGACGATTTCAATATAAACTCGATGAGATTCATTTAATCATGCCATTCATAGCAAGCCAAACTGGCGAAGTCTACACAACAGAAGCAAATAGAAATAAGATTGGATAAAAGTAAGTAGAATATAATTTGAATTTAACATTTTGTAAATATGTTTTTATTAATTTTCTAAAAATTATCACATTTTATTCTCTAATTGTGAAATTTGATGGTCGTAAAAATACCTGTAAAATAAAACAGCAACAAACAAAACTTGTAGATTAACTGTTTAACGTGTATAAAAATTGATTTTTTTTATTTATGCAAAATAATCGTATTTTGTCATTAGTTCAATTAAATATTGAGTAAGTTTTCGCTGTTATGTTTTCTTTGAAGTGTTATAATTTAGAACTCATTTTTAACAATGGATCCTGTCCTCGCGTTCAGTATTCTACTTTAATCGAAATAGAATTCGTGTTTAAATAGAAAATACCGGTAATTTGGATTCATTTTTTGAAATAAAATAAAACATGAATTTAATATTTTTTAATATTTCATGGTTGACGCATTTTGTAGAAAATAGCAAAGTTCTTTATTACTTATTTCATTTAGAATAATTAAATGATGTTAAAAAAAAAACTACGAGTAAAAGTAAACACATGAAAAAAAGATTCCAAACTTTTATAATGTGTAATTTATCATCAAGCCATATTTTATTTGCATGGAAAAAAAGATTCCTAACTTTTATAATGTGTAATTTATCATCAAGCCATATTTTATTTGCATGGAAAAAAAGATTCCTAACTTTTATAATGTGTAATTTATCATAAAACTATATTTATTTGCATGAAAAAAAAAGATTCCTAACTTTTATAATGTGTAATTTATCATCAAACTATATTTATTTGCAAGAAAAAAAAAAGATTCCTATCTTTTATAATGTGTAATTTATCATCAAACCATATTTTATTTGCATGAAAAAAAGTCGGATGAAAATCTGATAAAAGTAAGATTAATATTTATTCTATAATAATTATAAAATTGAATACCAATAATTAAACTATCTGCAGTGACTTTATAGCAAAACCATTAAAAATAAAAATTAACATTTACTATAATTTCTATTGAATTTTAACTTTGAATTTATAATGAATTTTTTTTACTGACGCATAATGAATAAATGGAATCTGGACAAAAGAGATGGAAATAATTCTAAAAATGCCATTAACAAAAATATATTAATGCATTGAATACATAGTAAAACAAAAACCATTAAAATAACATTTAAAATTAAAAAGATTATTACAATATATTTACAATCGAGATAATTTTTAAATGACCTTTTTATTTCCTTTCCATCACAGAAAAAAAAAAGTTTTTAATTTTAATTTTTATTTAATTCATTTTTCACAAGTACGTTTTAATACAACGAAAATCTTGGAGACAAACTACGAACAATTATTTTGAAGCGGAAGGTCAATTTCGCATAACACTTTAACGCAAAATAATCACTCATTTCTGAACCATTACCTAATCAGATAGCTGTTTAAGGACATAAGCCAAAATTTATTTTATGAAAAAAGACAATTTTTGAGTTTCTAGGCAGAGGTGGTAAAAAAGTCAACTTAAATCAATGTCTAATTCGTACCCCCCCCCCCAAAAGAAATAAAACAGGTTCATTGTTAAACTACTGTTGGTGTGGTTCTTGAATCATTATAATCCAAAATTACTCTTCCAATTCCAAGGACTAAAACGACAAGCTAATACATTGCCCAATTCAATTTTTACACAAAACTTATATTTAAAATGTTTGACTCTTATTCTATGTTTTTGATTAGTAAGACTTTTATTTACAATTTTATATTTCAATTGAATTTTAAAGAAATGCAAATGGCGCCGTACTAAAAAAATTCATGATTTATTTTGCCTTCAAATTTTATAACTTGGTGATATATATATATATATATATATATATATATATATATATATATATATATATATATATATATATATATATATATATGCGTGCTTATATTAGTTTAATTATATAAAAAAATAATTGAAATCCTAAAGTTTTCGCTTGGTCCAAATCTAGTTTTATTTACTATTTTTGGTTGTTTCTTTTTTATATATAAAATATCGTCCGTCATAGGCAGATGTACTACTTAACACCTGCGTACTTTAATTGGACGTTGTTTCACAAACTAACGCTCATATTAATATTCACATAATTCTAAGCTTAATTAAATTAACAATATTTCAATAGAGAAAAAAATCTACGACGAGAATTTTAATCAAACTTGATTCATTTTAGCAAACAATAGTAATTCATATCGTTTGATTATTCAAGACGTTTAGAATGATTTATCTTTTTTAATGTGGGAAATTAATCGTTGAACTCGGAAAAAATATACGGATTTCGGGCTGATCATTATATTTCATTAAGAAGGGTAGATTGTCCTTATTTCATCAGCCATAATCAAAATTACAACTTTTATATTATATTTTTCATTATCACTTTATACAAAAAGCGTTCCAAATATAATGCCGCCTATTTTTATTCCGCCCGAATGGATCAGAAGGAATTACAAATTGCCTTTTTATGATGACTGAACTTAAGCATTCATGATCTGAAAGTGTTGTCTCTCTGAATGACCCTCGTAATAAAGGTTGAAACTTTAAATTATTGACATGTGGGGTGTAGAGGTGCCCAATAACATTTAATGCCTACAAGACACTGTCCTCGAGTGTCTAAGCTCTCGATGTACACGGGTTTGTCAGAACAACCTGGCATGAGGATACTTTTTCCAGAGAAGTAAACCCTGACCGAAATCACATAGTATTCACTGGCTAAATAAGATCTCCTCACTAGGGCTAACCCACATAAGCTTTCCCGAGGAATGGTGCACCTTACCCAAGTAATGTTACCTCAAGTAATAGCACGAACCTGGATACTTCACCAGACTTGATAAATTCTTGTCCTCGAACCCAGTAAGACCAAGAGACTAAAATGAGAGATATACTATAACATATGAAAATGGTTAATTGGGGAGAGGAAAATTATGTTCTCAATTTCTTTATTAACTCAGTGGTTGAGAAATAAAGAACTTAAATGGAACATTCGAATATCTATGTATCTCATATAGAGTTAAAGTGTTAGTCCTAGGTTGTGGGCCCTTGATTTCTGAGAACTTTGACTGAAGTAAAATAAAACAAAAAAGTTAAAATTACACATGTAAAACAAAGTAAAATTCAGTAAGAAAAATTAAGATCGTTCAGCGAGTGAAAAGTTGTATTAGGAAAAACTTCTGAGCTGCATTAAATATGGACTAAATTCAAGATGTCATTTTATTTTTCAAAGCACCTGTTTTTCACTTGGTTTTTGTGGATTGTGTTGTTTCTTAATAAAAAAAGTTGTTGGAAAATTACTTATCTTATCAATAAACTTAAGCTTAAGTCTCAATGGCAACGATCATCCCCAACGTGAAATTCTAGGTGGTAAGCAAGTAATATTTTTCTGAGATATTTCACTAGCATAGTCGCATAACGATTAAGTAAATATCGCCAATTTTTCAGCTGTGTAAAGTAATACGAAAAATTGAAATAATTAATATAGCAGGAAATTTTTAAACAATTTCTGTACATTAAATATATACAGGTCGGCATATATATATCTTTACGATTGCTACACTATTAGTGTTTTACTCAATAAAAAATCGTTTTTTCTTCAAGATTTGTTAGCAGAATAAACTCCCTTCCCTGTTTTTAAATAGTAACAACATTAAACTAAAACTATGAACACTTTTTTTTTTGCTTTTAGACATAAATATTTTTCAGCGATTTACTAATCATTATTAACGTTTACATGTCATTTGTTTCTGGTAAATAAATAAATTATAAATAAATATGATATTACTGTAAAAGCACAAATCTGAATTTACTTATTATAAGTAAGTTTCTAATTAATAATTCACATTAGCATCGGATTAGTTTTCTTTACTGTTTTACGTTTAAACATGTCAGGTCTTTCTTTTGCAACAAGTGTTATTTTTGGTTCGTTTGAATTTTTAAATTAAATGTAATGGGTTTTTTTAATATTTGCTTTGTTGTAACATTTACAATACGAATAAATTTTACGAAATCACACAAAAGTTAGACTGTACTAGCGGGACCTGTGGAAATGCCATAGCGGAGTCTTTCATATATAATATCTTAATGTTGGCATTCTGTGGATGCTTAGCGTAAATGGAGACAACCTGATATTATTGTAGCTCTTTTGTTAAAACTGCAGAAGTATTTATCTAAGCGAGAGTGGACGCCGGGCGTAGCCCGGTTGTTAAATACGCTTAAATATGATATTTTAATTTACTGCAGATTTTGTATATATTATTATAGAGTAAACATTCCATAAATATTAGAAAGTTGTGATTTAAAAAAAATCTATATATCAATATGACTTGGATGCATCAGTTTGAATCGACAGAAAAACTTATTAAAAATATATATGTATATTAGGTAAGGGCAAAAATGGCGGGTAAATAGAAGGAAATAGATTTGAAAGCCGGTTTATGATAATGTTTTGTAGAGTTTCGGCTACTTTTTGATTGTATTTGAAAGATTAAAGGCTAAAGTTTGTTTCCAAAAGAAAAAAAAAATTTGTACACGTGAAAAACAAATCATCATTAAAAATGTTTTCACAGCAACATTCGGAAGCTGACAAATTCAGATAAATTTTGAAGTTAAATAAATTCATTGTAAAAATCCTTTGAAATATTAATGTGTTTTCACGGTGACATTCGGAAGCTGACAAATTCAGATAAATTTTGAAGTTAAATAAATTCATTGTAAAAATCCTTTGAAATATTAATGTGTTTTCACGGTGACATTCGGAAGCTGACAAATTCAGATAAATTTTGAAGTTAAATAAATTTATTGTAAAAATCCTTTGAAATTTTAATGTGTTTTCACAACAACATTCGGAAGCTGACAAATTCAGATAAATTTTGAAGTTAAATAAATTCATTGTAAAAATCCTTTGAAATATTAAAATGTTTTCACAGCGACATTCAGAAGCTGACAAATTCAGATGTATTTTGAAGTTAAATAAATTCATTGTAAAAATCCTTTGAAATATTAATGTGTTTTCACGGTGACATTCGGAAGCTGACAAATTCAGCTAAATTTTGAAGTTAAATAAATTCATTGTAAAAATCCTTTGAAATATTAATGTGTTTTCACGGTGACATTCGGAAGCTGACAAATTCAGATAAATTTTGAAGTTAAATAAATTCATTGTAAAAATCCTTTGAAATATTAATATGTTTTCACGGTGACATTCGGAAGCTGACAAATTCAGATAAATTTTGAAGTTAAATAAATTCATTGTAAAAATCCTTTGAAATATTAATGTGTTTTCACGGTGACATTCGGAAGCTGACAAATTCAGATAAATTTTGAAGTTAAATAAATTTATTGTAAAAATCCTTTGAAATATTAATGTGTTTTCACAACAACATTCGGAAGCTGACAAATTCAGATAAATTTTGAAGTAAAATAAATTCATTGTAAAAATCCTTTGAAATATTAAAATGTTTTCACAGCGACATTCAGAAGCTGACAAATTCAGATGAATTTTTAAGTTAAATAAATTCATTGTAAAAATCCTTTGAAATATTAATGTGTTTTCACGGTGACATTCGGAAGCTGACAAATTCAGATAAATTTTGAAGTTAAATAAATTTATTGTAAAAATCCTTTGAAATATTAATGTGTTTTCACAACAACATTCGGAAGCTGACAAATTCAGATAAATTTTGAAGTTAAATAAATTTATTGTAAAAATCCTTTGAAATATTAAAATGTTTTCACAGCGACATTCAGAAGCTGACAAATTCAGATGAATTTTGAAGTTAAATAAATTCATTGTAAAAATCCTTTGAAATATTAATGTGTTTTCACAGCGACATTCGGAAGCTGACAAATTCAGATAAATTTTGAAGTTAAATAAATTCATTGTAAAAATCCTTTGAAATATTAATGTGTTTTCACAGCGACATTCAGAAGCTGACAAATTCAGATGAATTTTGAAGTTAAATAAATTCATTGTAAAAATCCTTTGAAATATTAATGTGTTTTCACGGTGACATTCGGAAGCTGACAAATTCAGATAAATTTTGAAGTTAAATAAATTTATTGTAAAAATCCTTTGAAATTTTAATGTGTTTCACTACAACATTCGGAAGCTGACAAATTCAGATAAATTTTGAAGTTAAATAAATTCATTGTAAAAATCCTTTGAAATATTAAAATGTTTTCACAGCGACATTCAGAAGCTGACAAATTCAGATGAATTTTGAAGTTAAATAAATTCATTGTAAAAATCCTTTGAAATATTAATGTGTTTTCACGGTGACATTCGGAAGCTGACAAATTCAGATAAATTTTGAAGTTAAATAAATTCATTGTAAAAATCCTTTGAAATATTAATGTGTTTTCACGGTGACATTTGGAAGCTGACAAATTCAGATAAATTTTGAAGTTAAATAAATTTATTGTAAAAATCCTTTGAAATATTAATGTGTTTTCACAGCGACATTCGGAAGCTGACAAATTCAGATAAATTTTGAAGTTAAATAAATTCATTGTAAAAATCCTTTGAAATATTAATGTGTTTTCACAGCAACATTCGGAAGCTGACAAATTCAGATAAATTTTGAAGTTAAATAAATTCATTGTAAAAATCCTTTGAAATATTAATGTGTTTTCACAGCGACATTCGGAAGCTGACAAATTCAGATAAATTTTGAAGTTAAATAAATTCATTGTAAAAATCCTTTGAAATATTAATGTGTTTTCACAGCAACATTCGGAAGCTGACAAATTCAGATAAATTTTGAAGTTAAATTCATTGTAAAAATCCTTTGAAATATTAATGTGTTTTCACAGCGACATTCGGAAGCTGACAAATTCAGATAAATTTTGAAGTTAAATAAATTCATTGTAAAAATCCTTTGAAATATTAATGTGTTTTCACGGTGACATTCGGAAGCTGACAAATTCAGATAAATTTTGAAGTTAAATAAATTCATTGTAAAAATCCTTTGAAATATTAATGTGTTTTCACAGCAACATTCGGAAGCTGACAAATTCAGATAAATTTTGAAGTTAAATAAATTTATTGTAAAAATCCTTTGAAATATTAATGTGTTTTCACAGCGACATTCGGAAGCTGACAAATTCAGATAAATTTTGAAGTTAAATAAATTCATTGTAAAAATCCTTTGAAATATTAATGTGTTTTCACAGCAACATTCGGAAGCTGACAAATTCAGATAAATTTTGAAGTTAAATAAATTCATTGTAAAAATCCTTTGAAATATTAATGTGTTTTCACAGCGACATTCGGAAGCTGACAAATTCAGATAAATTTTGAAGTTAAATAAATTCATTGAAAAAATCCTTTGAAATATTAATGTGTTTTCACAGCAACATTCGGAAGCTGACAAATTCAGATAAATTTTGAAGTTAAATTCATTGTAAAAATCCTTTGAAATATTAATGTGTTTTCACAGCGACATTCGGAAGCTGACAAATTCAGATAAATTTTGAAGTTAAATAAATTCATTGTAAAAATCCTTTGAAATATTAATGTGTTTTCACGGTAACATTCGGAAGCTGACAAATTCAGATAAATTTTGAAGTTAAATAAATTCATTGTAAAAATCCTTTGAAATATTAATGTGTTTTCACGGTAACATTCGGAAGCTGACAAATTCAGATAAATTTTGAAGTTAAATAAATTCATTGTAAAAATCCTTTGAAATATTAATGTGTTTTCACAGTGACATTCGGAAGCTGACAAATTCAGATAAATTTTTAAGTAAAATAAATTTATTGTAAAAATCCTTTGAAATATTAATGTGTTTTCACAACAACATTCGGAAGCTGACAAATTCAGATAAATTTTGAAGTTAAATAAATTCATTGTAAAAATCCTTTGAAATATTAATGTGTTTTCACAGCGACATTCGGAAGCTGACAAATTCAGATAAATTTTGAAGTTAAATAAATTCATTGTAAAAATCCTTTGAAATATTAATGTGTTTTCACGGTGACATTCGGAAGCTGACAAATTCAGATAAATTTTGAAGTTAAATAAATTCATTGTAAAAATCCTTTGAAATATTAATGTGTTTTCACAGCAACATTCGGAAGCTGACAAATTCAGATAAATTTTGAAGTTAAATAAATTCATTGTAAAAATCCTTTGAAATATTAATGTGTTTTCACAGCGACATTCGGAAGCTGACAAATTCAGATAAATTTTGAAGTTAAATAAATTCATTGTAAAAATCCTTTGAAATATTAATGTGTTTTCACAGCAACATTCGGAAGCTGACAAATTCAGATAAATTTTGAAGTTAAATAAATTCATTGTAAAAATCCTTTGAAATATTAATGTGCTTTCACGGTGACATTCGGAAGCTGACAAATTCAGATAAATTTTGAAGTTAAATAAATTCATTGTAAAAATCCTTTGAAATATTAATGTGTTTTCACAGCGACATTCGGAAGCTGACAAATTCAGATAAATTTTGAAGTTAAATAAATTCATTGTAAAAATCCTTTGAAATATTAATGTGTTTTCACAGCAACATTCGGAAGCTGACAAATTCAGATAAATTTTGAAGTTAAATTCATTGTAAAAATCCTTTGAAATATTAATGTGTTTTCACAGCGACATTCGGAAGCTGACAAATTCAGATAAATTTTGAAGTTAAATAAATTCATTGTAAAAATCCTTTGAAATATTAATGTGTTTTCACGGTAACATTCGGAAGCTGACAAATTCAGATAAATTTTGAAGTTAAATAAATTCATTGTAAAAATCCTTTGAAATATTAATGTGTTTTCACAGCGACATTCGGAAGCTGACAAATTCAGATAAATTTTGAAGTTGAATAAATTCATTGTAAAAATCCTTTGAAATATTAATGTGTTTTCACGGTAACATTCGGAAGCTGACAAATTCAGATAAATTTTGAAGTTAAATAAATTCATTGTAAAAATCCTTTGAAATATTAATGTGTTTTCACAGCGACATTCGGAAGCTGACAAATTCAGATAAATTTTGAAGTTAAATAAATTCATTGTAAAAATCCTTTGAAATATTAATGTGTTTTCACAGCAACATTCGGAAGCTGACAAATTCAGATAAATTTTGAAGTTAAATTCATTGTAAAAATCCTTTGAAATATTAATGTGTTTTCACAGCGACATTCGGAAGCTGACAAATTCAGATAAATTTTGAAGTTAAATAAATTCATTGTAAAAATCCTTTGAAATATTAATGTGTTTTCACGGTAACATTCGGAAGCTGACAAATTCAGATAAATTTTGAAGTTAAATAAATTCATTGTAAAAATCCTTTGAAATATTAATGTGTTTTCACAGCGACATTCGGAAGCTGACAAATTCAGATAAATTTTGAAGTTAAATAAATTCATTGTAAAAATCCTTTGAAATATTAATGTGTTTTCACGGTGACATTCGGAAGCTGACAAATTCAGATAAATTTTGAAGTTAAATAAATTCATTGTAAAAATCCTTTGAAATATTAATGTGTTTTCACAACAACATTCGGAAGCTGACAAATTCAGATAAATTTTGAAGTTAAATAAATTCATTGTAAAAATCCTTTGAAATATTAATGTGTTTTCACAGCGACATTCGGAAGCTGACAAATTCAGATAAATTTTGAAGTTAAATAAATTCATTGTAAAAATCCTTTGAAATATTAATGTGTTTTCACGGTGACATTCGGAAGCTGACAAATTCAGATAAATTTTGAAGTTAAATAAATTCATTGTAAAAATCCTTTGAAATATTAATGTGTTTTCACAACAACATTCGGAAGCTGACAAATTCAGATAAATTTTGAAGTTAAATAAATTCATTGTAAAAATCCTTTGAAATATTAATGTGTTTTCACAGCGACATTCGGAAGCTGACAAATTCAGATAAATTTTGAAGTTAAATAAATTCATTGTAAAAATCCTTTGAAATATTAATGTGTTTTCACGGTGACATTCGGAAGCTGACAAATTCAGATAAATTTTGAAGTTAAATAAATTCATTGTAAAAATCCTTTTAAATATTAATGTGTTTTCACAACAACATTCAGAAGCTGACAAATTCAGATAAATTTTGAAGTTAAATAAATTCATTGTAAAAATCCTTTGAAATATTAATGTGTTTTCACAGCGACATTCGGAAGCTGACAAATTCAGATAAATTTTGAAGTTAAATAAATTCATTGTAAAAATCCTTTGAAATATTAATGTGTTTTCACGGTGACATTCGGAAGCTGACAAATTCAGATAAATTTTGAAGTTAAATAAATTCATTGTAAAAATCCTTTGAAATATTAATGTGTTTTCACGGTAACATTCGGAAGCTGACAAATTCAGATAAATTTTGAAGTTAAATAAATTCATTGTAAAAATCCTTTGAAATATTAATGTGTTTTCACGGTGACATTCGGAAGCTGACAAATTCAGATAAATTTTGAAGTTAAATAAATTCATTGTAAAAATCCTTTGAAATATTAATGTGTTTTCACAGCGACATTCGGAAGCTGACAAATTCAGATAAATTTTGAAGTTAAATAAATTCATTGTAAAAATCCTTTGAAATATTAATGTGTTTTCACAACAACATTCGGAAGCTGACAAATTCAGATAAATTTTGAAGTTAAATAAATTCATTGTAAAAATCCTTTGAAATATTAATGTGTTTTCACAGCGACATTCGGAAGCTGACAAATTCAGATAAATTTTGAAGTTAAATAAATTCATTGTAAAAATCCTTTGAAATATTAATGTGTTTTCACGGTGACATTCGGAAGCTGACAAATTCAGATAAATTTTGAAGTTAAATAAATTCATTGTAAAAATCCTTTGAAATATTAATGTGTTTTCACAGCAACATTCGGAAGCTGACAAATTCAGATAAATTTTGAAGTTAAATAAATTCATTGTAAAAATCCTTTGAAATATTAATGTGTTTTCACAGCGACATTCGGAAGCTGACAAATTCAGATAAATTTTGAAGTTAAATAAATTCATTGTAAAAATCCTTTGAAATATTAATGTGTTTTCACAGCAACATTCGGAAGCTGACAAATTCAGATAAATTTTGAAGTTAAATTCATTGTAAAAATCCTTTGAAATATTAATGTGTTTTCACAGCGACATTCGGAAGCTGACAAATTCAGATAAATTTTGAAGTTAAATAAATTCATTGTAAAAATCCTTTGAAATATTAATGTGTTTTCACGGTGACATTCGGAAGCTGACAAATTCAGATAAATTTTGAAGTTTAATTCATTGTAAAAATCCTTTGAAATATTAATGTGTTTTCACAGCGACATTCGGAAGCTGACAAATTCAGATAAATTTTGAAGTTAAATAAATTCATTGTAAAAATCCTTTGAAATATTAATGTGTTTTCACAGCAACATTCGGAAGCTGACAAATTCAGATAAATTTTGAAGTTAAATAAATTCATTGTAAAAATCCTTTGAAATATTAATGTGTTTTCACAGCGACATTCGGAAGCTGACAAATTCAGATAAATTTTGAAGTTAAATAAATTCATTGTAAAAATCCTTTGAAATATTAATGTGTTTTCACAGCAACATTCGGAAGCTGACAAATTCAGATAAATTTTGAAGTTAAATAAATTCATTGTAAAAATCCTTTGAAATATTAATGTGTTTTCACGGTGACATTCGGAAGCTGACAAATTCAGATAAATTTTGAAGTTAAATAAATTCATTGTAAAAATCCTTTGAAATATTAATGTGTTTTCACAACAACATTCGGAAGCTGACAAATTCAGATAAATTTTGAAGTTAAATTCATTGTAAAAATCCTTTGAAATATTAATGTGTTTTCACAGCGACATTCGGAAGCTGACAAATTCAGATAAATTTTGAAGTTAAATAAATTCATTGTAAAAATCCTTTGAAATATTAATGTGTTTTCACGGTGACATTCGGAAGCTGACAAATTCAGATAAATTTTGAAGTTAAATAAATTCATTGTAAAAATCCTTTGAAATATTAATGTGTTTTCACAACAACATTCGGAAGCTGACAAATTCAGATAAATTTTGAAGTTAAATAAATTCATTGTAAAAATCCTTTGAAATATTAATGTGTTTTCACAGCGACATTCGGAAGCTGACAAATTCAGATAAATTTTGAAGTTAAATAAATTCATTGTAAAAATCCTTTGAAATATTAATGTGTTTTCACGGTGACATTCGGAAGCTGACAAATTCAGATAAATTTTGAAGTTAAATAAATTCATTGTAAAAATCCTTTGAAATATTAATGTGTTTTCACAACAACATTCAGAAGCTGACAAATTCAGATAAATTTTGAAGTTAAATAAATTCATTGTAAAAATCCTTTGAAATATTAATGTGTTTTCACAGCGACATTCGGAAGCTGACAAATTCAGATAAATTTTGAAGTTAAATAAATTCATTGTAAAAATCCTTTGAAATATTAATGTGTTTTCACGGTGACATTCGGAAGCTGACAAATTCAGATAAATTTTGAAGTTAAATAAATTCATTGTAAAAATCCTTTGAAATATTAATGTGTTTTCACGGTAACATTCGGAAGCTGACAAATTCAGATAAATTTTGAAGTTAAATAAATTCATTGTAAAAATCCTTTGAAATATTAATGTGTTTTCACGGTGACATTCGGAAGCTGACAAATTCAGATAAATTTTGAAGTTAAATAAATTCATTGTAAAAATCCTTTGAAATATTAATGTGTTTTCACAGCGACATTCGGAAGCTGACAAATTCAGATAAATTTTGAAGTTAAATAAATTCATTGTAAAAATCCTTTGAAATATTAATGTGTTTTCACGGTAACATTCGGAAGCTGACAAATTCAGATAAATTTTGAAGTTAAATAAATTCATTGTAAAAATCCTTTGAAATATTAATGTGTTTTCACAGCGACATTCGGAAGCTGACAAATTCAGATAAATTTTGAAGTTAAATAAATTCATTGTAAAAATCCTTTGAAATATTAATGTGTTTTCACAACAACATTCGGAAGCTGACAAATTCAGATAAATTTTGAAGTTAAATAAATTCATTGTAAAAATCCTTTGAAATATTAATGTGTTTTCACAGCGACATTCGGAAGCTGACAAATTCAGATAAATTTTGAAGTTAAATAAATTCATTGTAAAAATCCTTTGAAATATTAATGTGTTTTCACGGTGACATTCGGAAGCTGACAAATTCAGATAAATTTTGAAGTTAAATAAATTCATTGTAAAAATCCTTTGAAATATTAATGTGTTTTCACAACAACATTCAGAAGCTGACAAATTCAGATAAATTTTGAAGTTAAATAAATTCATTGTAAAAATCCTTTGAAATATTAATGTGTTTTCACAGCGACATTCGGAAGCTGACAAATTCAGATAAATTTTGAAGTTAAATAAATTCATTGTAAAAATCCTTTGAAATATTAATGTGTTTTCACGGTGACATTCGGAAGCTGACAAATTCAGATAAATTTTGAAGTTAAATAAATTCATTGTAAAAATCCTTTGAAATATTAATGTGTTTTCACGGTAACATTCGGAAGCTGACAAATTCAGATAAATTTTGAAGTTAAATAAATTCATTGTAAAAATCCTTTGAAATATTAATGTGTTTTCACGGTGACATTCGGAAGCTGACAAATTCAGATAAATTTTGAAGTTAAATAAATTCATTGTAAAAATCCTTTGAAATATTAATGTGTTTTCACAGCGACATTCGGAAGCTGACAAATTCAGATAAATTTTGAAGTTAAATAAATTCATTGTAAAAATCCTTTGAAATATTAATGTGTTTTCACAACAACATTCGGAAGCTGACAAATTCAGATAAATTTTGAAGTTAAATAAATTCATTGTAAAAATCCTTTGAAATATTAATGTGTTTTCACAGCGACATTCGGAAGCTGACAAATTCAGATAAATTTTGAAGTTAAATAAATTCATTGTAAAAATCCTTTGAAATATTAATGTGTTTTCACGGTGACATTCGGAAGCTGACAAATTCAGATAAATTTTGAAGTTAAATAAATTCATTGTAAAAATCCTTTGAAATATTAATGTGTTTTCACAGCAACATTCGGAAGCTGACAAATTCAGATAAATTTTGAAGTTAAATAAATTCATTGTAAAAATCCTTTGAAATATTAATGTGTTTTCACAGCGACATTCGGAAGCTGACAAATTCAGATAAATTTTGAAGTTAAATAAATTCATTGTAAAAATCCTTTGAAATATTAATGTGTTTTCACAGCAACATTCGGAAGCTGACAAATTCAGATAAATTTTGAAGTTAAATTCATTGTAAAAATCCTTTGAAATATTAATGTGTTTTCACAGCGACATTCGGAAGCTGACAAATTCAGATAAATTTTGAAGTTAAATAAATTCATTGTAAAAATCCTTTGAAATATTAATGTGTTTTCACGGTGACATTCGGAAGCTGACAAATTCAGATAAATTTTGAAGTTAAATTCATTGTAAAAATCCTTTGAAATATTAATGTGTTTTCACAGCGACATTCGGAAGCTGACAAATTCAGATAAATTTTGAAGTTAAATAAATTCATTGTAAAAATCCTTTGAAATATTAATGTGTTTTCACAGCAACATTCGGAAGCTGACAAATTCAGATAAATTTTGAAGTTAAATAAATTCATTGTAAAAATCCTTTGAAATATTAATGTGTTTTCACAGCGACATTCGGAAGCTGACAAATTCAGATAAATTTTGAAGTTAAATAAATTCATTGTAAAAATCCTTTGAAATATTAATGTGTTTTCACAGCAACATTCGGAAGCTGACAAATTCAGATAAATTTTGAAGTTAAATAAATTCATTGTAAAAATCCTTTGAAATATTAATGTGTTTTCACGGTGACATTCGGAAGCTGACAAATTCAGATAAATTTTGAAGTTAAATAAATTCATTGTAAAAATCCTTTGAAATATTAATGTGTTTTCACAACAACATTCGGAAGCTGACAAATTCAGATAAATTTTGAAGTTAAATAAATTCATTGTAAAAATCCTTTGAAATATTAATGTGTTTTCACAGCGACATTCGGAAGCTGACAAATTCAGATAAATTTTGAAGTTAAATAAATTCATTGTAAAAATCCTTTGAAATATTAATGTGTTTTCACGGTGACATTCGGAAGCTGACAAATTCAGATAAATTTTGAAGTTAAATAAATTCATTGTAAAAATCCTTTGAAATATTAATGTGTTTTCACAACAACATTCGGAAGCTGACAAATTCAGATAAATTTTGAAGTTAAATAAATTCATTGTAAAAATCCTTTGAAATATTAATGTGTTTTCACAGCGACATTCGGAAGCTGACAAATTCAGATAAATTTTGAAGTTAAATAAATTCATTGTAAAAATCCTTTGAAATATTAATGTGTTTTCACAGCGACATTCGGAAGCTGACAAATTCAGATAAATTTTGAAGTTAAATAAATTCATTGTAAAAATCCTTTGAAATATTAATGTGTTTTCACGGTGACATTCGGAAGCTGACAAATTCAGATAAATTTTGAAGTTAAATAAATTCATTGTAAAAATCCTTTGAAATATTAATGTGTTTTCACAGCGACATTCGGAAGCTGACAAATTCAGATAAATTTTGAAGTTAAATAAATTCATTGTAAAAATCCTTTGAAATATTAATGTGTTTTCACAACAACATTCGGAAGCTGACAAATTCAGATAAATTTTGAAGTTAAATAAATTCATTGTAAAAATCCTTTGAAATATTAATGTGTTTTCACAGCGACATTCGGAAGCTGACAAATTCAGATAAATTTTGAAGTTAAATAAATTCATTGTAAAAATCCTTTGAAATATTAATGTGTTTCACGGTGACATTCGGAAGCTGACAAATTCAGATAAATTTTGAAGTTAAATAAATTCATTGTAAAAATCCTTTGAAATATTAATGTGTTTTCACAGCAACATTCGGAAGCTGACAAATTCAGATAAATTTTGAAGTTAAATAAATTCATTGTAAAAATCCTTTGAAATATTAATGTGTTTTCACAGCGACATTCGGAAGCTGACAAATTCAGATAAATTTTGAAGTTAAATAAATTCATTGTAAAAATCCTTTGAAATATTAATGTGTTTTCACAGCAACATTCGGAAGCTGACAAATTCAGATAAATTTTGAAGTTAAATTCATTGTAAAAATCCTTTGAAATATTAATGTGTTTTCACAGCGACATTCGGAAGCTGACAAATTCAGATAAATTTTGAAGTTAAATAAATTCATTGTAAAAATCCTTTGAAATATTAATGTGTTTTCACGGTGACATTCGGAAGCTGACAAATTCAGATAAATTTTGAAGTTAAATTCATTGTAAAAATCCTTTGAAATATTAATGTGTTTTCACAGCGACATTCGGAAGCTGACAAATTCAGATAAATTTTGAAGTTAAATAAATTCATTGTAAAAATCCTTTGAAATATTAATGTGTTTTCACAGCAACATTCGGAAGCTGACAAATTCAGATAAATTTTGAAGTTAAATAAATTCATTGTAAAAATCCTTTGAAATATTAATGTGTTTTCACAGCGACATTCGGAAGCTGACAAATTCAGATAAATTTTGAAGTTAAATAAATTCATTGTAAAAATCCTTTGAAATATTAATGTGTTTTCACAGCAACATTCGGAAGCTGACAAATTCAGATAAATTTTGAAGTTAAATAAATTCATTGTAAAAATCCTTTGAAATATTAATGTGTTTTCACGGTGACATTCAGAAGCTGACAAATTCAGATAAATTTTGAAGTTAAATAAATTCATTGTAAAAATCCTTTGAAATATTAATGTGTTTTCACGGCAACATTCGGAAGCTGACAAATTCAGATAAATTTTGAAGTTAAATAAATTCATTGTAAAAATCCTTTGAAATATTAATGTGTTTTCACGGTGACATTCGGAAGCTGACAAATTCAGATAAATTTTGAAGTTAAATAAATTCATTGTAAAAATCCTTTGAAATATTAATGTGTTTTCACGGCGACATTCGGAAGCTGACAAATTCAGATAAATTTTGAAGTTAAATAAATTCATTGTAAAAATCCTTTGAAATATTAATGTGTTTTCACGGTGACATTCGGAAGCTGACAAATTCAGATAAATTTTGAAGTTAAATTCATTGTAAAAATCCTTTGAAATATTAATGTGTTTTCACAGCGACATTCGGAAGCTGACAAATTCAGATAAATTTTGAAGTTAAATAAATTCATTGTAAAAATCCTTTGAAATATTAATGTGTTTTCACAGCAACATTCGGAAGCTGACAAATTCAGATAAATTTTGAAGTTAAATAAATTCATTGTAAAAATCCTTTGAAATATTAATGTGTTTTCACGGCAACATTCGGAAGCTGACAAATTCAGATAAATTTTGAAGTTAAATAAATTCATTGTAAAAATCCTTTGAAATATTAATGTGTTTTCACGGCGACATTCGGAAGCTGACAAATTCAGATAAATTTTGAAGTTAAATAAATTCATTGTAAAAATCCTTTGAAATATTAATGTGTTTTCACGGCAACATTCGGAAGCTGACAAATTCAGATAAATTTTGAAGTTAAATTCATTGTAAAAATCCTTTGAAATATTAATGTGTTTTCACAGCGACATTCGGAAGCTGACAAATTCAGATAAATTTTGAAGTTAAATAAATTCATTGTAAAAATCCTTTGAAATATTAATGTGTTTTCACAGCAACATTCGGAAGCTGACAAATTCAGATAAATTTTGAAGTTAAATAAATTCATTGTAAAAATCCTTTGAAATATTAATGTGTTTTCACAGCGACATTCGGAAGCTGACAAATTCAGATAAATTTTGAAGTTAAATAAATTCATTGTAAAAATCCTTTGAAATATTAATGTGTTTTCACAGCGACATTCGGAAGCTGACAAATTCAGATAAATTTTGAAGTTAAATAAATTCATTGTAAAAATCCTTTGAAATATTAATGTGTTTTCACAGCAACATTCGGAAGCTGACAAATTCAGATAAATTTTGAAGTTAAATTCATTGTAAAAATCCTTTGAAATATTAATGTGTTTTCACAGCGACATTCGGAAGCTGACAAATTCAGATAAATTTTGAAGTTAAATAAATTCATTGTAAAAATCCTTTGAAATATAATTGTGTTTTCACGGTGACATTCGGAAGCTGACAAATTCAGATAAATTTTGAAGTTAAATAAATTCATTGTAAAAATCCTTTGAAATATTAATGTGTTTTCACGGTGACATTCGGAAGCTGACAAATTCAGATAAATTTTGAAGTTAAATAAATTTATTGTAAAAATCCTTTGAAATATTAATGTGTTTTCACAGCGACATTCGGAAGCTGACAAATTCAGATAAATTTTGAAGTTAAATAAATTCATTGTAAAAATCCTTTGAAATATTAATGTGTTTTCACAGCAACATTCGGAAGCTGACAAATTCAGATAAATTTTGAAGTTAAATTCATTGTAAAAATCCTTTGAAATATTAATGTGTTTTCACAGCGACATTCGGAAGCTGACAAATTCAGATAAATTTTGAAGTTAAATAAATTCATTGTAAAAATCCTTTGAAATATTAATGTGTTTTCACAGCGACATTCGGAAGCTGACAAATTCAGATAAATTTTGAAGTTAAATAAATTTATTGTAAAAATCCTTTGAAATATTAATGTGTTTTCACAACAACATTCGGAAGCTGACAAATTCAGATAAATTTTGAAGTTAAATAAATTCATTGTAAAAATCCTTTGAAATATTAATGTGTTTTCACAGCGACATTCGGAAGCTGACAAATTCAGATAAATTTTGAAGTTAAATAAATTCATTGTAAAAATCCTTTGAAATTTTAATGTGTTTTCACGGTGACATTCGGAAGCTGACAAATTCAGATAAATTTTGAAGTTAAATAAATTCATTGTAAAAATCCTTTGAAATATTAATGTGTTTTCACGGTGACATTCGGAAGCTGACAAATTCAGATAAATTTTGAAGTTAAATAAATTCATTGTAAAAATCCTTTGAAATATTAATGTGTTTTCACAGCAACATTCGGAAGCTGACAAATTCAGATAAATTTTGAAGTTAAATAAATTCATTGTAAAAATCCTTTGAAATATTAATGTGTTTTCACAGCGACATTCGGAAGCTGACAAATTCAGATAAATTTTGAAGTTAAATAAATTCATTGTAAAAATCCTTTGAAATATTAATGTGTTTTCACAGCAACATTCGGAAGCTGACAAATTCAGATAAATTTTGAAGTTAAATAAATTCATTGTAAAAATCCTTTGAAATATTAATGTGCTTTCACGGTGACATTCGGAAGCTGACAAATTCAGATAAATTTTGAAGTTAAATAAATTCATTGTAAAAATCCTTTGAAATATTAATGTGTTTTCACAGCGACATTCGGAAGCTGACAAATTCAGATAAATTTTGAAGTTAAATAAATTCATTGTAAAAATCCTTTGAAATATTAATGTGTTTTCACAGCAACATTCGGAAGCTGACAAATTCAGATAAATTTTGAAGTTAAATTCATTGTAAAAATCCTTTGAAATATTAATGTGTTTTCACAGCGACATTCGGAAGCTGACAAATTCAGATAAATTTTGAAGTTAAATAAATTCATTGTAAAAATCCTTTGAAATATTAATGTGTTTTCACGGTAACATTCGGAAGCTGACAAATTCAGATAAATTTTGAAGTTAAATAAATTCATTGTAAAAATCCTTTGAAATATTAATGTGTTTTCACAGCGACATTCGGAAGCTGACAAATTCAGATAAATTTTGAAGTTAAATAAATTCATTGTAAAAATCCTTTGAAATATTAATGTGTTTTCACGGTAACATTCGGAAGCTGACAAATTCAGATAAATTTTGAAGTTAAATAAATTCATTGTAAAAATCCTTTGAAATATTAATGTGTTTTCACGGTAACATTCGGAAGCTGACAAATTCAGATAAATTTTGAAGTTAAATAAATTCATTGTAAAAATCCTTTGAAATATTAATGTGTTTTCACGGTGACATTCGGAAGCTGACAAATTCAGATAAATTTTGAAGTTAAATAAATTCATTGTAAAAATCCTTTGAAATATTAATGTGTTTTCACAACAACATTCGGAAGCTGACAAATTCAGATAAATTTTGAAGTTAAATAAATTCATTGTAAAAATCCTTTGAAATATTAATGTGTTTTCACAGCGACATTCGGAAGCTGACAAATTCAGATAAATTTTGAAGTTAAATAAATTCATTGTAAAAATCCTTTGAAATATTAATGTGTTTTCACGGTGACATTCGGAAGCTGACAAATTCAGATAAATTTTGAAGTTAAATAAATTCATTGTAAAAATCCTTTGAAATATTAATGTGTTTTCACGGTAACATTCGGAAGCTGACAAATTCAGATAAATTTTGAAGTTAAATAAATTCATTGTAAAAATCCTTTGAAATATTAATGTGTTTTCACGGTGACATTTGGAAGCTGACAAATTCAGATAAATTTTGAAGTTAAATAAATTCATTGTAAAAATCCTTTGAAATATTAATGTGTTTTCACAGCGACATTCGGAAGCTGACAAATTCAGATAAATTTTGAAGTTAAATAAATTCATTGTAAAAATCCTTTGAAATATTAATGTGTTTTCACAACAACATTCGGAAGCTGACAAATTCAGATAAATTTTGAAGTTAAATAAATTCATTGTAAAAATCCTTTGAAATATTAATGTGTTTTCACAGCGACACTCGGAAGCTGACAAATTCAGATAAATTTTGAAGTTAAATAAATTCATTGTAAAAATCCTTTGAAATATTAATGTGTTTTCACGGTGACATTCGGAAGCTGACAAATTCAGATAAATTTTGAAGTTAAATAAATTCATTGTAAAAATCCTTTGAAATATTAATGTGTTTTCACAGCAACATTCGGAAGCTGACAAATTCAGATAAATTTTGAAGTTAAATAAATTCATTGTAAAAATCCTTTGAAATATTAATGTGTTTTCACAGCGACATTCGGAAGCTGACAAATTCAGATAAATTTTGAAGTTAAATAAATTCATTGTAAAAATCCTTTGAAATATTAATGTGTTTTCACAGCAACATTCGGAAGCTGACAAATTCAGATAAATTTTGAAGTTAAATTCATTGTAAAAATCCTTTGAAATATTAATGTGTTTTCACAGCGACATTCGGAAGCTGACAAATTCAGATAAATTTTGAAGTTAAATAAATTCATTGTAAAAATCCTTTGAAATATTAATGTGTTTTCACGGTGACATTCGGAAGCTGACAAATTCAGATAAATTTTGAAGTTAAATTCATTGTAAAAATCCTTTGAAATATTAATGTGTTTTCACAGCGACATTCGGAAGCTGACAAATTCAGATAAATTTTGAAGTTAAATAAATTCATTGTAAAAATCCTTTGAAATATTAATGTGTTTTCACAGCAACATTCGGAAGCTGACAAATTCAGATAAATTTTGAAGTTAAATAAATTCATTGTAAAAATCCTTTGAAATATTAATGTGTTTTCACGGCAACATTCGGAAGCTGACAAATTCAGATAAATTTTGAAGTTAAATTCATTGTAAAAATCCTTTGAAATATTAATGTGTTTTCACAGCGACATTCGGAAGCTGACAAATTCAGATAAATTTTGAAGTTAAATAAATTCATTGTAAAAATCCTTTGAAATATTAATGTATTTTCTGGATATATTTCAAAGATAATTCGTAAAAAAATACAGACAATTACTATAATTCGTAAAGTCCTTAATTATTGAATTAAATAAATAAAAACCTTGTTTATACAAAAAAAATAGCCCCTATAAGCGAGAGATTCTGACTCCGCAGAATCAGAACAAACAAAATCTTGTCTACGTGTGGATTCTACGGAAGATCAAAATGTCAGAAAATCAATAGGCTGTCTGAAAATGACGCCAGATATCTAGATGAGGGTTAGCAGGTGCTGTTTTTTTTCCTGAGCCGTGTATTCGTACATTCATATCGTAAACTTTGTATTATTTTACAAGTTTTCCTTTAATTATTTTTTCTTTTTTACTGTTTTAAAATAATATGTGAAATATATAACTTTAAAAAAAGTAGAAATCATTTTTGCAATTATAATTTTTTGTGTGAAAATATTACGCAAACAATGCTTAATTGAATGATAAAATACGTAGGTCGAGAAATTATTTTTTCTTTGAGTTATACCGAATTCATTAATACGGAATTCATAGGCTTTTTCCGTAATGTTCCTGAAAAAATAATTTTTCTTTTTTTATTTTTACAACTTGCGATGGATAATTTTCATAAAAAAGCAAAATTAATTTTTTGGTTTACTAATGAAACCCATAAATTTACTGAAATTATTTTGTTAAAACAAAATAATACATTTTCACTAAGATTTAAATAAGAATAATCAATTCATTATATTCTGTGATCATTATTTGATAAATACTGAAAAATTCATTAATATTGGTCAATTTCCTGATTTTTGGTGAATTTTTAAGGAAAAGGAGGGTTGAAGATGTTTATACATTTTGAGCATCGGCTATTCATTTTGCCAGCACCTAATATATATATATATATATATATATATATATATATATATATATATATATATATATATATTAGTGCCGGCAAAAAGAAAGTCCGCACTTGTAATTTTTTTTTCAAAAACTGCAAATTTAAGCTAAATTTAATGTAACTGTTTTAACAAATTATACCTCATCTGATTCGCCTTTTATGCCTCTATAATTTTACCTGTTCATATTTGACTTTTAATTGAAATATTCTAGCGTTCACGTCAATTTAAAAAAAAATAACTTAAAATTGAGGAAGCAAAAAGAAAATCCGCAGAAACAAATTCGCTTAAAACCTGCTTAAATTATCGCAGGAATTTAATTTGCGAGAATATGTTGCAAGAGGCTAGCCAATGATTTCTGTAAAGAACAGAAATCGCCGTCTGGACTTCGTCAGATGCAATGAAGATCACGACTCTTCAATTTGGTCAAAAGTGCTTTTTAGCGACGAAAGCAAGTTCAATAGGTTAGGCAGTGATGATACGCAGTACGTCCGTCGGAGGAAAGACGAATAATTTAATCCTAGGTGCTCAGTTTCAACGCTGCAAGGTGGTGGAGGTTCAGTTTTGGTGTGGGGCATTATTAGTACTAATGATCCAAGGCCTATAGTTCGCTTGCAAGGTCGAATTAATTCGACCAACTACATTAATATGTTCACTGGGCTTTTCTACCCTACTTTGGTCGGAATTGGATGATAATCCCATCCTCATGAAGGATAATGCCCCCATTAACACAGTTAGCAATGTCAAGAGGTTCTTGGAAGAGCATGATATTCTGTGTTTGGGTTGGCCTACACAATTTCCAGGCCTCAATCCAATCGAAAGCATATGTCCTTACATCAAGCAACATACGCAATGGTAAAATTTCAAATTTGGAAGAACTTTGGGCAAAAATTAAAGAAAAGTGGGATGCCCTTTCCCCGAGAGTATTGCTGCAGTTTAATTCAAGGAATTCCCAAAAGATTGCAGGCTGTCAAATTGAAGAATAGCTACGCTACGAAATATTAACTAGATCATTGTGTTCCTGTTGTATTTGTGTTGCATTAATGTCATAAAGTTACATTTAAATAATAATTTTCCATTGTGCAGACTTTCTTTTTGCCTCCTCAATTCGAAGTTATTTTTATAATTGACGTGAACACTAGAACATTTCAATTAAAAGTCAAATATAAACAGGTTAAATTATAGAAGAATAAAAGACCAATCAAATGAGGTATAGTTTTTTTTACATGGTAGTTACCTCTTATCAATGCCCAGAGATCACTCGGGGATGAGTGTTATTGCGTGTACAGTAATCAATAGGATAGTATCGTAGTAATTGTTAGCAATGGAGATTTGATAAATTGGATTACTTAAGTGGGCGGTTTATGAGGAATTTGTTTATGTTGGACTTGAAGATATCAAAGTTATAGTCAGGTGGGGAACAGGCAAACGGAAGAGGGTACCATAGGCGTGGACTTCTAAGAAGGAAGCCTTGTTCATGGAAGTTACGTTTAAATTTAGGCACAGATAAAGAATGGGAAAATTATTGACCGTAGTTTCAGCCAGGCGGGTGTTTTTCGAGAAAAATTGGCGAGGAGGAACTAAAGATTAGAGCTCAGACGAACACTTGCCATGGAAAAAAACGATAAAACAAGGGCAGGCTCGCAACATCTCTTCTGTGGGAGAGAGGTTACAGGGAAGAGAAAAGGGCATCCCCCACTAAGATACGAAGTCTATTTTGTACTCCGTCAAGGCAGGATAAGCTGTTTACAGCAGCGACTGCCCCGCTGTAGCAGTATTACTCAATCCTTGGACGTACTTGACTTTTATATAGAAAGAGAATTGATTCAGGAGTGAGATATCTACTGGATCGATAGAAAGATCCCACCATTTTCCTAGCGACCTTTGCAACAGATTTGATGTACGTGTTCCATTTAAGATCAGGGGTAATGGTCAAGCCCATAAGCTTGTCAAAACATGGAGGCTCCTCAATCCATTTCAATTGATGCCAGATGGGAATCAGAGCGTTGATGATGTAAAGATAGAAGCTTTGTTTTAGATGCATTAAAAATAACCAGCCACGTCTTTCCCTATTGTACCACGCGCTCAAGATCAGAGGAGAGAGAATCAGAGAGAACTTTGTCATTTACAGCCTTTGATGTTTTGCTAAAGATGGTCGTGTCATCAGCATAGATGTCAACGAATGATTTAAGTATGTTAAGATGTCATTGATGTAGATCAGAAAGAGAGTTTGGCCTAGAATGGACACTTAAGGGACTCCAGCATTTATACTATGGGCTTCTGATTTCTGCACATCAACCACTATTTTTATGCGCCTATCAGAGAGAAATGATTTAATAATTAAGAAAACATTTCCAGTTATACCGAAGCTGGAAATCTTGTGAAGTAGGCTTTTATGCCATATCTTATTGAAGGCCTTTGATATGTCAAGAGCGATTGCCCTAGAAATAACATTTTGTCGAGGGATTCACTAATCCTATGAGATATAATCGTTAGCACATCTGCTGTAGATCTAGCAGAACGGAAACCATATTGCATGTCACTCAGACGATTATTTCTGCTTAGGTGGTTGACTACTTTATTTAATATTTGTTTAAACAGTTACATTAAATTTAGCTTAAATTTGCAGTTTTGGAAAAAATTACAAGTGCGGACTTTTTTGACGCTATATATATATATATATATATATATATATATATATATATATATATATATATATTAGTAAATTGAGTTATTTCAGTTTTAACCAAAACTTATAAACAATTTTCCAAGAATTTTTCATTAAAAAAATAGATAAGTTGAATGGCATCAAATATAATCGAAACTAAAACTGAAGTTTTCTTGGTAAAGTCATTCATTGCAATAAACGGAAGGTCATAACAATTAAACGACAGTGACATGAAAGAAAAACAAATAACACGAACACCATCGTATAATTCTATAGATTGTTTCTATATTCATCTGTGTGTTTTTTTATTTCAAATCTCAAACAACAATCCACCGCCATGTATCAAGTGAAGTTTTTTTCTATTCGAATTCTTATAGGTTTTCATTTTCAACAATTAAATTGTTTAATGGAGATAATCTGAAAAAATTTGAATATTACATCCATCAAAACTACATAAAATAACAACCAAATTTAGAATGGTTATATAAATAAACAAATTATAAATTTTCAACTTTAGGACTTACAGCACAATCACCAATTTGTAGGTGTGGCTCTGAGGTAGATGTTGCTAATTGTAGGTACCGACCGTAGAGTCACTAACTTGTAAGGGTGTGATAATTAGAATCTATGAATTTTTCGGTCCGACATTGCAGGAGCAGAAATCTCTTGAAGTCGAAAGTAGTAGGGTATCCAAGGGACGGTAAGTTTAATTTAACGAGATCTCGGAAGTCCCCACATACATAAAAATAAAAGAAATAGAAATAACTTCGGAAAATGACACTTTACAAAGAAATCGAAATCGTTGTATTAATATGAAAGAAACATTTACGAGGGGCGTGCAATAAATAATGCCCCCTGACCCACTTCCCATAGTAGTAGAGCAACGAAACTTTGCACAGTTATTAGTCTTTCTCTAGAAACCACCCAGAGTTATGCATTTCTCCCATCGTTTGATGAAGCTCTGGAGATCTTTTTTGTAGAACATCACGACGTAACTTCAGAAATCAAGGCTGCATCATCTGGGAAACACTTTCCTTTCAAAAACAACTTCATGGCTGGGAAGAGGTGAAGGCCAGAGGTCGCAAGGTCAGGAAGAGTAGGGAGGATGGGAGAGGATTTCATAACGACCCGCCCATGCTTCTGATCAGGCGACATGCGAGTTGTGGACCGGAGCGTTGTCCTGCAGGAGGGGGCTACCTTTGCTGATCTTGCCCCGCCTCTTGATGTTGATAGATTCCCTTAATTTACTCAAAAGTGAAATATAATAGGCTCCTGTAATTGTGGTACCCTTTGGCAGAAAATCTGTCATCACTACTCTGTCCTGGTCCCAGAAGACTGTGAGCATGACCTTGCCAGCGGAGGGCTGCACCCTTGCCTTCTTTGGAGATGGTGAGTCCAAGGGCTTCCACTGCATTGACTGGGCTTTGGTCTCTGGATCATAGTGATGAACTCAGGTTTCATCCTGTGTAATCAGTCTTTTGAAAAACTTTGACTCATCTTCTTGGCACATCTCCAAATTCATCCCCGAGCACTCGACGCGTTCTCGCTTCTGGAATGGTATGAGCAACCTGGGAATCCATCTGGCAGACACCTTATGCTTGTGCAATTGGTCATGAATGATAGTTTCCACAGACCCTGTACTAATCTTGACATCTTGGGCTATTTGGCGAATAGTAATGCGCCGATCTTCCAAAATGGCAGCCTCACCTTGGCAGACAGATGCCTCATGAATGGCAGAAGGGGGGCCGACCAGTTCTGGGAGTTGTTTCCAAAGACTTGCAGCCATTTTTGAATTCACGATGCCAGCGATTTACAAGGTCATATGATGGGGCATCATTACCATAAGTTTCTTTATTTCATCAAAAGTCTCTTGTAGTGTGCGTCCTTTCAAATATAAAAACCGGACCACTGCTCGATATTCAACAGGCCCCATTTCACACCTGACTCAGTTCAAACACCTGTAAAACAGAAACCACAATTAGTTCAGAGCTGTAATTTGCCAAATAGCCTGTAGATATATAAATCATTGCACATGCAAAATTTCAGCTAGATTAGATAACTGGAAGTGGGTCAGGGGCATTACTTATTGCACGCCTCTCGTACATGTTAGGGACATTAGTTCAAATCGTTCCAACGTAGGTATTTTCTTGTAATGAATGTTCATTATGCAGAATTAGCCAAATGAGGATTTCTTGAGGATAGCATGAAATTCAAAATTACTGATTTTTCTGTGTCCAGAGTGTCACACGCGGCTTGGAATAAATGGGATTATTTTCTGCAAAACAACTGAACAGTCCATAATCATGAGGGCGAAAGCGTATGCATGTTCATCACATAAAAAAAACAGTAGTTCGAAATAGCATTGAATTAAATTCTCATTCAATATGGTAATTTTGCATGATGAGGATTAACGTGCATAGTGTAGAAATTCAAGACGGGAGATTTTAACGCCTTCCTGTGGCGGAGTGATTCTGACATCCAATCTTGGAGAAACGAGAGAAAAACTGGAAAAATGATTTGATTTGGAAGCATTCTCGGCGAAGCTGTTTTGTGTTTAAATAGACGGAGTCCGGCGTATGTGATGACCACGGGCAGCAATGATGGTTACTTGAAGATTTGCATCCTGGACTATTTGAATTCTGGCGGTTAAATCTTTATATAGGTATGTTTTCGAAAGTTTCAGCCTGTTTGCTCTATCTCTACGTGCAGAAACATAACATAGTTCCTTAATGCCATGCGTGCAAGTGACTTAATCTGGACGTTGTGTCCTTGCGCGTGCTGGTACGCGTGAGCGCTGAAAACGGTGATTGCTATGAAATGTTCCTGCCATGTATTGGTTCTATTAATAGAGGTGGGATGGAAATTGTCGCAATTGAGTCTTTAAAATTAATGTTACTAATATTTGAATAGAAAAAAAACAACAAAGATTAACTCCTCATTCACGATTCATTTTAGTGTGGCCTTTACCACTGAGACGTATCTTGTGTCATCTCGTGTAACTTTTATCGCTGCAAATACGGACTCGAATTGGATGAACCAACTTCTGGTGTTCACTTTATTGTAAGGTGGAAGCTGTAGCAGGGAAGCTTATATATTGATTTCGTGTTCCTCGGCCTTTTCAGTCATTTTTTTGCTAACCGTTTGCCTATGTCTAAAGACGACGTTGGGGTCACCATCGTTGGGTGCTGATCGACCCTACAAGTAAAAAAAAAACAAGGTAACGGCAATAGCAAAGAGATGACAAGGTAAAACAGTTAAAAAGCAATGCATATGATCTAATTATTTATCGCAGGAAACGCTAAATATCAGAAGAAAATTGAATGGTGTATCTTGTTATATTCTCTTGTGTGAAGTAGGACATCACATGGCGTAAAAATTCGGACGTCTCTTAGGTATATTGTGGCGTCACAAATTTGCCCGCACCGTATAAACGGGACTTGATACTGAAACAGGAAGGTGGAAGTTTGCAGAAAGTGGAACAGAACATTATCCATTTTTAAAATTAATTTAAAAAAATCTTTATTTCAAGATTTTAAATGTTTGCTTAAGAATAATTAATATATAATAATGTGAATACCCGCTATATATATATATATATATATATATATATATATATATATATCGTTTAAAGAATTTTGTAAATATGTAATATAGATGAATATGCGAACAATAGGGTTTCTTAATCTAATTACCTAATTGTCTTTTCCATTATTACAAAAGATTATTTATCATATAATACTATTAATAGTCGTTTATCTATATACATATACACATGTATATATATGCAAATATATACATATATATATGTATATGCAAATATATATATATCGTTTAAAATATTTTGTGAACATGTAACTAGTTAAATTGCAATTTAAAATGGTTGCTTTAAATATAATTATTATATAATTATAATACCCGTTATATATATATATATATATATATATATATATATATATATATATGTGTGTGTGTGTGTATGTGTGTGTAATACAGCTTTATATTCGAACAATAGGGTTTCTTAATCTAATTACACACAATTACCTTTTTCATTAATACAAAAAGATTTTTGTCTTTCTCATAGCAAATCAAGTTGAACACAGATTTCATTTTATTTACTTGTAAAAATGAAATCAAGACCTAACATAAGAATAAAAGTAAATAACGTTTATCTTGATTTCCAAAATATAAGTTGCATTAAAATGTATACAAATAGAATTTATAACAAATTTTTTAATAACGCACCATATTAAACCGTTGTATTGAAACAGGAAGGTGGAAGTTTGCAGAAAGTGGAACAGAACATTATCCATTTTTTAAATTAATTACAAAAATCTTTATTTCAAGATTTTAAATGTTTGCTTAAGAATAATTAATATATAATAATGTGAATACCCGCTATATATATATATATATATATATATATATATATATATATATATATATATATATATCGTTTAAAGAATTTTGTAAATATGTAATATAGATGAATATGCGAACAATAGGGTTTCTTAATCTAATTACCTAATTGTCTTTTCCATTATTACAAAAGATTATTTATCATATAATACTCTTAATAGCCGTTTATCTATATACATATACACATGTATATATATGCAAATATATATATATCGTTTAAAATATTTTGTAAACATGTAACTAGTTAAATTGCAATTTAAAATGGTTGCTTTAAATATAATTATTATATAATTATAATACCCGTTATATAAATATCTATATATATATAGTTAAAAATACATAATATACTTTGTTATTTTCTTTAATTTAATCCCTTTTTTAGAATTTATTAGACAAAATTTAACTTTTATTTTACCGTGCCAATAAATATGATCATCACTGTATATATATATATATATATATATATATATATGCGTGTATGTGTGTGTAATACAGCTTTATATTCGAACAATAGGGTTTCTTAATCTAATTACACACAATTACCTTTTCCATTAATACAAAAAGAGTTGTAAGTTGTCTTTCTTATAGCAAATCAAGTTGAACACAGATTTCATTTTATTTACTTGTAAAAATGAAATCAAGACTTAACATAAGAATAAAAGTAAATAACGTTTATCTTGATTTCCAAAATATAAGGTGCATTAAAATATATGCAAATAGAATTTATAACAATTTTTTTAATAACGCACCATATTAAACCGTTGTATTTTTTGCAAAATAATAAAATTATAAACTCATAATTTGATCGATGAATTAAGTTAATAAATTATTAGAAAATAATGAAAAATGTTAATTTATATTTTTTACCTATAAAACTCTTATTTATTCACAGGTCCATGAATGAACAAAAAAGGATGTTCTAACTATACTAAATAAAACGATGTTTGTTTTTAAGGAAAAATAACTTCCTGTGAACATTCCTTTACAAATGAAAGTTCAACGCAAGTCTTAATAAAAACACACAAATACAATAAAAGACACATTGTGCAGCGTAAAACTTTCTAAATAATTTACATCTTAAAATATGCACACAAACACTGAGGAAAAGCCTTTTTCGTGTAGAATGTGTAATTTATCATTTTCAAAACAATCCACTTTGATAATCCATAAGATGACACACACAGGAGATAAACCATTTGTTTGTAGCTGGTGTGACTCTGCATTTTCACAAAAATGTGATCTTGAAATTCACAGGAAAATACACGCAGTTGAAAAACCTTATACTTGTCAATGGTGTAGTTTTGCATTTTTATTCAATGAATCGTTAGAACACCACAGGCGAGTACACACTCGTGAAAAACCTTTTGTTTGTTTCGTGTGTCACTCTGCATTTTCACAGAAATCCACTTTACAATATCACATGATTCGGTCACATAGTAGCGAAACACATTTTGCTTGTAAACTGTGTACTTTAACTTTTCCAGAAAAGAGTAGCTTAATAAGGCACATGACGAGACACCACGGTGAAAGCTATTTACACTTAGTTTAAACATTTGCATTAAAAACACATAAAACATAGTGACATAAAACGAGACAATAGCAGCTCTAATCAAAATCAATGTCAACAAATGAAGCTGACTTGAAATGAGCTGAGGTGGAGCAAATATACAAAACTTTTACGTACGACATGAAAAGAAATTAGAATCTGATGAAGATATCTACTATTTCAGTAAGCATCATAGAAACCGCCCGATAAAAACTAATTTCAAACTCTTCTTGTGTTATACACTCGGCAAACGAATGCATTTGGTATACAAATTATTTGGCATAACGGGCCATTAGTCAAAAACTAATGTTCAACTATATTGTTGGCTGAAACAACTTAGAAAAACTCTAGAGTAAGTTTTACTTAGAATCAAAGTTGAAGTATTCTTTAATCTGTGTTTTGGTTTAGTTTGTAAAAACTAATATTTAGCTGTTTTGTTGGTTGACACATCTTAGAAAAACTATAAAGCAAGTTTTAGTTAGAATCGAAGCTAAAGCTTTCTAGCCATGTAATCCTTATTCCTAGCGAATTTAACCAAAACATTAAAGCTGAGACATGTGCAAACGATTAATGCAAATCGCCGAGTTGTCGAGAATATAGAGAAAGGCCAACCTCCTCCAATGTCAGCTTTGATGATGATATCTTGAACTATTTAACAATAGTTTACAACTAAAGATTAAAAGATTACAAAACTTTTCAAAACGCATCAGTATGATATTTTTTTAAATTTAGAATCGATATTTTGTTGATATGTCTTTAAACACAAATTCAAAAATGATATGAACAAATCTTTAATTTACACGTTACTGTTTTTTTTAAATAAACTTAGTTATTTAAATATATATATTCTACAGTTTCAATTGTTATTGTTTTTATTGAAATGAAATTATTTATTTAAAAATATATATATATTCTACAGTTTCAATTGTTACTGGTTTTGTTGAAATAAAATTATTTATTAAAAAAATATATATTCGACAGTTTCAATTGTTATTGTTTTTATTAAAAAAATATATATTCTACAGTTTCAATTGTTACTGTTTTTGTTGAAATAAAATTATTTATTTAAAAATATATATATTCTGCAGTTTCAATTGTTACTGGTTTTGTTGAAATAAAATTATTTATTTAAGAATATATATATTCTACAGTTTCAATTGTTACTGGTTTTGTTGAAATAAAATTATTTATTTAAGAATATATATATTCTACAGTTTCAATTGTTACTGGTTTTGTTGAAATAAAATTATTTATTTAAAAATATATATATTCTAGTTTCAATTGTTACTGGTTTTGTTGATATAAAATTATTTATTTAAAAAATATATATATTCTACAGTTTAAATTGTTACTGGTTTTGTTGAAATAAAAATATTTATTTAAAAAATATATATATTCTACAGTTTCAATTGTTACTGGTTTTGTTGAAATAAAATTAATTATTTAAAACATATATATTCTACAGTTTCAATTGTTACTGGTTTTGTTGAAATAAAATTATTTATTTAAAAAAATATATTCTATAGTTTCAATTGTTACTGTTTTTGTTGAAATAAAATTATTTATTTAAAAAAATATGTATTCTACAGTTTCAATGGTTACTGGTTTTGTTGAAATAAAATTATTTATTTAAAAAAATATATATTCTACAGATTCAATTGTTATTGTTTTTATTGAAATGAAATTATTTATTTAAAAAAATATATATATTCTACAGTTTCAATTGTTACTGGTTTTGTTGAAATAAAATTATTTATTAAAAAAATATATATTCGACAGTTTCAATTGTTATTGTTTTTATTAAAAAAATATATATTCTACAGTTTCAATTGTTACTGTTTTTGTTGAAATAAAATTATTTATTTAAAAATATATATATTCTGCAGTTTCAATTGTTACTGGTTTTGTTGAAATAAAATTATTTATTTAAGAATATATATATTCTACAGTTTCAATTGTTACTGGTTTTGTTGAAATAAAATTATTTATTTAAAAGTATATATATTCTACAGTTTCAATTGTTACTGGTTTTGTTGAAATAAAATTATTTATTTAAAAATATATATATTCTTCAGTTTCAATTGTTACTGTTTTTGTTGAAATAAAATTATTTATTAAAAAATATATATATTCTACAGTTTCAATTGTTACTGGTTTTGTTGAAATAAAAATATTTATTTAAAAAAATATATATTCTACAGTTTCAATTGTTACTGGTTTTGTTGAAATAAAATTATTTATTTAAAAATATATATATTCTACAGTTTCAATTATATATATATTTTCTGCATTTACATCGTTGCTGTTTTTTTTTAAATAAAAATTTATTATTAAAGGAAAATATATTCTGCATTTAAATTGTTACTGTTTTTGTTGAAATAAAATTATTTATTTAAAAATATATATATTCTGCAGTTTCAACTGTTGCTGTTTTTATTGAAATAAAATTATTTATTGTTAAAAGAAAATATATTCTTAATTTTCAATTGCTGGTATAAGTGGCGGCTCGTGCCTGAGACTAGTGGGGGTGCTGCTTCGAAAATTTTACGCATTTTTTTAATATCGTGTAAAAGAAATTCGAATATATAAATAAATATTTAAGCAAATAATAAACAAACATTCAAATAAATATTCAAATATATAACAAAGACAAATAATCAATCAAAAATCGATAATACACAAAAAAAATTTTATTGAAAATATTTTTTAATTATGTACACTTTACAGAATGATAAAAATAATATATAAATTTATTCCTTTTTAACTTTTCAGATTAAATAAAAGTTTGCGTTTTTTGTGGTTTTGCAAACAAACAAAAACATTTTTAAAAATAACTTATTTTTTTATAAAAACAAAAAAAGAAAACTTTGAAATTTACTTGCCTACCTACGAGGGTTAATTTAGGCGTTTACTAATTGAAAATAGTGTTTTATTTAATAACAGTTTAATTTACAAAATTTATTTTTAAAAATGTATTTATAACAAAACGTATTTGTAAATAAAATACAAAATAATTTTTTTACATTTTTATATAGTAAACAAACAAAAAATATTTAAAGATACAAAATTTTATTTAGAAATCTTTTAACAACTTGCATTTTATATAAAAAGAACAAACAGACTTGGCTATTTACTGACCTTCCCATGCCGGTAAAGATCGACATAAAGTGGAGATGTATTATGAGAAAATAGGATGTCGTATATAAGCATTATAAAACATCGAATTTTAATGTAGCTTTCTCCCCAAAGAAAACAAAAAATTAAAATTGTCTCAGTCCAGAAGGCTTTCTAATTTCTTTTTCCTAATGCGTATTATCTGCCCCATCTACTAACTAATTCAATGTAAAGTTTAAAAATGCATAATTATAAACACTGTTGTTTTTTTTTACTTACAAACACATTTTAATTAAAAAAAAAAACCTTGTGTAAAAAATCCATTTTTCAAAGTGTAACATTTCTCACATTGTTCTCGTTGGAGGCAAATAAATGCTATTTTTTATATCTAAGACATACAAGTTAAAAAGATTTCTAACTAAAATGTATTTTCAACATAAACTGTTTCTTCGCTTGTTTACTTCTAGGAAAAAAATGTAAACAGTTTTTTTTTGTGTAAAGTTTAGTTGTTGCAACATTAATAACCTTTAAAACTACTTTAAACAAACAAACAAAAAGGCAGGTAGATGGAAAAGTAACTTTATTTTTATGGTAAGATTTATTTATTGTATATTTGATTTTTATCCTTGGTCGCTTGTTAGCTTCACTGCTAAATCCCCGAATACTTTTAATAAAAAAAACAGTTTTTGCATATTATATATTTCCGTCTGCTACCGAATTAAATCGCAACGCTAAAAGTGTGCGTATTTAAAAAAGAAAAGAAAAGAAAGAGCACAATATTTTATGTACAAGAACACGTTATATGATGTTTTTAATAATAATTAAAAAATTATATGTAGACCTCCTTTTTGATTTTTTTCAATAACAATGTTATCATATCTATACAGGCACACACTCTAAGCAAACAACGAATTTCACGACGCGGAGCTGCGACAAGCGACGGTTTCTCAAGCGGCTTTCATCGGATGTCTAAACCGTCTAAAGCGCGCATGCGCACAAGAGAGTTTCATTAAGATAGTGTAACTGTGAATTTCACAGCTCCAAGCAAGTTTTATTTTTATTTTTATATGAATTTCGAGATACCGACATTAAACTTAATGATTTTATAATGTACACATAGAAAAAATAAAATAATAATAAAAAAAACAAACGTATTATTTTTAATTTTATCATTAATATTGTGTAGAAATAACTTGGGGGTGCTGCAGTCCCACAGCTCCATGCACCAGCCGCCACTGGTTGGTATTCGTGTTGAAATCATTTTTATTTAAAAAAAATATTCTACAGTTTTAATTGTTGCTATTTTTCTTGAAATAAATTTTGTTTAAAATATATATTCTACAGTTTTAATTATTGCTATATTTGTTGTAGTAATTTTAATGTAAAAATATATTCTCCAGTATAAACTGTTGCTATTTTTGTTGAAATAATTTATATTTAAAAAATATATTCTTAAATTTCAGTTGTTGCTATTTTTGTTGAAATAATTTTTATTTAAAAAATATATTCTACAGTTTCAATTGTTGCTATTTTTGTTAAAATAATTTTTATTTAAAAAAATATATTCTAGGGTTTCAATTGTTGATATTTTTGTTGAAATAATTTTATTTAAAAAATATATTCTACAGTTTCAATTGTTGCTATTTTTGTTAAAATATTTTTTTATTAAAAAAATATATATATTCTTCATTTTCAGTTATTGTTATTTTTGTTGAACTAATTTTTCTTTTAAAAAAATATATTTTACAGTTTCAATTGTTGCTATTTTTGTTGAAATAAAAAATTATTTAAAAAAAAATATTATATTTTACACGTTTCAATTGTTGCTGTTTTAATTGAAATAAAATAACTTATTTTGAAAGAGATTATATTTTACAATTTCAATTATTGCATAAAACGATTGGGCATTTGCAAAATAATCTTCGATCTGATCAAAAGCTTAAATAATCTATACTTTTGATAAGTTCTTCTTTGTGTTACCAATAAAAAGTCTTAAATTAAATTACGAATTAAGAATTTCTTTATTGAATCTTCCATTTCGCATCATTTGAGAGAATACGACTTCCGCTATGGCTGTATATTTTTATTTCTATGTATTTATCGTTTGTCCATTTTATCATCATCATCATTATCATGACGGGCTCCTTCCTTTGACCAATGTGACTCTTCATCTCGAGAGTTTCCTGTCTTCCATCAGCTGACTCATATCTTCAGGTTCACAGTTGGCATCGTGTGCTATTTGCTGGATGTACATTGATCTAGGTCGTCCTTTGCTTCCGCGGATGTGTCGTGGAGTCCATAGCAATAAATCATTCACCAATTTATGTTTGCTCCTCAGACAATGACTACCAAATCGTAGGCGTCTTTCTCAGATGGTATTAGATATGGCAGGTAGGTTACCATAAAGTTCGTGGGATGATTTTGCCAATATATATTTAATACTGTTCGTACCATACGGGTGTATGTGCCATCTAATTTTCTTTCCAATCATTTGGTGAGTGTCTAGGTTGTAGCACCGTAAACAAGGACAGACTCTACCACTGCCCTAAACAACTGCCTTTTCAGTTTGTTATTTAGTCCTGAAGTCCATACTGAACGCAACCAATCCAATGCGGTCCATGCTTTTGAGATGCGAATTCCGATATCTCTCTCTGTGAAAACTATGTTGCTGCCCAGATACGTAAACTCAGCGACTTCTTTCAGTGTTGATCCAACCAGAGCCCTGATCTCTCCTTTCACATTGAAAGTCATAAACTTTGTCTTATCTGCATTAATGTGGAGACCAATGTCATTTGCAGACTTTTCTAGCTTATGTAACAGTGTTTGCACATCAGCAGTGTTGTTCGCGAACAAAGCAATATCGTCCGCGTTATGTGTGCTGATTGATGACGTCTGTTTCTGCATTCATTTAGGGTGAAACCTAGCGTGTTGTATATATAAACAGAGGTCCATTTTATACTAATGTCTAAATCCGTAATATGGTTGAAGCTTTGGTAAACGAAAACACATTTTCTCAACTACAGACTCAGAACTAGATGTTGTCATAAAACTAAGTAAGCTGTTTTTTTAATGTTTGCGCCTCTTAAATTTATCATTTTTTTGTTTGCGCGCGTAATTAGATTTTTATTTATTTATTTGTTATTTTCATAACAAGCAGTGAATGCATTTTATATTGGAGTGTTTAACCGCACACATACGACAGGTTTGTGTTTCGTCAGAGGAAGCAGGAGGGGGAGAATCTTCGACGCCTTCTACAATGACTTATGACTCCTATGAGAAATCTGTAATTTGCTCTCTAATGCTATAAGTTGATGCTAACGAATCAAGTTGTGGAAGGTATCCGGAGTTAAAATCAAGATATTTGGTCGATTGATTAAACATTTCAATATTCTTAAATAGTTTCAAATATATTTGGTCGATTTATTAAACATTTCAATATTTTTAAATAATTTCAAATATATTAGATCGATTTATTAAACATTTCAATATTCTTA